>NC_079200.1:58164368-58499784 GCF_029499605.1 Hyla sarda
GTACATTAATACATAAAAAAAACACACAATAAAACATATATTAAAAGGCCGTTTTTTTCTATACACTCATTTAACCCATCGGGCCACATAGTATTAAATCTAAAAATCCAATAGTATTCTCGGTTAATTAGCTGTTGATACCGTTTGGGATTATTATCAGGAATTTGCTCATTTATAGAAACCGACAAACAGTCGATATTATCAGGGGGAATTAAAGTGATGTGTCTTGAAACACTGTGTTGCATAATTTTTTTTGCAATATTAGAGCGGTGTTTATTCATTCGTGCTCGCAAACTTTGCACTGTACGCCCAATATATTTGATCCCACATCTACATGTTAGTAAATAAACTAGAAAGGAGGATGCACAATTTGTATTGCCCTGCATTTTACTACCTCATGAGTTGAAAAAGATGTTAACTGAGACGTATAATTACAGGGGAGCAATTTGCATCAGAGACATCTCAAGGTCCCACACTTAAAGGTACCTGATTTTGCATTTTTTATACTATTTTTAGGGATGACATATTTATTCAGTATTCTTAGCCTGCTAGGGGCCAAATGGTTTCTAAGGGTTTTTGCCTTTGAAATGTTAAATTAGGTCTCTTTGGTTTCTTTTAAAATGTTAGAATACAAGGCGCTAACATCCAAGGTTATAAATAAATAATTAAAATTATCAGTGTTTTAAAAAAAATTTAATTCTTGGATGAGCTGGGTGCAATCTCTTAAAATACTGGGCAAATCCGACACATATTGCTGTAAAAAAAGGTCCACAAAGTGAGATAGATGGGAACACCAACCCCAGATATGATGGGTCTCCCGGGGGGGTTGCTTTGATCTTTGTGGACCTTTGGTAAATAATAAAAAGTAGGAAGTTGATCATTTTTAATCTTTAAAAATTCATATTCATTTTTATTTAACACTTGGATGTCAAACGCATTCTTGATAAAAAAGTAAATAATCATCAAAATATTTTACAGAGGGATCATATAACAAGACCTCATAATAATTCGTATCCGAAAGAATCTGCATTGCCTCCTTAATGTAATCCCATCTATTTAAAATAACTGTACCACCTCCTTTATCAGCGGGTCTCACTATAATGTTATTATTGTTTCTTAATGATTTAAGTGCTTTTCATTCTTCCGAGTACAAATTATCCTTGTAAGTCAAACGAGGAGTTTGATTTATATTCCTAAAATCATTACCAACCAATGAGTAAAAAGTCTCAACAAAATTACCTCTATGTCCCAAAGGAAAAAAAGTGGATTCTTTGTGCACATCCACATGTTTTCCGGGTGCATCTAAAGTACTAATACTGTCATGATCACCAACATTTACCAAAATATTTGCCTCAAGTTTGCCTGTTTTATTTTCCTTAAAGGCAAAAAAAGTGTGAGGGCCAATTTGCGAATATACTCATTCAAGTCCAAAAACAACTGAAAGCGCTCTGTTTTTTTTTGTCTTATAGTGTGTGGGTCTTAGACCTACGAATTGAGTTGTTCCTCTGAGAATACTTCTAGCAGTAGCAGCATCTGTGGACTGGTCGTCTGTCATCATCACCGTCATTGTGGTTTGCGTATTGTCTGAACTATCCTTGAAACTTCATTATAGTTCGTGGAATCAGTTGGACTGTTTTTTCCTATAATGGACTTTCTGAGTAATCGCGTTGCTAAGCGTGATGCTCTGATTTCTCAATTGCTGGGTGTTGTGGTGAATTCCCAGATTCAGTCACCTGTGATCGATCATGTGACTGCCTCTGATCTTAAGATCATGACTGATTTATTTTATAGGTTAGAAAATGTGTGCAAAATAGAAATTCAGCATGGGGTTGACATATTATTTCTTCATTTATATTTAAATCAGAATATCGCCCCTAGAGGATTGAGGATGCCATTTGAATCGTCCTTTAAAAATGATATTAATTACACTGAATCTTGGGAGACATACATGGAAAAATGCTCTAGGGAGATGATCACAAGGGTGTTGTCTAAAAGACAGGCACTGGTAGACATCTCCCTTAGGGATATATCTGCAATTAAAGAACAACTTTCTATTTACCGAGGGACCATTGAATTTGAAATGTCTGATAGACTGCTAACAAATTAAATAAACTAGAGTCTGAGCTAATAAATAAAAAGGTTTTTAACCTTAACAGAGATAAGCAAGACTACATGTCCAATCAAATTAGAAAATGGCCGAAATATCAAACACTGAAAACAAACAAACAATGAAAATCAGAGCTCCATAAAGGAAAATTTGAATGTCAATACCAACCAGACAAATACATCTAAACCTGTATTTATGTGTAAAGAAAATAACAATTATTCATCTGTTAAAACTAACACTACCCCTTACAATAAAACTAATACAAATAGATTTAAAAATAACATGAATGGATCATCTACATCTAGAACAATAATCAATTCTAATTGGAGGAACAAAAGTACTAATAGTAATCATCACTCTCATATATCAATTGATACAAGATCCTCCAGTATTGATATAGTAACACCTATACCAATTGAAACAATGCCTCCTACTACTGATATAGTGTCTTCTAATATTGTTACATTGCCACGTATAGAATCTGGACACAATATTGTTCCGGTGAGTAACAGTGAGCCACCACTGAAACTCATTCATGAATCTTCTAAATCCATCACTATTAAAATACCGGCAATAGATATTCATAATTCACCCACCAACAATACAGCTGATTTATTGGACATGGATTCTGATTTTAATATATCTATATGTACTGTTCATGATACGCCGTCTGATAATGATAGAACTCTGGTTTCTGATATAGCTGATACTTCAGTTCATGGTACCCCTGGCGATGGGGTGAATATAGTTACATCTGATATAATTAATGAGACACTCACAAATACTATTACAGAATCTGAGGACTCGATTTGTAATATTTCTTTTTTAGTCTCCCGCCCTGTCCTCACCAACACCACTACGATACTACCCATTATCAGTCCGAAGCGCGACACAATACCGCAATACCTACCACTGAAACAACGACTGTCCACAGTAACCAAATCAACAGTCACGTTATCTCCCTCTTTGATTCCACATCTGGAAACAAATTCACCAGTATCAAAAAGCACAAAAAGAAAAATAGACCACAGGGATGCAGGGGGGGGGGGGGGGGGGGGGGGGGCGTAAAAAAGGAAATAAAAACTTGTCAGTCCACTCATACACTAAAGCCAATAAAAATATTTAATATATCATCGTATGTATTAGGCGAGAATGAGATTTCCCTTTTAGCTAAGGGACTCTCATTTTGTCCTTCTACTGCCCCGGACCCTTTCCGTTGTTTTTGGACTTGAATGAGTATATTCGCAAAATGGCCCTCACATGTTTTTTTGCCTTTAAGGAAAATAAAACAGGCAAACTTGAGGCAAATATTTTGGTAAATGTTGGTGATCATGACAGTATTAGTACTTTAGATATTGGTGCTATAAGTTCCCATCTATCTCACTTTGTGGACCTTTTTTTACAGCAATATGTGTCGAATTTGCCCAGTTTTTTAAGAGATTGCACCCAGCTCATCCAAGAATTACATTTTTTTTAAAACACTGATAATTTATTTATAACCTTGGATGTTAGCGCCTTGTATTCTAACATTTTAAAAGAAAAAGGGCTTAGTGCAATTAGACACTATTTGGAACAGGATGCTGTTATATCTAGTGCTCAGTTGGAATTTCTCCTTTATTCCATAGATTTTATTCTGGAGCACAATATTTTTTTCTTTTAATGGACACATTTTTAGGAAGACCCTCGGCTTTGCGATGGGGACTCGATTTGCCCCAAGTTATGCAAATCTATATATGGGGCATTTCGAGTCCCTTCGCATTTTAAATCCGCACATCATATTTTACAAGCGTTTTATAGATGACTTATTTATACTCTGGAATGGCACTGAAGATGAAGCATTACTTTTTAATTATGAAATTAATCAAAATGATTGGGGATTGGTATTCACTGCAACAATTTCATCTACCAGTTGCGTGTTTCTAGATTTGGAAGTTTTTAAAAATAATACAAAGGAATTACAGACACGCACACATTTTAAAAAGCTAGATGTGAATAGTTTCTTGAATTTTAACAGTTGCCACTACCTAAAATGGATTTTAAATGCCCCGTATGGACAATATCAGCGTGTGCGGAAAAACTGCAGCTCTGATGCAGATTTTTTTGTGCAATCTAAAATATTGCAGGAAAGATTTTTAGAAAAGGGTTACCCTAAAAAAATAGTTTCCACCGCTTTTCAGAAAGCAAGCACCTTAGAGCATAAGGATTTGGTTCAGAAAATAAATAATAAGACAAGAAAAAATGCTGTGATGCAAAACACTAATAATAAAAGGAAGCTTAATTTTATTACCACCTACAATAATAATCCTGATAGGATCCGGGGGATACTGACTAAACATTGGGGTATCCTACATGCAGATCCAATTTTAAAACAAGTTTTACCAAAGAGACCTAATTTAACATTTCGAAGGGAAAAACCCTTAGAAACCATTTGGCCCCTAGCAGGCTAAGATTACTGAATAAAGATATCATCCCTAAAAATAGTATAAAATGCTAAATAAGGTATCTTTAACTCCTTAAGGACCAAGGACATACAGGTACATCCTTGGTCCTGCTCCCGTGATATAACACGGGGTTACATGGTAACCCCGCATCATATCACGGCGGGCCCGGCATCATAGTGAAGTCGGGACCCGCCGCTAATAGCGCGCAGCGCCGATCGCGGCGCCGCGTGCTATCAACCCTTTAGCCGCGCGCTCAGAGCTGAGCCAAGCGGCTTAAAGTGAAAGTAAAAGCTGCTGGTTAACTCAGTGGGCTGTTCGGGATAGCCTCGGCGAAATCGTGGCATCCCGAACAGCTTACAGGACAGTGGGAGGGTCCCTACCTGCCTCCTCGCTGTCCGATCGCCGAATGACTGCTCAGTGCCTTAGATCCAGGCATGAGCAGTCAAGCGGCAGAATCATCGATCACTAGTTTCCTATGAGAAACCAGTTATCAATGATAAAGATCAGTGTGTGCAGTGTTATAGGTCCATATGGGAGCTATAACACTGCAAAAAAAAGTGAAAAAAAAGTGACTAAAGATCATTTAACCCCTCCCCTATTAAAAGTTTGAATCACCCCCCTTTTCCCTAAAAAAAAAAACACAGTGTAAATAAAAATAAACATATATGGTATCACCACGTGTGAAAATATCCGAATTATTAAAATATATCGTTAATTAAACCGCTCGGTCAATGGCGTACGCGCAAAAAAAATTCCAAAGTACAAAATAGTGCATTTTTGGTCACTTTTTATATCATTTCAAAATGAACAGGTACGTCCTTGGTCCTGCTCCTGTGATATAACGCGGGGTTACATGGTAACCCCGCATCATATCACGGCGGGCTTGGCATCATAGTGAAGCCGGGACCCGCCGCTAATAGCGCGCAGCGCCGATCGCGGCACCGCGTGCTATTAACCCTTTAGCCGCGCGCTCAGAGTTGAGCCAGGCGGCTAAAAGTGAAAGTAAAAACTGCCGGTTAACTCAGTGGGCTGTTCGGGATAGCCGCGGCGAAATCGCGGCATCCCGAACAGCTTACAGGACAGCGGGAGGGTCCCTACCTGCCTCCTCGCTGTCCGATCGTCGAATGACTGCTCAGTGCCTTAGATCCAGGCATGAGCAGTCAAGTGGCAGAATCATTGATCACTGGTTTCCTATGAGAAACCAGTGATCAATGATAAAGATCAGTGTGTGCAGTGTTATAGGTCCCTATGGGAGCTATAACACTGCAAAAAAAAAGTGAAACAAAATAAAGATTATTTAACCCCTCCCCTATTAAAAGTTTGAATCACCCCCCCTTTTCCCATAAAAAAAAACACAGTGTAAATAAAAATAAACATGTATGGTATCACCGCATGTGGAAATGTCCGAATTATAAAAATATATCGTCCAAAATAGTGCATTTTTGGTCACTTTTTATATCATTTAAAAATGAATAAAAAGCGATCAATAAGTCCTATCAATGCAAAAATAGTACCGTTAAAAACTTCAGATCACGGCGCAAAAAATGAACCCTCATACCGCCCCATACATGGAAAAATAAAAAATTTATAGGGGTCAGAAGATGACAATTTTAAACATATTAATTTTCCTGCATGTAGTTATGATTTTTTCCAGAAGTACGACAAAATCAAACCTATATAAGTAGGGTATCATTTTAATCGTATGGACCTACAAAATAAAGATAAGGTGTCATTTTTACCGAAAAATTTACTACGTAGAAACGGAAGCCCCCAAAAGTTACAAAACGGCGGTTTTTTTTCAATTTTGTCGCACAATGATTTTTTTTCCCGTTTCACCGTAGATTTTTGGGCAAAAGGACTGATGTGATTACAAAGTAGAATTGGTGGCGCAAAAAATAAGCAATCATATGGATTTTTAGGTGCAAAATTGAAAGAGTTATGATTTTTTAAAAGGCAAGGAGCAAAAAACGAAAATCCCAAAACAGAAAAATGCCCGGTCCTTAAGGGGTTAAGTGTGGGACCTTGAGCTGCAAATGGATCCCCTGTAATGATACGTCTCAGTTAACATCTTTTTCAACTCAGGAGGTAGTAAAATGCAGGGACAATACAAATTGTGCATCCTCCTTTGTAGTTTATTTACTAACATGTAGATGTGGGATCCAATATATTGGGCGTACAATGCAAAGTTTGCAAGCACAAATGAATAAACACCGCTCTAATATTGCAAAAAAATTTATGCAACACAGTGTTTCAAGACACATCACTTTAATTCACCCTGATAATATCGACTGTTTGTCGGTTTCTATAATTGAGCAAATTCCTGATAATAACCCCAATCGGTATCAACAGCTAATTAACCGAGAATACTATTGGATTTTTAGATTTAATACTATGTGGCCCGAGGGGTTAAATGAGTGTATAGAAAAAACGGCCTTTTAATATATGTTTTATTGTGTGTTTTTTTATGTATTAATGTACTCGTTTTATGTATTAGTGTATTATTGCGTTTTTTATACAAAATATTCCTTTCTGCTATTGGATATGTCTATTCTCTATTGTGGAATATAATATTTCTATTATTTAGTGATTATATGTAGTATTAACAATATTGATTAATATACTTACCTGTGTGAGAATTGTGCGCGTGGTGTTATCCAGGTGCGATACGTCACTTCCCTTATATATACCTCCTGCATTTTGTATCTTGCATCACGCCTGAAGAAAGGATTATTAATATCCAGAAACGCGTTGTGTGAATAAAAGATTTTAAGACACCTACTAGGATCCTGGAACTTGTCTGAAACAGCGCGATCTTAGCTTCCGATTTTCTTCCTCCCTTTATTGTCTCTTACACGCCAGTGGATCCAGCATGGGAAGCCGCCGCAGTTGCTACACTAAGCATACATCAGCGTTGTGCCTGGAACATGCACAACCGCACCAGGTGAGTGCATTCCTCACTCACCTTAATAACCCGACCTGGTCTGGAAGATTCCACACAGAAGCGCTCTGTTGTTTTTTTTTGTTTTTATTCCAGTAGTGTGTGTGGCCTCCACGTGCCTGCAGGACCTCCCTACAAAGCCTGGGCATGCTCCTGATGAGGTGGCGGATGGTCTCCTGAGGGATCTCCTCCCAGACCTGGACTAAAGCATCCACCAACTCCTAAACAGGTGTTGGTGGATGGAGCGAGACATAATGTCCCAGATGTGCTCAATCGGATTCAGGTCTGGGGAACGGGCAAGCCAGTCCATAGCATCAATGCCTTCCTCCTGCAGGAACTGCTGACACACTCCAGCCACATGAGGTCTAGCATTGTCTTGCATTAAGAGGAACCAAGGCCAACCGCACCAGCATATGGTCTCACAAGGGATCTGAAGATCTCATCTCTGTACCTAATGGCAGTCAGGCTACCTCTGGAAAGCACATGGAGGGCTGTGCCACCCCCCAAAGAAATGCCACCCCATACCATTACTGACCCACCACCAAACCGGTCATGCTGGAGGATGTGGAAGGCAGCAGAAGGTTCTCCATGGCGTCTCCAGACTCTGTCAAGTCTGTCACATATGCTCAGTGTGAACCTGCTTTCATCTGTGAAGAGCACAGGGTGCCAGTGGTGAATTTGCCAATCTTGGTGTTCTCTGGCAAATGCCAAATGTCCTGCACAGTGTTGGGCTGTAAGCACAACCCCACCTCTGGATGTTGGGTCCTCATACCACTCTCATGGAGTCTGTTTCTGACCTTTTGAGTGGACACATGCACATTTGTGGCCTGCTGGAGGTAATTTTGCAGGGCTCTGGCAGTGCTCCTCCTTGCACAAAGGTGGAGGTAGCGGTCCTGCTGCTGGGTTGTTGGCCTCCTCCACTTGTCCTGATGTACTGGCCTGTCTCTTGGTAGCCCCTCCATGATCTGGACATTATGCTGACAGACACAGCAAACTTTCTTGACACAGCTCGCATTGATGTGCCATCCTGGATGAGCTGCACTATCTGAGCCACTTGTGTGGGTTGTAGACTACCACTAGAGTGAAAGCACTGCCAGCATTCAAAAGTGACCAACACATCAGCCAGGACGCATATGAACTGAGAAGTGGTCTGTGGTCACCACCTACAGAACCACTCCTTTATTGGGGTGTCTTGCTAATTGCCTATAATTTTCACCTGTTGTCTGTTCCATTTGCACAACAGCATGTGAAATTGATTGTCAATCAGTGTTGCTTCCTGAGTGAACAGTGTGATTTCACAGAAGTGTGATTGACTTGGAGTGACATTGTGTTGTTTAAGTGTTCCCTTTATTCATATAGCAGTACAGTAGGGCCCCATAAACTTCTATTCTTCTTCACCATATGTGCTTTTCTCTGCTAGATACCATAGCTTATGTCCAAACGTAGAACAGCAAATTTGTGATTTTGCCGTGAAAAATGTTTAGAATTCGGAGTCTATAGGAGGGGGCGTGGCGGCCGTCACGCCCCCTCCCATAGACTTGCATTACGGGGGCGGAGCCTTGGCGTCATTACGCACAGAGCGAGTTTGCTCTGTGCAGTAATGACAGCTGAGTGCTGCAGCCAAGATCCCGGCGATTCCCATCGGTGGGACCCCCGTGATCAGACATCTTATCCGTTATCCTTTGGATAGGGGATAAGATGTCTAGGGGCAGAGTACCTCTTTAAGGAGTTAAAAGTGGGAAATTGAGTTTTCTCGGACCCTGGCTGTAACTTAAAGCGTACCTGTCAGATCCCACCAAGGAATTTTTTTACTCATTACCTTATCCTGATTATGTACATATATATATTTTTTTGTGTCTAGCACCTATATATCTCCAAAAAAAACTTACATCTCTTGCTCACTGATTTTGTAATCTTCTATATCCTCCCTCATGCATGGCTCCAATGTTTGATGCACTCTGGTAAGGCTGTCTAAATGTCATGTGTCCCAGCTGGAGGTCGCTGTCCCCTTCAGTAGAGTAGCTGCGGCATTTTCTGGCCACACCCCCCCTCCCAGTAAATGGTGGGCACAGGCGGTCGGCAGCTGTAGGAATCCTGTCCACAAAGTGTTCATTCCCAGCCTGTGTGCGTGCTGCTGCAGGCAGAGTGACAGGCCTGGAGCAAGAATAGCAGAGCGCTTAGTCCTGCCTGAAGTCTTGTCCTTGAGTCATCTCTTGTCCATGACTCATAGACTCATAGACTCATAGACAAGTCATGCTGCTGATTTTCTGATTAAACATATTGGAAAGTTTATTGTTTATGCATGATGTGCAAAATATAAAAAGTTTTCAGATGTGACAGTGCCTATTTAAAGAGTGTAGGTACATACATGAATCATATACATGGGTGTAGATAAGCTTGAATCTATGAAAAAACACTATTTCCACAATACAGCATGGATAGATATGAAAACAATCAAGATGCCAGAAATATGTATAATGTATCATATATTAAATGACAATGTGGTATGCTAATCTTAAAGGGGTACTGCATCCAAAATTTACTTATACCCTATTCACAGGATATGGGATAAGTAGCTGATCATGGGGGGAAGGGGGGGGGTGGTTGGGGGTATACCCCCTGAGATTTCTGGAACGGGACACCATCTCGCTCAGGAGCGAGGAGCATGTGTCATCTACCACTAGACAGCAAATGCTCCAATTTATTTCTATGGGAGTACTGATGATGCCCGAGTGCTGGTCTCCTCAGAGCTTCTATTCAAATCAATGGAGCATATGACGTCTACCGCATGCACTCCTCACTCAGAGCCGGATCCTGTTCCAGAGATCGCAGGAGGTCAGACCGTTGGGATCAGTTACTTATCCCCTATTCTGTGCATAGGAGATTAGTTAATTTTGGTTGCAGTATCCCTTTAAAGTGCTAAATGAAAGTATTCACATCATAATATGCAAAACAAAAAGGTACATTTAGTGCCTAACACCAAAATAAATAAAGTGACATCCAAGAAATATAGGATTAAACTTGCCCATGAAAGTATGCCTGGGTAGAGATGTCAGGCATATAATTATCAATGTGGTAGCTGCCTTAAAGGGGTACTCCTTTGAAAACCTTTTTTCTTTTAAATCAACTGGTGGCAAAAAGTTAAACATATTTGTAAATTACTTCTATTAAAAAATCTTAATCCTTCCTGTACTTATGAGCTGCTGAATACTACGGAGGAAATTCTTTTCTTTTTGGAATGCTCTCTGATGACATCACGAGCACAGTTCTCTCTGCTGACATTATTATAATAATAACACTTTATTTATTGTTGTCCTTAGTGGGATTTGAACCCAAGTCCCCAGCACTGCAAGGCAGCAGTGCTAACCACTGAGCCACCATGCTGCCCTTAGCATACATCTGCTATGCATGTAATTTACAAATATGTTTAACTTTCTGCCACCAGTTGATTTAAAAGAAAAAAGGTTCACCGGAGTACCCCTTTAAGGAGAATAATTTTTATTTTTTGTCTTGTTTACAGGGTTTCCGTTTATTTTACCTGAACCCGTGCCTTTGGTTCATTTGTTTTTTTATTGATTACTGTCTGGTCCATATATGTAATAAATTAATTTCCATTGCATTGTAATACTTTATAGGATGTGGTAAACATTCATTTTTGTCATCTGTATTTAAAATTCACACAGCCCATAGCACATATGCTATAGGGCCAAAAGTATGTGGAAGCCTAACCATTAAACCCATGTGAAATTGTTGGACATCCAAATTCAAAATCTTGGATATTAATATGGAGTGGTGTTTCCTTTTGCTGCTAGAATATCCTCTACTGTTTTGGGA
The DNA here is from genome assembly GCF_029499605.1 of Hyla sarda. NCBI lineage: Eukaryota > Metazoa > Chordata > Amphibia > Anura > Hylidae > Hyla > Hyla sarda. The sequence continues at coordinate 58,175,689 of NC_079200.1, forward strand.
AGACTTTCTGCAAGATTTGGTTTGTGTGTGATGTGGGCATATGGGGATTTCTACCCGTTTAACCAATAGAGCACTTTTAGGATTAGGCACTGATGTGAGATGAGAAGGTCTGGTTTCAATGTATTCCAAAAGTGTTTATGACTCTGTCCAGGTCACTTAAATTCCTATAAACCATGACTGTATAAACCTTGTAAATTATACAGCATATGGTGCAGATTTTATACACCACACATATTGGCACCTGCCAGCCCTGCTGTAACTTTGCATGCAATATGCATTGGAATTTATTACTGTCTCAATTCTTGGACATCAGGAGGTTAGTCATATTGGGCATTATTGGGTGAAGGGAGTATGTGGAAAATCATAAATTTCACAAAAAAAGGCTCATACTACTAAAAAAAAATTATATCGAGGTTGTAAAGCTGTATACTTGAACTTCTTCTAAACTTCTTCTAAAAATCACCATGTCAACCTGCTCCATTACAACTAATGCAAGAAGCCCTGAATGTGAACTGGAGTAACCAGAAATCCATCCAAGATAGATTTCTGGTAGTACCCACTTGTGGTTTAAATATGGCCTATTCACTTCCATTAGCTCTGATGTAGCAGTGCGACATAGAGATCTTTGGCCGACTGGCCTGTGTTGCAGCCAATGTTTCTGTTGTTAAGTCCTAGCCTTTAAGTGTTACTCAACTACTAGACATCTTATCCCCTATCCAAAGGATAGGGGATAAGATGTCTAATTGCAGGGGTCCCGCTGCTGGGGCCCCCAATGATCTCTCACAGCACCCGGCATTCTAAACAAATGGCAGGTTCCTGCGTCAGTGGTCGTGATGTCACAACCACGCTCTCTCATGACGTCACACTATGCCCCATAGACATGAATGGAGGGGCGTGGTGTGACATCATGAGGGGGCGTTGCCATGACATCACGATCATGGCCTCCGGCTCCGAGTGTTCTGAACAAAATGTCCACAATGCTGGAGCATAGGAGTACCCCTTTTATAGAAGGAAAAGGGACTGTTACGCCTAGCGCTCCGGGTCCCCGCTCCTCCCCGGAGCGCTCACGGCGTCTTTTTCCCTGCAGCTCCCCGGTCAGTCCCGCTGACCGGGAGCGCTGCTCTGTCACGGCCGTTGGGGATGCGATTCGCACTGCGGGACGCGCCCGCTCGCGAATCGCATCCCAGGTCACTTACCCGTTCCCGTCTCCTGCTGTCATGTGCTGGCGCGCGCGGCTCCGCTCTCTAGGGCGCGCGCGCGCCAGCTCCCTGAGACTTAAAGGGCCAGTGCACCAATGATTGGTGCCTGGCCCAATTAGCTTAATTGGCTCCCACCTGTTCCCTGGCTATATCTAGTCTCCTCCCTTGCACTCCCTTGCCGGATCTTGTTGCCCTTGTGCCTAGTGAAAGCGTTTGTGTGTTTATAGCCTGTGTACCAGAACTTCTGCTATCTCCCCTGACTACGAACCTTGCCGCCTGCCCCCGACCTTCTGCTACGTCCGACTTTGCTTCTGTCTACTCCCTTGTACCTCGCCTATCTTCAGCAGTCAGAGAGGTGAGCCGTTGCTAGTGGATACGACCTGGTCACTACCGCCGCAGCAAGACCATCCCGCTTTGCGGCGGGCTCTGGTGAAAACCTGTAGTGGCTTAGAACCGGTCCACTAGCGCGGCCCTCGCCATCCCTCTCTGGCACAGAGGATCCACTACCTGCCAGCCGGCATCGTGACAGTAGATCCGGCCATGGATCCCGCTGAGGTCCCTCTGCCTTATATCTCGGATATCACCACGGTGATCGCCCAGCAATCCCGACAGATCGCCCATCTAACCCACCAGCTGTCGGAAATGTCCACCATTGTGCGCCAACTTCAGTCGCAACTTCAACAGCAATCATCTCCTCCGCCAGCTCCTGCACCCCCTCCGCAGCGAGTGGCCACTCCTAGCCTCCGCCTGTCCTTGCCGGACAAATTTAATGGGGACTCTAAGTTTTGCCGTGGCTTTCTTTCGCAATGTTCCCTGCACATGGAGATGATGTCGGACCAGTTTCCTACTGAAAGGTCTAAGGTGGCTTTCGTAGTCAGCCTTCTGTCTGGAAAAGCCCTGTCATGGGCCACACCGCTCTGGGACCGCAATGACCCCGTCACTGCCTCTGTACACTCCTTCTTCTCGGAAATTCGAAGTGTCTTTGAGGAACCTGCCCGAGCCTCTTCTGCTGAGACTGCCCTGCTGAACCTGGTCCAGGGTAATTCCTCCGTTGGCGAGTACGCCATACAATTCCGTACCCTTGCTTCTGAACTTTCCTGGAATAATGAGGCTCTCTGCGCGACCTTTAAAAAAGGCCTATCCAGCAACATTAAAGATGTTCTGGCCGCACGAGAGACTCCTGCTAACCTGCATGAACTCATTCATCTAGCCACTCGCATTGACATGCGTTTTTCTGAGAGGCATCAAGAGCTCCGCCAGGAAAAAGACTTAGATTTCTGGACACCTCTCCCACAGTCTCCATTGCAATCTGCGCCTAGGCCTCCCGCCGAGGAGGCCATGCAAGTGGATCGGTCTCGCCTGACCCTGGAAGAGAGGAATCGCCGTAAGGAAGAGAATCTTTGTCTGTACTGTGCCAGTACCGAGCATTTTTTGGTGGATTGCCCAATCCGTCCTCCACGCCTGGGAAACGCACGCACGCACCCAGCTCACGTGGGTGTGGCGTCTCTTGGTTCCAAGTCTGCTCCTCCACGTCTCTCGGTACCCGTGCGGATTTCTACTTCAGCCAGCTCTTCCCTCTCAGCCGTGGCCTGCCTGGACTCTGGTGCCTCTGGGAATTTTGTTCGGGAGTCCTTAGTGAATAGATTCCGCATTCCGGTGACCCGTCTTGTCAAGCCACTCCACATTTCCGCGGTCAACGGAGCCAGGTTGGATTGCACCGTGCGTTTCCGCACGCAGCCCCTCCTAATGTGCATCGGACCTCATCAGGAGAAAATCGAATTTCTGGTCCTTCCCAATTGTACTTCCGAAATTCTCCTTGGACTACCCTGGCTTCTACACCATTCCCCAACCCTGGACTGGTCCACTGGGGAGATCAAGAGTTGGGGTCCCTTTTGTTCCAAGGACTGCCTTCAACCGGTCCCCAGTACTCCCTGCCGTGACCCTATGGTTCCTCCTGTATCCGGTCCCCCTAAGGTCATTAAGGACTCTGCCTGCCACAGGAAATGCCTCTCCCCCCCTCCCAGTCCCATCAGGCAAGCCTCTGTGTCCCCTCATGGCCCTCGTCCTGGTGTCACATTGCCCCGTGCCAGGTCTCGCCCTCTGCCCTCTCTCCCCATTCCTACTCCTGCTGTTCTGCCTGCCGTTGAGGAATCCCTCCATTCCTTCCCGGTGTCCTCATCCCAGGGGAGGCAGCCACCGGACAAAAAAAAGGGGAGACCTAAGGGGGGGGGTACTGTTACGCCTAGCGCTCCGGGTCCCCGCTCCTCCCCGGAGCGCTCACGGCGTCTTTTTCCCTGCAGCTCCCCGGTCAGTCCCGCTGACCGGGAGCGCTGCTCTGTCACGGCCGTTGGGGATGCGATTCGCACTGCGGGACGCGCCCGCTCGCGAATCGCATCCCAGGTCACTTACCCGTTCCCGTCTCCTGCTGTCATGTGCTGGCGCGCGCGGCTCCGCTCTCTAGGGCGCGCGCGCGCCAGCTCCCTGACACTTAAAGGGCCAGTGCACCAATGATTGGTGCCTGGCCCAATTAGCTTAATTGGCTCCCACCTGTTCCCTGGCTATATCTAGTCTCCTCCCTTGCACTCCCTTGCCGGATCTTGTTGCCCTTGTGCCTAGTGAAAGCGTTTGTGTGTTTATAGCCTGTGTACCAGAACTTCTGCTATCTCCCCTGACTACGAACCTTGCCGCCTGCCCCCGACCTTCTGCTACGTCCGACTTTGCTTCTGTCTACTCCCTTGTACCTCGCCTATCTTCAGCAGTCAGAGAGGTGAGCCGTTGCTAGTGGATACGACCTGGTCACTACCGCCGCAGCAAGACCATCCCGCTTTGCGGCGGGCTCTGGTGAAAACCTGTAGTGGCTTAGAACCGGTCCACTAGCGCGGCCCTCGCCATCCCTCTCTGGCACAGAGGATCCACTACCTGCCAGCCGGCATCGTGACAGGGACCCACGTAATTTTGGCCACATCATGTGTAAAACATATAAAGGATAATGCATTTTTAACAAACCTACATTGAGCAGACACAGTGGGGCAAATTTATTGAAACTGTCTAACACAGTACTTAGGATTAATTTAGAAAAGACTAAGGAGGTGCAAAATTGATCACAGCTGCCCAGGCTTTTTCATAAACTTGGTGGCTCTTTAGACACTTCCAGCTAATTTTACATCACCTAGGCTATACCCCCTTTAACTAATAGGTCATGACCACATGTTGGACCAGGTCAAAAAAAATCTACTCTAAAGAATACCATAATTCTAGTGTATTTGCAATAGTAAATGTGCTCCAGAGTCTCACAGTGCATAAAGCTCCACCCTAGATCGCGACCACACTCCCTCCACCCACTTATGCCGAGACCAATCCCTCCTCTGAGGTCCGACAACTGAACCAGTACATAAATTTCTATGCATAGTGTATGCTCCTGTTCATCTCGTGTAAAAACCATTTCCTAGTGGCAAAATGTTGTTTTCCTCATATTGTGACTGTTTCCTGGCATATCTCTTGCAGCCTGCACAGTGGAGAATGTGATTGATAATTACTGCTCATACATGAAATCCCATTCCTCCTGGCAGCATGCACCCAGCTTCTTCTGGTCACCATCCATGGCTTGTGTTTCGGTTGTCTGTACAAGGTTCTCTCAGTATGCCCGCCTCAGAGAGCATTTCCTATTGAGAATGCCAGTTGAAAAATGTCAGTGAAATAAGTTCTCTTGGTGCCAGGCACCTGCATCTCCAGATTCTCTATTCTGAGAAAGTCTTGGGCATATTCTACTGATTCTCCTTTTATAACATTTACTGTATAATGTCTTTTAATGGGAATTAAATTATTCAAATTATATACTGTGAATTGTTCCGGCAAAGTGACTGGCACATCTATGACTGCAATTAATGCATAAAAATCCATTAGGATGTAGCAGAGCTGAAATGGTATACTGGTATAACTCCCTCAGTTAAAGCAGTTGCCCCCCAGCCTGTCTCTATCTAGAGGAGCTGTCTTGTTCTGCATTACTCAGACAGTCCATTGATACAAATAAGACCTTTGTAATGTTTAATTTCCCCTGTGGTGGCACTGCCGGAAAACACTTACTGCCAGGTTTCCCTACAGATTACAACTGATTGCTGGGGTTCACAGTAGAAGAACTCTTTGTGATCAGGTTATTGTCAATGGCTCCTTCTAACAAGTAGGGATTGTTCAAAGAATTAAAGGGGTATTCCAGTAAAAAAAAAAAAAAATCATATCAACTGGCTCCAGAAAGAACAGATTTTCTTCCATCACTTATCAGCTGCTGAAGTTGAGTTGTTCTTTTCTGTCTGACTACAGTGCTCTCTGCTGACACCTCTGTCCATGTCAGGAACTGTCCAGAGCAGGAGATTTTTGCTATGGGGATTTGCTTCTACTCTGGACAGTTCCTGAGACAGACAGAGGTGTCAGCAGATAGTACTGTTGTCAGACAGAAAGAACAACTCAACTTCAGCAGCTGATAAGTACTGGAAGGATTATTATGTTTTTAAATGGAAGTCATTTACAAATCTGTTTAACTTTCTGGAGCCAATTGATATGAAAAAAAATGTTTTTTTTTACTGGAATACCCCTATAGGTCTTTGCATGCATAGTAAAAGTTAGTTCTTATAAATAATAAAAATAATTGAAATAGGACATAAGACATAAAAATCAGTAATTCATATGTTTGTAGCATTTGCCATTACGATTTGTGTTTTTGAGATATAGGATTTTACAATTTGGCTTCAAATCTGCAAATGTAATAGCCAACTGGCAATAACTTTCTTTCAGAAATCTGGGATGTTTGCCTGTAGTACACATATATGACTTCCTCCCTTAGTTGCCTAGCCAATCACAGTGCAGCACAGCATACTCTTCTTTGCTACACCATACCATAGTGTTGGTGAAAGTGCACTGAACTGAACAGGTGGCACTGTGCTGGGCTGATGATTTACACAATACAGAACAAGAAGGCATGAGGAGAAAGAAGGGATGACTGATGCGTTGGGTTTGCGAGGTGCTATGTGAGCATAAATAAAAGATACAGAAAGGATTACACTAAGGACTACAGCAGGGGCCATATTCGAATTTGCCATATGTTGCAAATATATGGATGAAATTCGTAGTGTGCATGCGTGATTATATAGTGAAGGACTTTCCTATTGGTTGCTAGGGATGTTGCTAACCTCTAACAACTGTATATGCATTCTTCTCATTGGCCGACAAGCTAAAAGAAGGGAGGGATCAGTGTCCTCGGGAAGTGTCGATATTCATGAATATTTGCATATTCGCATATTCGAAATATTTGTGCTCCACATCAATTCACACAGTAAATGATATTGGAGCCTTCTTTGGACCACAAGCTGGAAGCAGGGAGGGAGAATCACTTTTTTTTTACACAGTACACATCATTGTTGTGATGTGTACTTTGAAGGGGGAAAAAAAGCTGAATATTCGTCATTACGAATATATAGCACTATATTCTAAATATTCACGAAATGCCATATTTGCAGTAAAAATGTGCAATTCGAATATTCGTGCTCAACACTACTGCTGCTTAGAAGCTAAAGGAAGAGAGGGGGGATTACACTGAAGCACAATAGACATGAAGGGACAACTGCCTTGTGCTTTATGAGTAGTCAGAGATTAGAAAGAAGCCTTGATTTTCCTTTGATGAGCAGTGTGAATCATCTTCAGGAGATAAACTAGCTTATCTTGAAGTCACACAATCCAGGTTCTCTCCCTCTCTATTGCATATAGCATTGGCAAAGCCCAGCTCCAACTTCCTATAAAATGTCTTTGTCTTGCTATTATTAAAGACAGATTTCCCTTAACAACAGGCAGTGGAAAGCAGATAAGTGAGACCTCTAGTGGCCATTACCTTAGAGCTGTTTTTCTAGGATAAGGAGACATTTTTGGTTAATAAAGTCATTTATAAAAATGTTAGGAATCACATTGGCTTCCAAATGGAGGGAAGCAGTGAAATGACTGTGTCCATTTAAGATGTAAGTCTGTATCCAAGAGGGTGTGACTCTGAGGCTCGGGAGATGTAAAACTCATGAGAATCACATCTCTGGGCCTCAGATACACACACTTTTCTACCTCATAGGGTTGCAACCAGGGGCCAGAGGGGGATTGACAGCTTCTAACCACCTAGATGCCATGGTCCCTATTGACTGCTGTGTCTAGGAGGTTAAATGACCAGGATTGAAATTATTTCTAATCTAGGCCACTGACAGGCCTAGCTGCTGATATACACAAATATGACGCACATGTATGGCAGATGTCACCAATAGAGATAAGCGAATCAAATCTGACGAATCCAAATTCGTTACTAATTTCATGAAAAATTTGATTAGCAACGAATGCGAATATCACCACAATTCTATCACGCGAATCGCTTAATTAAACTCCATCTAGTGACGTCCTTGTTCCAGGGCAACTAAAATGGTGGATCCACATGTGAGGATATGGGGCAAGGAACTTTGGGAAGGCAGGAACGAGGGTAGGTGGGATGGCCCTGAATCACATGCAGGATGCAGCCTATAAGCAGCCAGTCACCCCAGTGATGTCACAGCCCTATATAATTGGCAGCCATATTCCAGCTTGTCACTTCATCCTTTCAGTGCAGAGAGGTAGGACAGTGCTGTGTGTTACACAGACAAGCTTTCTACAGCAGCGTTTCACCTCATAGTCACGTCAGCGTTCTGGTGGAGAGAGCAGTGCATTTTTCACAGAAAATTATTTTTACTGCTGCCATTAACCTCCCAGTCACTTTCTACAGCATTGTATTGTAGAGAGGGGCAGAGAGCTGTGTGTTGCCTCATACATTTGAACAATCTGGCTCAGCTTGAGAAACAGCAGAGGATGGAGGAATTATTTTTCAGCACAACTCTGTGTCTTTGTTCCACAACAAATGGTGTGCTGGTTATACTAATCTGGAGATGGTATAATACCCAACAGTCCATTCCTTTGAGTCTTTGAGAGAGTGAAATTTTAGGTTTCGTACACAGCGACAGTGTGCTGCAGCACTGTTGTGTACTGCTGGTGTTGTGCAAAAATACGATTTTTAAGCATACTGTAGCGCATTTTTCTGCCCTCAACTAAGTAGTGTACTGTTTTGTACATGTTAATCTGTCAAGGGCCTAGATACTGTGAAAGGCAGGCAAAAGTAATCACCTTCTGATATTTTACTCCAATTAGTTTTTTTAAGTGTACTGTAGCACATTTTTCAGCCCTCATAAGTGCATACTGCATAAGTACATCTAGGTAGTGTACTTTTTCTACCTTATAATCTGTCAAGAGCCTAGATACTGTGAAAGGCAAGGCAAAAGTAATCACCGGCTGGTGTTTAACTCCAATACTTTTTTAAGCGTACTGTAGCGCACTTTTCTGCCCTCATAAGTGCCTACCTACATCTAAGTTGTGTACTATTTTGTACCTGGTAATCTGTCAGGGGCCAAGATACTGTGAAAGGCCATGCAAAAATAATCACCAGCTGGTGTTTCACTCCAATATGTTTTTTAAGGGTACTGTAGCGCATTGTTGTACCCACATAAATGCAAACCACATACCAACATCTAAATAGTGTACTATTTTGTACCTGTTAATCTGTCAAAGGCCTAGATACTGGGAAAGACAAGGCAAAAGTAATCACTGGCTGGTGTTTTACTCCAGTACCCCCCACATAAGTGCATATTTGTACCTGTTAATCTGTCAAGGGCCTAGATACTGTGAAAGGACAGGCAAAAGTACTCACCGGCTGGTGTTGTACTCAAATACTTTTTAAGCATACTGTAGTGCATTTTTCTGCCCTCATAAGTGCATACCACATACCTTCATCTAAATAGTGTACTATTTTGTACCTGTTAATCTGTCAAGGGCCTAGATACTGTGAAAGGACAGCCAAAAATACACACCTGCTGCTGTTCTAGACAAATACTGTTTTAAGCCTAATGAAGCGTATATACGCCTCATATACGCACTAAGTATGTCAGGAAGAGAAGTGCCAGGATGTGCACAGAGGCATGGCAGAGGCCTAAATTCTTCAGGAAGAGTTTGCAGCAGACTAGGGGCGAGTGGCAGCAGGAGCGACAGGCCTGAGCTCCCAGTATCAGCTAGCAGTCGTGTATCTCGACCAGCAACCCATCTGCCATCATTGATTAGTTAAAACGGTCATCCACTTCATCACAAGTGAAATATGATACCCCCAGTCAACAGTCAGTGGGTTCCTCAGACGCAACCCTCAGTTGGCATGGCGTGGGAGCAGTCCCTGTCCTCCCCTTTTGTCTGTCCTATGCTGTTCCCTCCCCTGAAGAAGTATCTTATGCTGTGGGTTCAGCTCCACTATTCAGTGAGGACGATCTAATAGAGGACAGTCAGCAGCTACTGCCAAGCCAAGAAGTGGAGGAGACATCTGCCGCTTCCTCCGCTAGGTGGGCAAGTAGTGAGGAGGAGAGTAACGTGGGAGGTGGTGTTGCCAGCATTCAGAGTCCTAAAGCAGACACTGTTGAGGAACCTGAGGAGGACATCAGTGACGTGCAGGCACTTGTTGATGATGATGAAGCCGATCGCAATTGGAAGCCAGGTGTAGAAGGGGCTTCATCATCATCAGGAGACGAGGGTTGCAGGTTGCCCGTGAGGCAGTAGCTGAGCCAGCAAGGTGGTAGCATGGTTGGCAGTCAGCATGGTGGCATAAGTGGAAATTCTGGAGCCAAATGTGCCCGGGAGAGACCACCTGCTTCGCGGCAGGCTACTTTCCCGGGAGGTAGTGGAACAGGGGATCCCGGAAACAGTGGCAGTAGCAGTCAATTAGTGTGGACTGTTGGTGGGAAAATCAGCTACTCGGCGGTGTGGAAGTTTTTCATCAAGCATCCAGAGGAGGTTAACAAAGCCACATGCAAGATGTGTGAGCAGAAGGTGAAGCGTGGCCAGGGTCCCAATGTTGGCACCACGGCCCTGCATCAACATATGCTGACCAACATAAAGCAGCCTGGGAGAATCATGGCTCTGATGTACTGGTCCAGGCTGCTGCATCACCCAGTGCCATTCCGCTCCCTCTTTTAGCCAGCCAAGGTTCCACCACCTCAGCCGAAGGGAGCTGTGTGTAATATCCTCCTTCTGTCGCTCCAGATGCTCCTGCTCTTCCTACTTTTAGTCAGTCACCCCGCCAACAATCCATTGGTAAAGCCATGTCCAAGAGACAACAGTATGCACCCACTCATCCAACCGCGCAGAAGCTGAATATGCTCCTTTCCAAGTTGCTGGTGCTGCTGTCCCTCCCTTTTTAAGTGGTGGACTCTGCACCTTTCAAAGAACTGATGGCTTGTGCCGAGCCAAGGTGGAGAGTGCCAAGCCGTCATTTCTTTGCGAAGAAGGCAGTACCAGCCTTCCTTCTCCACGCTCTCAGGCCGTTGGTCCTGTGACAGTGTGCGACTCTGCCTCCTCATCCTCCACCATGTCCTCAGCCTCCACTGCACAGACAAGTCTCAGTGCCTCTTCAGCATACCATGTGTGCAGGGCACGGCGGTGTCATGCTGTTCTTCACATGGTTTGCCTTCGTGAACGGAGTCACACGGTGAGGAACTGCTAAAGGTAATTCATAAAGAAATCAGAGCATGGCTTACTCCACAAAAACTGGAAATGGGAACCATGGGGACTGACAAGGAGAAGAACATCTTGTCTGCCCTATGACAAGGAAGGCTGAGCCATGTGCCCTATTTGACACACGTGTTAAATCTGGTTGTAAAGCAGTTCCAGATGTGTTTCCCCCATTTGCAAGACTTCCTAACAATGGGAAGGAAACTTTGCATGCCCTTCAGCCACTCATACATCGCAAAGTACACCCTCCTTGAGCTGCAGCGTCAGAACAGCATACCCCAACATAGTGTTATTTGCAATGTTGCCACACATTTGAATTCCACCCTCCATATGTTGGACCGAACGAACAGAGAAAAGCCATCACCAATTTCTTGATGATCCAAAAGGCTAGGGGCACTCCCCTGTGTAACTTCATTGTCAACAAGTGGCAGCTCATGTGTGCTGCTGTTTGCTCAGGCCCTTTGAGGAAGCCACATTTTTAGTCAGTTGCCAGGATTATGCAATGAACAACATAATTCCACTGCTTCATTTCCTACAACACGTTGAAAACAATGGCTGGTCATGGCAATGGAGATGTGGGGCCTACATCTCACGGCCACATGAGCCCTGTGAGGGCTGATCTGGAGGAGGGGGGCACAGTGGAGCACAGTTTAGGTTTTGCAAGATGGGTGGTTTTTCTAGTCATGTGACAGGAGAGGAGGAGCAAGAGCAGCCAGATGAGCTAGAGGGTTATGAGGAAGGCGAGACAGAGGATCCAGACACACTGTGGCAGTATACAGTCCCTCCGAGTCACTTGCACAAATGGTATGATGCCTGCTCACTTGCTTGCGTAGTGACCGACAAATTGTCACCATTTGGCAGTGGGATGACTTCTGGCTCTCCACCTTCTTGGACCCACGCTACTGCCACAAAATGGGGGCATTTTTTAGACCAACTGAGAGGGAGGACAAACTGACCTACAACAGACCCTTCCTACATAGTCAGTTGGCCGATGCCAATCGGTGCCATCGTCCATTCTCTCGCAGGTCTGAATCGGGGGGCCCTCTGCGCTCACCTTCCCCTGCCATAGATACTGGGGAGGGGTAGGATGGCAGGAGCAGTACCAGCTGCATCATCAGCAGCCTGAGTCTACAGTTGCTGATGAGTAGCTTTCTTCACCCGCACAGTGATGCAACTCATCATCAGCAGGTAGACATGGAGCAGGACCTGAACCAGCGGGTGGTGGCATACCTTGACATGCCCATGCCAACACACCTTGAAGATCAGCTGGACTTCTGGGCAGCCAAACTTGATTTGTGGCCGCAACTAGCAGCGTTTGCCCTGGAAAAGCTGTCCTGCCCGTCCAGTAGCGTGCCATCAGAGCAGATGTTTAGTGCGGCGGGGGGCCATAGTCACCCCAAGGAGAACTCGTCTGTCGATGAAAAATGGGGAGACTGACCTTTGTGAAGATGAATCAGGCATGGATCAGCCAGGATTTCCACCCACATATGCCTGATGCATCAGAGTGGATTGACCATGCTGCCACACCAACATTTCACAAATGTGGATAGTGCCAAACAGATTTAGGGCGCTGCTCCCCAGTTACAAACATTCCTCCGCATCAAACCTTTTTAACCCACCTTCGTCACCGGGTACTGGTATTGCCACCCACGCACCACTTTGTCACCAGGTGACCTTCAGGACTCCTGATGCTGCTGCCACCTCCAGGCTGTCTCATTCTGCCACCATATGGTCTCCACATGCTTCTGCCAACTCCAGGCTGTGCGATTCAGCCACTATATGTTCTATTCATGCTTCCGCCATTCAGCCATTATATTATCTTCTCATCTGCCGCCAACTCCAGGCTGTGCGATTCAGCCACTATATGTTCTACACATGCTTCCGCCATTCAGCCATTATATGGTCTCCTCATCTGCCGCCAACTCCAGGCTGTGCCATTCAGCCACTATATGTTCTACTCATGAATTCGAGTAGAATACAGACATAGCGCACATCTACAATCTTGTATAATGATCTGATTGCTTCTCAGCACAATATCAAAAACTAACAGGTTGTTAGTATACATTTTTGATCAAAAAGTACAAGCCCACTCGCCACGTCAAGGCCACCTATTCAGAGTGGGTCCCTAACGTCCCTAGCATAAAATGGCGTAGCACCGGGCGGCGACCACCACCGCCGCGACACAGATGCCCACGGGGGGGGGGGAGCAACCCACTGGCAGAGCGGCCCCAATGCCTCTCAAACCAGTCTATGGGCCGCACCCGTCCGCAGACACAGCGCCACGGCAGCAACAGACGCCGCCCCGCACCACACCAGTGTGAACAAGGTGTAAAGGCTCACTTACCTTGCTCTCCCAGTCAGAATGGGAGGCTGCTAGGAGTGAAATGGCCCTAGTATATAGGTTTGGGCTGAGGGGGTGGGGAAGAGTGCAGCACATGTTCAAAAAAAAAAAAAAAAAAAAAGGAAGGATAGAAATCACAATATGAATTTGAGTAGAATACAGACATAGCGCACATCTACAATCTACAATATGTTCTACTCATGCTGCCGTCAACTCCAGGCTGTGCCATTCAGCCACTATATGTTCCACTCATTATGCTGCCAACTCCAGGCTGTGCCATTCAGCCACTATATGTTCTACTCATGATGCCGCAAACTCCAGGATGTGCCATTCAGCCACTATATGGTCTCCAACGCCAGGCTGTGCCATTCAACCACTATATGTTCTGCGGCCAAATCCAGGCTGTGCCATTCAGCCACTATATGGTCTACAACTCCAGGCTGCCACCAACTCCAGGCTGTGCCATTCAGCCACTATATGGTCTCCAACTTCAGGCTGTGCCATTCAGCCACTATATGTTCTCCTCATGCAGCAGCCAACTCCAGGCTGTGCCATTCAGCCACTATATGCTCTCCTCATGGTGCTGCCAACTCCAGGCTGTGCCATTATGCCACTATATGGTTTATTGATGCTGCTGGGAATGGGACATTACCTACAATTTATTATGGTAAAACTAGCTACCATAAATCTTCAATTTACATTTTAAAATTCATCTTTTAATCTTAGGGTTTGTGAAACTCTTTTGTCTCCTTATCTGCTGCCAACTCCAGGCTGTGCCATTCAGCCATCATATATTCTACTCATACTGCCGCAAACTGCAGGCTTGTCATTCAGCCACTATATGGTTTACTAATGCTGCTGGGCCTGGGACATTACCTACAAATTTTTATGGTAGCACTAGCTACCATAAATCTTCAATTAAAATTTTAAAATTCATCTTAATCTTAGGGATTGTGAGGCCCTATGGTCTACTCATGCTGCCGCTAGCTGCAGGCTGTGTCATTCAGCCACTATATGGTTCACTGATGCTGCTGGGCCTGGGACATTACCTACAATTTTTTTTGGTAGCACTAGCTACCATAAATCTTCAATTTAAATTTTAAAATTCATCTTTTAATCTTATTGATTGTGAGGCCCTATGGTCTCCTCATGCTGACGTGAGCTGCAGGCTGTGTCATTCAGCCACTATATGGTTTACTGATTCTGCTGGGCCTGGGACATTACCTACACATTTTTATGGTAGCCCTAACAAACATAAATCTTCAAATAAAATGGTTTGTGAAGCCCTATTGTCTCCTCATCTGCCTTCATCTCCAGGCTGTGCTATTCAGCCACTATAAGTTCTACTCATGTTGCCGCAAGCTACAGGCTGTGTCATTCAGCCACTATATGGTTTACTGATGCTGCTGGGCCTGGGACATTACCTAATTTTTTTTATGGTAGCACTAGCTACCATAAATCTTCAATTAAAATTTTTAAATTCATCTTTTAATCTTAGGGATTGTGAGGCCCTATGGTCTCATCATGCTGCCGCGAGCTGCAGGCTGTGTCATTCAGCCAATATATGGTCTCACCTTGCTCCCGCCAATTCCAGGCTGTGTCATTCTGCCAGATTATGGTCCCCCCATGCTGCTGCCACCTCTAGGCTCTGTCATTGTGGCGCCATGTGACTCCTTGTTTGTTTGGGTCTTGTGGTCATACAGTATTAGTTCAAAGTAAAAACCTGTACATTAAAATTGGGAATCTAAAATAAATCTTAAATAAATAAAAAAAATCTATGTAATCTTTTCAAAACTGAGGCCCTAGGGTCGTCGCCGTCATATTACCTGTGGAATTATCACAAGAACCCAATGAAACAGCTTGGAATGAACCAAAACTGATTAAATGAAACATTCTTCGGGGGGCGCTGAGAGGTAGGGGCTGGAACTTTTTCACTGCTGCCACTTCTAGCTGTATACGCCCACTTATTCAATGGCACAGAAGCTGAATATGCTCCTGTCCAAGTTGGTGGTACTGCAGTCCCTCCCTTTTCAAGTGGACACTCAGAGTATGGGGGTGCGCTGAGAGGCAGGGGATGGAACAGGTGGTAGCTCGTCTCGCGGCGCACCTCCAGCTCGATGCTCACCAGAATGGGTAATCAAAAAATTTAAATAAATTCAAATAAAATAAAATAAAAATTACATAAAATATCTGCCACATCGACGCTCTGCGGCAGTGATTCTAATAGCGATGCCTATAATCTGCATGTCATACTAAATAACAATATTATTTCACTACCCCAGCACACTCCGTATGCGTTTTAGGACAAGGTAAAGTATTCTACACCCTTATTGAGCCTCTCTGTAGTCCAGAAATAGCCATTTTCAAAAGATTTAAAAAAACAGGACTGTATTGTATTGTATTCACTTGAATGGGATCGAGCTGCAATCCCAGACCCAACCAAGACAGGAGCAGTGTTGTTTCAGCAAAAATAGCAACCATTTTTCTTAAAGGTTTCTAGATTCTTTTACACGACCGACAGCAAATCCTGTGCTCATAGGAAAGCTATATCTCCGACAGACCCCCCCTTCCTCCCAAATTTGTGAAAAGCCAAAAGATGAGAATGTAAAGCATCAAGTTCATTCTCTGTAGGATCAGGCTGATTCCTTGTGACTTGTCACCGAGGTGTCACTGTAACATGATTTGCCCTGCTGTCACTTTCTTCCCATCTGACAGGCATTCCCAGCTATCTTAACAGGGTTTAAATTAATTATGTAATAATGAGGTCATGTCAAATCCGATCAACGCTCCTCCGCTCACTCCCTGGTCATATAGTCACTGATCCACAGACATTACCGCTCTATGAAAGACATTGCAATGTCATCTGCAAAGATTCTCAGTCTTCAGCCCTTGTGTTCTCTGAGTTCTTGGGGGGGGGGGGGGGGGGGGGGCTACCAGACTGACACCTTCTCTTTGTAGATATCTCATCCTCATCCAGATCAGCCTTTTTTGCTACCAATGTGTATATTATAAGCTATCAAATCCCAACATCTTCATACAGAAATGTTAAATGTCACAGCTCTTTACTTTGTTCCATATCTTCATGTATTTTGACTTGTCTAGAAATAACATCCCTAATATCCTGTTATTGGGTCTCTGATAGGACGGTAATGATCTGCCGTCTTTGATAAGAGGGAGGCATTGCTAATATGAGGATTTGCTATATTTTAAATCATTTACACTGACCTAAAGCATCTATTTCTATCTTAAAGGGGATGGATGTCTGGTTGAGAAATAGAAAAAACCTAGAAAAATACTAGAACATAAAAAGTTAAAGAGGTGTTCATCTTTAGACAATTCCCATTTATTAGAAGACTTCATTAATGATAAACTGATCAGAAAGTACTACAATGATGAAACCTCCAGATATCTGCTGTATTCTATAGAGAAACCTGGCAATAAGTGTTTAGTTTCTCTGCAGCGCCACCACAGGTGAAATTAAGCTTTGAACAGTATCTGTCACGGCGAGTGCTCCAGCGGGATCGTGATTCGCATGTGAATCGAGGCCCATTCATTACCTGCTGCTGCCCGGCTCTCTGCTTCCCTGCGCACACGACCCCCCCCCCCCTCCTATAAGGGACCCATATAGCCTGTTAGCCTTCCCTGTGTATTCAGACCTTCTGCTACGTTGTTAGACTTTGAACCTTTGCCGCCTGCCTTGACCTCCTACGTTTGACTACGCTGCTGCCTTATCCTTCAGTACCTCGCCTTGCCCAGCTACCTGTGTGGTCGAGCCGTGTCGGGGGTAGCGGCCTGGGTCTCGCCTGCCGCAGCAAGCCCATCCTGCCTTGTGGCAGGCTCTGGTAAAGACTAGCAGCACCTTAGATTCCGCTCCCCTATACTGTCCGAGTCATCTGCCACACAGATTAGAGTATCCACATTCAGCTTCGTCACAGCAAGATCTGGCCATGGATCCCGCTGGGGTTCCTAAGCCTGATAGCCCGGATCTCGCTTTCATCATGGCACTCCAGTCACAGCAGTTGGCCCAGCAGGCCCAGCAGTTGAGCCAGTTGTCCGCCATGATGCAGCAATTACTCACGGCACAACAACCACCACAGCCTCCTCCTGCTCCGGTGTCACCTCCCGCTCCTGCAGTCATCTCCGGATCAAAACTCTGCCTGTCTTTTCCCAAGAAATATGAGGGGGATCCAAAGTCCTGTTGTGGTTTCGTGACTCAGTGCTCCATGCACATTGAACTCATGGTGGATCAGTTCCCTACGGAATAAGCAAAGGTGGCCTTCATCCTCAGTCTTTTAACTGGAAGGGCTTTGGCCTGGGCAACTCTGCTTTGGGATCACATTGATGCTCTCACAACCAATTTCCAGGCGTTTCTGACGGAATTTCGGGGTGTCTTCAAAGAACCTGCTCGAGCTTCGTCCGCTGAGACGGCATTGCTGAGTCTTTCTCAGGGCAACTCCTCAGTGGGCGGGAATGCCCTTCAATTTCGTACCCTGGCATCGGAGTTATCATGGAATAATGAAGCTCTTTAAGCCACGTTCAAGAGAGGATTATCAAGTCATATCAAGGATGTCCTTGCTGCCCGGGAATTTCCATCTAATCTGAATGAGTTTATGCAGTTGGCATCCCGGATTGATATCCATTTCTCAGAGCTACGTGAGGAACTATGCCAAGAAAGGGAGTCTGCACGACCGCGGCGCTTTCCTCGTCTGGCACCTGTCTTCCAGCAACCACCGCAACTTTTTCCCACAGTGGAGGCTATGCAGGTGGATTGGTCTTGCCTGACCCTGCAGGAAAGAACCCGCCGATGAACTGAGAATCTATGCCTGTACTGCGCCAGTGCAGATCACTTCCTCAAAGATTGTCCTCTGCGTCACAGGGAAACGCTCGCACCTAGCATTTGTGGGTCCAGCTTTTCCTACCCTCCAAAGAGATCATTTCCGTTCTTGCCTTTCTGGACTCTGGCTCCATGGGAAATTTTATTGATGCTTCCCTAGTACATAGGCATCATCTGCCAGTGTCCCGCCTGTTAAAGCCTTTGTACATCTCTACGGTTAATGGTGAAAGACTGGACTGTACTGTGCTATACTGCACAGAATCGCTGTCTATACAGGTTGGAGTTCAACTTAAGGAGAACTTGTCCTTCTATGTTCTCCCTCATTGTACTTCTCCTCTCTTTCTTGGCCTACCTTGGTTGCAAATCCATGCTCCGCAGCTGGATTGGTAAACTGGAGAAGTTCTTCGCTGGGGTCCGCATTGCAACAACCACTGTATTCACATACGTATGTCAAAATTGGATCTTGTCCTCTGCCTGGTTTGCCTCCGTTCCTTCAGGACTATGCTGATGTCTTCAGTGAAAAGCAAGCCGAAGTGTTACCACCACATCGTCCCTATGATTGTCCCATTGACTTGCTACCCAGCACCACACCTCCCAGGGGCAGAATCTATCATTTGCCTGAAACTCTGGCAATGTCTAATTATGTCCAGGAGAACCTTCAGAAGGGATTTATCAGGAAGTCTTCTTCCCCTGCCGGAACCGGCTTCTTCTTTGTGGAAAAAAAAAGACGGGTCTTTACGACCTTGCATTGTCTACCAAGGCTTGAATAAAATTACAGTAAAGAACCGCTACCCACTCCCTTTAATCTCTGAGTTGTTTGATCATCTGCGAGGTGCCAAAATCTTCTCTAAATTGTATCTTTGTGGGGCCTATAATTTAATTTGTATATGTGAAGGGGACAAACGGAAGACCGTATTTAATAATCGTGATGGACATTTTGAGTATCTAATGATGCCACTAGAACTCTGCAATGCTCCAGCAGTCTTCCAGGAGTTTGTCAATGATATTTTTTGTTACCTCCTATACTCCTGTGTTTTTGTTTATTTGGATGACATACTCATCTACTCACCCAATATCCAGTCTCATCGCTCTCACCTCCGCCAAGTGTTACAGCGTCTCCATGAAAATCATCTCTATGCTAAACTAGAGAAATGCACTTTTGAAAAAAACAGCCTTCCATTTCTGGGGTATATTATTACCAGTCAAGGTCTACAAATGGATCCCAACAAGCTGTCCGCAGTACTGGACTGGCCTCAACCTTCTGGACTGAAAGCGATTCAGCGCTTCCTCGGCTTTGCCAATTACTATTGTCAATTTATTCCTCACTACTCCACTCTGATAGCCCCCATCGTCTCGCTTACCAAGAAGACTGCTAATCGAAGAGTTTGGACTCCTGAGGCTGAAGAAGCTTTCAAACAGTTAAAGTCCGCCTTCACTTCGGCTCCTGTTCTATCTAGACCCGATCCTAGCAAGCCATTCATCTTGGAAGTGGATGCTTCGTCAGTTGGAACAAGTTCAGTGTTAACGCAAGAGTCTTCTAAGGGGAGAACTTTAACCTGCGGATTTTTCTCTAAAAACTTCTCCCCTGAGGAGAAAAATTATACCATCAGAGATTGCAAGCTCTTGGCCATTAAGTTGGCTTTAGAAGAATGGTGTCACCTCTTGGAAGGCTCTGTACACCTGCTCACTATCTATTCCGACCACAAGAACTTGCTCCAGTCTTCCCATCGTCTCAACCCCCGACAGGATCATTGGTCTCTTTTCTTCTCCAGATTTAACTTCTCAATCCACTTCCAACCTGCATGAAAGAATCTTCGTGCTGACACTTTGTCCAGATCCTTCGAGGTTCAAGGTCCGGAATCCCATTCTCAACATATTGCTTTCCCTGATCGTCTCATCTCAGCAGCACCAGCGTGTCTTCAGCACTTTCCACTAGAGATGAGCCAATCGAAGTTGATGAACCCGAATTTGTTACGAATTTCATGAAAATCGCTTCATTAAACTTCATTTTACAGCGTTCCAGGCTATTGGAGACTCAAAATGGCGGATCCACGTGTGAGTACATGGGGCAGGGGATTATGGGAGGGCGGGAAACCGCGGCGGGAATGAAGGTAGGCGGGATGACCCTAAATCACATGTGAGATGCAGCCTATCAGCATTCATTGACCCCTGTGATGTCAAAGCCCTATATAATCGGCAGCCATCTTTCCTCTCTTCATTTAGTCTATGCACTCAGAGATTGAGAATACGGGACTGCGTGTGTCTGACTAGATTATACCAGAGCGTTACACTGCAACTGCTAGTCACATCAGCATTGGGGAAAGACAGGAGTGCAGAGTGCTTTGCTCTTCACACTGAGAAGGATCATTGATAGCTAAACCTCCTATTCACGTTATTGAGCATTGCAGCAGAGAGGGGCAGATAGCTGTTAGCTGCCTCATACAGATCAACAAGCTGCCTGAACTTTATCAACCATCTTACCACCTCATTTTTCAGCGCAATTCAGTATTTTTTTTGTTCCACAAATCATCTGCTGTTCAGAATTGTGTGACAGAGTGCAATTTAGGGTTTAATCCCTGTATTTTTTTTATTTTTATTGGTGCTGCACTGTTGGGTCCTGCTGCTGTTCACAAATACATTCTTTTTCAGCGGACTGTAGTGCATTTTTCTGCCCTCATACGTGCACAACACATGCCTACATCAAAGCAATCTACTATTCTGTATCTGTAACAAGTCTAGATACAGGGAAAGTCCTGACTCCTGGCAAAAGTAATCACCTGCTGGTGTTTTAAAAAAATACTTATTTTTTTCTGCGTACAGTTGCGCATATTTTTGCCCTCATCAGTGCATACCACATAGGTACATCCAAGTATTGTACCATTTAGTACCTGTTAATCTGTCAAGGTGCTCCATACTGTCAAAGTCCAAACAATAGTATTCACCGGCTGGTGTTTTTAAAAAATACAGAGTTTTTTCTGCGTATAGTTTCGCATATTACTGCCCTCATCAGTGCATACCGCATAGGTACATCCAATTAGTGTACCATCTTGTACCTGTTAATCTGTAAAGGGCCTACATACTGTGAAAGGACAGCCATAAGTAATCACCTGCTGCTGTTTTAGACAAATACTGTTTAAAGAGAAGTGTAGCGTATTGTAATACCATCATAAGCGCACTAAGTATGTCAGGCTGAAAGGGCCAGGACGAGCACAGAGGAGTGGCCGAGGCCGAAATACTTCAGGCAGAGTTGGCAGCAGACTTGGGACGAGTAGCAGCAGGAGTCGCCGCGAGAGGCCTTATTTCCTGTTATCAGCCAGCGGTCGTGTCTCGACCAGCAACCCATCTGCCGTCGTCGATTGGTTAACACGCTCATCCACATCATCACAAGTGACATCTGACACCCCCAGTCAACAGACGGTGGGTTCCTCAGAAACAATCCTCAGTTGGCATGGCCCGGGAGCAGTCCCTGTCCTCCCATTGCCTTTGTCCTATGCTGTTCCCTCTCCTAAAGAAGTATCTTATGCTGTGGGTTCAGCTCCATTATTTACTGAGGACGATCCAATATAGGACAGTCAGCAGCTACTGCCCAGCCAAGAAGGGGAGGAGACATGCGCCGCTTGCTCTGCTAGGTGGCCAAGTAGTTGTTACAGTGTGCGACGCCGCCTCCTCATCCTGCCCCGTGTCCTCGGCCTCCACTGCACGTCCAAATCTCGGTGGCCCTTCATCGTAACGTGTGTGTAGGGCACGGCGGTGTCAAGCTGTTCTTCACATGGTTTGCCTTGGCGATTGGAGTCACACAGGGGAAGAACTGCTAAATGTCATTCGTAAAGAAATCCAAGTATGGCTTACTCCACGAAATCTGGAAATGGGAACCATGGTGACCGACAACGGGAAGAACATTGTGTCCGCGCTGTGACAAGGATGTGTGAAACATGCTCCCTGCATGGCACACGTGTTGAATCTGGTTGTCAAGCACTTCCTCAAGTCTTCACCCCATTTGCAAAACATCCTGAAAATGGCAGGGAAACTGTGCATGCACTTCAGCCACTCGTACACCGCCAAGCACACCTTCCTTGAGCTGAAGCGTCAGAACAGTATTCCACAACATAGTTTTATTTGTGACGTTGCCACACGTTGGAATTCCACCCTCCATATGTTGGACAGGCTATACGAACAAAGAAAAGCCATCAACAATGTCTTGATGATCCAAGCAGATAGGAGTACTCCCTTGTATAACTTCAATGTGAACCAGTGGCAGCTCATACGTGACACTTGCCATTTGCTGAGGCCCTTTGAGGATGCCAAATTATTTGTAAATTGCTTGGATTACGCCATGAACAATGTAATTCCACTCCTACATTTCCTACAACAAATGATTGAAACCATGGCTGGTCACGGCAATGGAGACGTTGCACCTACATCTCAAGGCTACATGAGCCCTGTGGGGGCTGAACTGGAGGAGGAGGATGATGAGGGGCAGAGCGGAGCACAGTTTAGGTTGGATGAGATGGCCGGTGTTTCTAGTCATCGGACAGGAGAGGAGGAGCAGGAGCAGCCAGAGGAGCTGGAGGGTTATGAGGAAGGCGAGACAGAGGACACAGACAAACCGTGGCAGTATGCAGTGGAGATGGAGGCAGGTAGTCCCTCCGAGTCACTGGCGCAAATGGCACGATGCATGTTCAGTTGCTTGCGTAGTGACTCCCGAATTGTCAAAATTCGTCAGCGGGATGACTTCTGGATCTCATCCTTATTAGACCCTCGCTACCGTCCCAGAATGGGGGCCTTTTTTACACCCACTGAGAGGGAGGACAAACTGACCTACTACAGAGAGATTCTACGTAGTCAGTTGGCCGATGCCTATCGGCCACGTGGTCCATCCACTCGCAGGTCTGACACAGTGGGGCCCTCTGCGCTCACCTTCCACTGCCATGGCTGCTGGGGAGGGGAGGGATGGCAGTAGCAGTACCAGCTCAATCAGCAGCAGCCTGAGTCTACAGTCGCTGATGAGTAGCTTTCTTCACCCGCATAATGAAGCAACTCATCAGCAGCAGGTAGACATGGAGCAGGACCTGAACCAGCAGGTGGTGGCATACCTTGACATGATCATGCCAACAACCATTGAAGATCCGCTGGACTTCTGGGCAGCCAAACTTGATTTATGGCCGCAACTAGCAGAGTTTGCCCTGGAAAAGCTGTCCTGCCCGGCCAGTAGTGTGCCATCAGAGCGGGTGTTTAGTGAGCCCGGGGCCATAGTCACCCCAAGGCGAACTCGTCTGTCCACTAAAAATGTGGAGAGACTGACGTTTGTCAAGATGAATCAGGGATGGATCAGCCAGGATTTCCAGCCACCAATGCCAGATGCCTCAAAGTAGATTGACCATGCTGCTACACCAACACTTCCCAATTATGGTTGGTTATAAAACCCTCTTGGGTTATCAATTAGGGTTATGAAACCCTCTTGGGTACTGCGAATGCCTGCTCCTCACTCATCCTGTGTCTTTCAGGAACTACTTGCCTCACTGATGCTTCTGGCCTTGGGCCTTTAATTTTTGGATGTTTAGCAGTATTTAAATACATGCTTCATGCAAATTTCAACAATGATCTTTAAATGTAAGGGGTTATGAAACCCTCTTGGGTACAGCGAATGCCGGCTCCTGACTCATCCTGTGTCTTTCAGGAACTTCTGATGCTTCTGGCCTTGGGCCTTTAATTTTTGGAAGTTTAGCAGTAGCTAATACATGGTTAATGCAAATTTCAACAATTATCTTTAAATTCTCGGCGCTCTGCCAGGGCCTTCTCCTTCCCCGCCGGGGCGATCCAAGGACCTCACTAAACCATCCAATCGGTAATAGAGGCATGCGGTGTGTACAAATGGCAGGGACTTAATGAACCCGAGCTTATGACCCGCACTTAGTTGGGATTCTTCTTTCCTGGCAAATAATTGCAATCCCTGATCCCTATCACAAATGGGGTTCAGCGGGTTACCCGCACCTGTCGGTGAAGGATAGACACACGCTGGTCCGTTCAGTGTAGCGCGCATGCAGCCCCGGACAACTGAGGGCATAACACACCTGTTATTGCTCGATCTCGCGATTGATTGTGCAATGTAAGGCGTTAAGAAAGCCTTTTGGGTATTGCTGATGCCTACTCCGCTGATGCCTACTCCTGACTGCTCCTTTGTCTTTCAGGAACTACTTGACTTCATGATGCTTCTGGGCTTGGGCCTTTAATTTTAGGATTTTTGAAATACATACATGCATGCTTAATTTTAATTTCAGCATTTATGGTTCAATGTATTGGGTTATTAAACACTCTTGGGTAGTGTTTTTTTCAAATTTTATTTTCCAGAATAATAACCATTACACCATGGAACGCTTGTTGCGTGTGATTTTTTAATTAAAATTTTCAAAAAAAAAATACGGAAAGGGATGAACTCTGCTTCTTAATTTCATAAAAACATATTTTAAAGAATAATGTCTTTTGGTGGTCCCCTGTCCTGCATTATAGAGTCTTCTGGACTCTTGGATATGCTCTTGTTCTTAAACAAAGGTACAAGAACCAAAAATGGCCGGTCAGGGATATGGAGACGTTTTGCCTACATCTTACAGCCACATGAGCCCTGTGGGTGCTTGTGAGATTAGGTCCTTTGTACCCACACGGCGGGGTACGGGACACACATTTTGATTTAAATTTCAAATAAAAAAATCAGACATTTCAATGGTCTCCTCATGCTGCAGCCAACTCCAGGCTGCATCATTCAGGTTATATATAGAGAGCACCCGCTGTCCTAAAATTTCGTCAAAAATTTTCATAAAAAATGTTTGTCTTTTTTATTAGGGATTGTAAAGCTTTGGTGCGTACTCATGCATCAGCCAACTCCA
The DNA here is from genome assembly GCF_029499605.1 of Hyla sarda. Lineage (NCBI taxonomy): Eukaryota > Metazoa > Chordata > Amphibia > Anura > Hylidae > Hyla > Hyla sarda. Next base: position 58,200,541 of record NC_079200.1, read on the forward strand.
GGCTGTGTCATTCAGGCAATATATGGTTTACTGATGCCGCTGCTGGGCCTGGGAATTTCTAATTTTCTCATAGGTAGCACCCGCTATCCAAAAGTCTTCTTCATAAATTTCCACAATTGTTGTGTTTTTTTTGGGGGGGATTGTGAAGCCCTGCTGTGTACTCATGCATTAGCCAACTCCAGGCTGTGTCATTCAGGCAATATATGGTTTACTGATGCCGCTGCTGGGCCTGGGTCTGGGAAATTCAAATTTTCTCATAGGTATCACCCGCTATCCAAAATCTTCGGTTTTAATTTCTTAATTAATCTTTTAATCTTAGGGATTGTGAAGGCCTAGTGCCTACTCATGCTGCTGGCAACTCCGGACTGTGCCATTCATCCACTATATGGTCTCCTCATGCTGCCAACACCTCCACGCTGTGTCATTCAGCCACTATATGGTCTCCTCATGCTGCCAACATGTCCACATTGTGTCATTCAGCCACTATATGGTGTCCTCATTTTGCCAACACCTCCACACAGTGCCATTCAGCCACTATATAGTCTCCTCATGCTGCCAACACCTCCACGCTGTGCCATTCAGCCTTTATATGGTCTCCTCATGCTGCCAACACCTCCACGCTGTGTCATTCAGCCACTATATGGTGTCCTCATACTTCAGCCTCATCCAAGCTGTGTCATTCAGCCACTATATGGTGTCCTCATGCTGCCAACACCTCCACGCTGTGCCATTCAGCCACTATATGGTCTCCTCATGCTGCCAACACCTCCACGCTATGTCATTCAGTCACTATATGGTCTCCTGACACTGATGCTACCACCAGGCTCTGTGATTGTGCTGCTGTGCGGCAGTGATTCTAAAAGCGATGCCGGTAATCTGCATGTTATTCTGAATAACAGTATTATTTCACTACCCCAGCACACTCCATATGTGTTTTAGAACACATCAAAGGGTTCTACACCCCTATAGAGGCTGTATATAGGCTAGAAATAGCCTTTTTTAATATAGATTTGTGGCGGAAAAATTCGGATCGAAACAATCTTTTTCTGAAAATTCGGCTAATCGGCCGAATCGAATTTTTGAAAAGTTCGCTCAACTCTAGTCGTAATCTCTCCTGTTGCTTAAGACAGGAACGATCCACTTGCATAGCCTCTTTGGCAAGAGGCGCAGGAAACTGTAGAGGTGGATGTTGAAACACAGGTGCCAGGCGAATATATCTCCATGCTCAATCAGGTTCCCTCTATAAGCGCAGTTCTTCCTGCTTTTTAGCAAAACGCACATCAATACGTGTGGCTAAGTGGATAAGTTCAGTCAAAGAAGATGGAGGATCACATGCAGCAAGGGCATCTTTAATCCTGCTTGACAGTCCCTTTTTGAATGTGGCACACAATGCCTCATCATTCCATGCTAGTTCTGAGGCTAGTGTGCAGATTTGTACCGCATAGTCACCAATGGAAGAATTCCCTTGACATAGGTTCAGTAAAGCCGTCTCAGCAGAAGAGGCACGTGCGGGTTCCTCAAAGACAGTGAAATTCTGCCAGAAAAGCCATCAAGTTGGAAGCTACTGGATCTCTGCGGTCCCAAAGGGTTGTAGCCCAGGCCAGGGCTTTTCCGGACAGTAGACTAATGACAAAGACCACCTTCGCATGTTCAGACATGAGCTCCAAGTGCATAAAGCACTGTGTAACAAAGCCTCTGCATGACTTGGAATCACCATCATACTTGAAAGGTAAAGGCAGACGTAGCTGTTAGCCAGAAGACACTGCAGGAGCTGGTGGTGGGAGTGGACCAGGTTGCTGTACCTGCTGCTGTTGCAAGGCCCATAGCATATCATAGCTGAAAGTTGAGAAAGTTGCTGCGCCTGTCGGGCCAACAGCTGTGACTGATGTACCACAATGGAGGGAAGATCCGCGACTTCAGGCAGGGGTACCTCAGTGGGATTCATGGCCGGATCTTACTGTAACACTCATGTTTCAGAAGACAGGAACTCCGGTGGATGTGGATCCGCTGGACCTGTGTGGCAGATGACTCGGACCGTACCATGGAACGAAGTCGAAGGTGCCGCTGGTTTTCACCAGAGCCTGCCGCAAATGGACTTGCTGCGGCAGGCCGCACCCAGGTCGCTACTCCTGGCACAGCTCGACCACACAGGCGGCTGAGGAGATGCGAGGCACAGGAGGGATAAGTCAGCTCGTAGTCAGGATAGCAGAAGGTCAAGGCAGGCGGCAAAGTAGCGTAGTCAGGAGGTAGCAGGAGGTCAGTAGGCAGGCGGCAGAGGAGCAAGGTCAAGTCACAGAGCAAAGCATCAGATACACGGTAAGGCAACTCTCAGCAATGCTTTCTCTCAGGCACAAGGCAACAAAGATCCGGCAGGGAAGTGAGGAGGGTGGAGGAATTTATCAATGAGCCACAGGTGAATTACACTAATGAGTGCACTGGCCCTTTAAGTCTTAAAGCTCCGGCACGTGCGCGCCCTAGGGGACGGGGACACGCGCGCCGGAGCAGAGAGGCAGAGGCTGGGGAAGGAGAAGCACCAGGTGAGTGACGGACTGGGGCTCGCATGTGGGCGCATACCGCGATGCGAGTCCCAGCCCCGCCGGCAGCAGCAGGTAACGGGACCATGTGCTCATGGCCGGAGTGCATAATGTAACAAGGAGCCAGAACAGGTGCTCCAATGAAGGTCAGCTTATCAGTCTCAGAAGACAGCCGCAACCACAGCAACAAGAATAATCAAATGCTCTCAGTGCAGATTAACCCTTCGGGTTCTTACATTCCCCCTCCCCCCCTTTTAAGAGGGGCCACTGGACCCTTAACCACCAGAGAGTACAAAGGTCTTGACTTGGATACAGATGGACCATCAAGGTCCTCATCTGTATCCTCATCCTCCAAGACACCCTACTCATTGGTGCCCTCACAGTCATCCTCCAGACCTTCATTACTACCCTCTGACCGCAAATGAACAGGAATGCCCTCCACACTCTTATCGCTCATAGTGTCACAAGACGCCGATTCAGTCAGAGGCTGATTCAAAACAGGCTTTACAATACTCTTTGATGTTAAGTCAGATTGTACACAAGATGGAACAATGCCCCCAGATGAACTCTGCTAGGCGTAGTTTACTGAGAGGCATGACATACCTTTGTGCCCAAGTGGCCACCACGAGTGCCACTTCGACATGAAAGCTTGACACAAGAGGCAATAAGGTGTGTATTCTAACCACATTAAAAACACAGGCAGTTAAGTTGACAAAATCTTCTGCACTCCTCCGAGGTACAAATTGATCCTATTTGCATGGGTTCCACCTCAGGCATAGGTTGATTATTAAAGACAAGCAAAGAGTCAAGCAAAAGAGGAAAATTAGAGGAAGATAGACACTCACGTTTGCCCTCACGTAGACGTCTATCTAAATTGAAAGTTAAGGTCATAACTTGATCAAGGGTGTCAAGAGAGGGGTAAGTCACCAGCATGTCTTTTAAGGTCAGATAATATAAATCTAAACTGACAAACCAAATCTGGAGTGTTCCACCGAGAAGCCACACACCACTTTCTAAAGTCTGCGCAATACTCCTCAACGGGTCTACGACTTTGCTTTAAAGTTCAGAGCTGAGATTCAACGTACGCAGCATGGTCTGGTTCTGCATACAAGAGACCCAATCCCACAAATAGTGAATCCCCGGAGGACAACTCAGGGGCCTCTGGATCAAGGGAAAATACCCATTCCTGGGGATCCCTTTGCAGAAGGGACATAATAATTCCCACTCTCAGTGCCAGAAGAGTAAGGTCTCAGACGAAAATATAACTTGCAACTTTCACAGAAGGTTTTAAAAATTTTTCAATTACCCGAAAAACGATCCTGGAGACTAACTTGTGGCTACAGGGGAGCCGAGGCTGGAACAGATAACACCTGGGTACGGGCAGACTCCAGCTTCTGGATTCTGTCTAGCAAGCCCTGGATTAGCTGCTCCTGGTCTTGCAGTCTCTGAGTTAAGGTCTGAACTAATGCTGACTGAGACTGAGAAGACTCACACTGTTGAAGTCTTTCAGCCAAATCATGAACCAGCTGAGTCAAGTCCTGCATTTGCTCTTCTAAAGCAGACATAGGTTCCATAATACAGGAGCAAGGCAAATGCAGGTATGTGGGCCTGCGAAAATGTCACGTATGGGCAGGGAAGTGAGAAGCCCTGAACCAATCCGCTCCCACTTGCCCTGCCTACTTGTGTACCCACCCTAAGCTACAGGTCCACAACCACAGTGACAGTCCCTGCCTGAATAAGTGCAAGGAGTAAAACGTCAACAAAATAAACTTACAATACAGATGGAGGTCGTGACTCTGTAAGGAATCTCACACACTAACAGAAACAATAACTAAACATACACACACAATATGTCACAGTCCACAAGCCGAGTCAGTACCAAGAGATAATAGAAAAGCCAAAACACAGAGACAGGAGAAGGGTCAGAGAGAGGAGCCAATGGGTCAAATATTGCAGAAATACAAGGTACAGTACAAACGCTAGCTAGAAGTATGAGCTCTTTCGTGGGCGAGGTGTGAGAGCAGACTGCCAGCTTATATAGGAGCCAGGACAGATGCTCCAATCAAGGTCAGATGACCAGTCTCAGAAGACAGGCATAACCACAGCAACAAGAAAAAACAAAAGCTCTCAGTGCAGATTAATTTTTCGGGTTCTTACAACTGCTCTTTTTAAGTGAACTTTCTGGACTACCCCTTTAGGCTTGGATTACATAGAGATTGGATTACATGGACAAACTCTAAAGACCTACCTTTTGCAGGTCCTAATGATGGTACTAAGTGACAGACCTGGGGCCCCTAAGCTGTCATGGCAACACAAAAGCACCGCTCACATTAGAGGGGAGACTGGATAATAGAGGGTTTCTGTCTAACCAATTAGATGCTGTGGTTGCCATTGACCAAGGCATCAAAGTGGATAAACAGCTAGGTTTGGAGGTATCTCAAATCCCAGCTATTGCAACACAGTATCAGCTGTATTGAACATCTGACATCCAATAAGTATGAGCAAGATCAGTTCCTTAGCCTGCTCCATATCCTCCCCATGTAGATATTGGAACTAAGGGATCCCCTTCTATATTAACTCATGATTAACTAAAAGAGTATCTGACAAATGGTTTTCTATACCAGACAGGCTATTTGAATAACTTGTAAGATGTAGAATACGAATTTACATTTGCCTTGACCAGCCATTTACAGGGGATCAGGAGCATTGTTTGCTAAGTGCCCTCTAGTCGGCCATAATGCTAAAAAAGGGAAGTTTAGCAATACATTTTCCCTCCCTTGTTGTTTGCGGTGAACAAAACAGGGAAGACAATTCTTCCTAATCTCCCTCCCAAGTGGTCTCATTTACTTCTAAAAATGTTAACTTTTGTCTTTGAACTGAACAGCAACCAGCAACAAAAGCGAGATTTTAATGACTACTTGAGAGCATTTAACATGCAGAAAGCAGCTCTTGTTTCACTACACTAACCTTTGAAAGAAATATTGTTTTTAAATTTTATATTCACTGTAGATAAAATTTGCAACCGGCGCCGCCTTGTAGGATTCATGGAAAAAGATCTGCGCCAAGGGAACAGCTTCCAGTGAGGCACCTGAAAATGCTTCCTCATTAACTCCAATGAGTGAATCATTTAATACTAAAGCTAATTTGGAATATATTACAATAATATTGTCAGTGGTCTGTAGGAAACTACGGGAAGGTTTATTTTTTTTTTTATTTTTTTTTTTTATTTGAGCTACTTTTGTTAGCCATTGAGCATCAATGGACCCAAATAAAAACTTTTCACCCCATTAACCTCTTAATGTTTTGTGTCATAGATGCCCAGTGCTAGGAACTATAACCTAAAGTGGTAAGAAAAACATGGCTACTTTCTTAAAAAAAAAAAGCACCACCTGTGTCCACAGGGTATGTGTGGTGCTGCAGCTAAGTCCTTTTAACTTCTAATGGACATGTGCTGCAATACCAGTCATAACCCATGGGCATGCGTGGTGCTGTTTCAGGAATAAAGCTGCCATGTATTTCTTTTACTGACCAACCACTTTAAAGGTGCTTATCAGTGGAAAACAATGTATCCCCTATCCACAGGATTGGGAATAAGGGTCCGACCACTGGGACTCTCTGCTAGCTTCAGAACAGGGCCTTGGCTCTCAGAGAGAGCACATGCTGCAAGTGCTATGTCATCCATTCATTTACATGGGAGTGCTGAAAATGTACACGTGCTGTACTTGGATATCTTCGGCACTCCAATAGAAATAAACGACACTAATGCCTTCATGCATGCACTCTCCTTGAGAGCCAGGGCCCCATTTTGGAAATAATGAGGGGTCCCAGCGGTTGGACCCCCCTGATTAGACACGTATTCCCATACCTGATCTAATAATTTAAGGAGCAATCCTTGGCCCAACAAAAGCCTCATAGGCTGCCTTATGTAAATCCCTTTCATGGTGTACTTAACAGGGTTTTTTGCGACCTTAGTATTAAACCTATTTATAATATTTTTATAATTAGGAAATCTTGCAGTTTTCTAAAAACTAAGCCTTAGACTAAGGCCCCCCCCCCCCCCCCTTCTTCCCTGTAAAATTATCTTTTCACAGGTCACATGCTTACAAACCTGTTTCATACAATGATTAGGTTCTGGATATGTTTATTCTGTTTATGTCAAAGGGGCTTGCAGTACAATATTTTTCTAAATGCTGTAAAAAAATGGCTGCCCTTTAATAATAAACTAGAAAAAATAATTAAATTACAATCAGAAAACAGATTTAAAAAAAAACATGTTTCAGTATCTGCCTCTAATCAGTAAACAAAAATTGTCAATGACACATTCCCTTTAAGTGCCCATTTACGCGTCTATATCAAAATATCAATCAAATCTCATATCAGATTTATTTTACAATTTTTACTTTCTGGTTCATTATTTTAGCTGATTTTGTTCTTTATTCTATGTTTTTCACGCATATGTGTTCTATTTTTTAAGGTCGGAGTGCCAAGCCAATAAGCTAAGGTATCAGCACTCATACCTCCTGAAGTTTAAACAGGCAGCTCTATAGTTATGTTGCCCATGAATAAGGAATCTTCCCTTCATCTGTGTACATTATCCCTGGCATTTTTCTGTGTTCCTTATCTGTTTTGGCCTGACCTTTGCCTGTGCCCTGACCATTCTGCTGACTTTGTATTGTGCCACATTCTAGGTTCCACCCATTGCCAAACCTGACTTAGTATTGCCTTAGATTTTTTTCTTCATTGCTGTCCTCTTGGTCTGACCCTCTGACTTGTGTAACGTACCGGTCAAGTGACAGGAGGTGGATCCACTGAACCAGAGGGGCGATGACACGGGCCATACCATGGGAACGGAATCTAAGGGACTACTGGTCTTCACCAGGGCCCGCCGCAAAGCTTGATGGTCTTGCTGCGGCAGGTAGCCCCCAGGTCGTTCCACCCGATAGCGACTCGACCCCTCTGGTAGCTGAGAATGGCGCGGTACAGGAGGAACAGGCAGAAGCAAAGTCAGATGTAGCAGAGGTCAGGGCTGGTGGAACAGGTTCACAGGCGATAGTCAGGCAACAGGTCAGGGCAGGCAGTACGGGTTCACTAGCGGTAGTCACGGGCAACGGGTCGGCAACAGGCAAGGGCAATACCGAAACACTGGAAACGCTTTCACTCGGCACAAGGCACTAAAGATCCGGCGAAGGCAGGAAGCGGCAGGAGATATTTATAGGGGCCGTATGGGCTAGGCACCAATCAATGGTGCGCTGGCCCCTAAATTTCATGAAGCCGGCGCGTGCGCGCCCTAAAGAGCGGGGCCGCGTGCGCCGAGAGACAGAAGCAGCGCAGGAGGATGGGGCTGCAGGTACGGGGACACGGGATGCGGCGCGTGTGCGGGGATCAGCCGCCACGCTAACCGCATCCCTGCTGGAGGAGTCCCTGAGCTCTCGGTCAGCATGTCTGACCGGGAAGCGCCGGGACAAAACAGACGGGGGCAGGGGCGGCGAGCACTCCGGTACGGAGGAGGAGACCGGAGCGCTCACTGTAACAGTACCCCCCCCCCCTTTGGTCTCCCCCTCCTTTTGGTACCAAGGAAACTGAGGATGAGGCTGCAGTCAAAGATGTTCTCTTCAGGCTCCCAAGATCTCTCCTCAGGACCGCAGCCCTCCCAGTCGACCATAAAAAATTTTCTACCACAGATGGACTTTGATGCCAAAATCTCCTTGACAGAGAATACATTCGTAGAGCCGGACACAGGGGTATGAGTAGCGAAATTGGAGGAGAAGCGATTAAAAATGGCAGGTTTAAGGAGGGAGACATGGAAAGAATTGGGGATTCTGAGGGAGGAAGGAAGATGGAGTTGGTAGGATACTGGATTGATTCGCTTCTTGATTTTATACGGTCCCAAGTAGCGGGGACTCGACTTGTAGCTGGGAACCCGGAATCGGATATATTTGGAGGAGAGACAAACTTTGTCACCAGGAAAAAATTCTGGAGGAGCTCTGCGTCTCTTGTCTGCCTGGAACTTCATGCGGGCAGAGGCTTTGAGGAGAGCAGTGCAGGTCTCTCACCAGATGGAAGAAAAATCTCGGAGAAGGTCGTCAACAGCCGGTACGGGAGAGGAGGAGGACAGTGGCAGAGGAGGAAGAGGATGGCGACCAAAGACTACAAAAAATAGAGACTTGTTCGAGGCAGAGTGTTTGTAATTATAAGAAAATTCTGCCCAGGGAAGCAGATCAGACCAGTCACTGTGGCGTGTGGACACGAAATGACGTAGATAGTCTCCCAAAATTTGGTTCACCCGTTCCACCTGGCCATTGGACTGAGGGTGATGGGAAGAAGAGAAGTCTAATTTGACCCCAAGCTGACCACAAAGAGCCCTCCAAAATTTGGAGACAAATTGTACCCCACAGTCAGAGACAATGTGCTTGGGAAGACTGTGGAGGTGAAAAATATGCTGAAAAAACTGTTTGGCCAACACAGGTGCAGAAGGAAGACCAGGCAGAGGTACGAAGTGGGCCATCTTCAAGAAGCGATCAACTACGACCCAAATGACCGTCATTTCATGGGAGGAGGGGAGATCGGTAACAAAGTCCATGGCGATGTGGGACCACGGAACCTCAAGAATAGGGAGAGGCAAGAGGAGACCAGCAGGCTTTTGGCGAGGTGACTTGTCCCGAGCACAAATCATGCAAGCTCGGACGTAATCCGAGACATCCTTCTCCATGGTGGGCCACTGGTATCTTTGGGAGATGAGCTGAAGAGTCTTCTGTACCCCAGGATGGCCTGCGAATAAGGAGGCATGGCCCCACTTGATGACTCGTAGACGCTGACGTGGAGGCACATAGGACTTGCCTGGAGGGAGAGAGTGCAGATCCACTGGAGCAGCGGCAATTAGGCGCTCAGGCGGAATTATATGTTGGGGAGTTACCTCGTCTCCCAGCACGTCGGAAGAGCGGGAAAGGGCATCAGCCCTGATGTTTTTGCTCGCAGGACGAAAATGAATCACAAAATTAAAGCGAGCAAAGAACAAGGACCAGCGAGCCTGACGTGGATTCAGCCTTTGTGCAGATTGGAGATAGTCAAGGTTCTTGTGGTCTGCGAAAATACTCACAGGGTGGATGGAGCCCTCGAGAAGATGTCTCCATTCCTCGAGTGCCAATTTTATGGCCAATAGTTCCCTATCACCAATAGAATAATTTCTCTCAGCAGGAGTGAAGGTCTTGGAGTAGAATCTGCAAGAAAGTGTCTTGCCCCTGAGTGACTTCTGGGTAAGTATGGCTCTGGCTCCCACGGAGGAGGCATCAACTTCCAGGGAAAAAGGCTTAGTGGGGTCAGGTCTGGATAGTACTGGTGCGGAGGCAAAAGAGGCTTTCAGTGACTGAAAGGCCGTTTCAGCTTGAGAAGACCAAGATTTGGGATTAGCCCCCTTTTTGGTCAGGGCTACAATGGGTGACACCAGAGTGGAATAATGGGGAATGAATTGCCTATAATAATTGTCGAAACCCAAAAATCTTTGAATGGCACGGACTCCAGAGGGGTGTGGCCAGTGCTGAGAGCTTGGCTGGGTCTATCTGTAGCCCTTGGGCAGAAATGATGTACCCCAGGAAGGGCAGACTGGACCGCTCAAACAGACACTTCTCGATCTTAGCATAGAGGCGATTCTTTCTAAGGCGTGAAAGAACATGACGGACATGGACCCGGTGTTGGTCCAGGTTGGAAGAGAAGATAAGGATGTCGTCAAGGTATACAACCACGCAGGTGTAAAGCAAATCTCTGAAAATGTCGTTGACAAATTCTTGGAATACAGCAGGTGCGTTGCACAGACCGAAAGGCATCACCAGGTATTCAAAATGGCCATCCTGTGTGTTGAAGGTGGTCTTCCACTCATCACCCTCTCGGATTCCGATCAGATTGTTAGCTCCTCGGAGATCCAACTTGGTGAAGATCCTTGCCCCACGGAGGCGGTCAAAAAGCTCAGAGATCAAGGGAAGAGGATAACGATTCTTGACAGTAATCTTGTTTAGACCTCTGTAGTCTATGCAAGGATGGAGGGAGCCGTCCTTGGAAACAAAGAAAAAACCGGCCCCAGCGGGGGAGGGAGATTTCCTTATGAAACCTCTCTGCAGGTTTTCACGAATGTACTCCGACATGGCAAGAGTCTCTGGTGGTGAGAGTGGGTAGATTCTACCCCAGGGTGGAGTAGAACCGGGTACCAAATCGATAGGACAATCGTAAGGTCTATGAGGTAGAAGGACTTCGACTTGCTTCTTGCAGAAAACGTCAGCGAAGCAGTGGTAAGGCTCCGGAATACCAGGTGGCGGAGGAACAACGGGGTTTCGTTTGACAAGAACAGACTTGAGACAACGACCGGAACAGGAAGGACCCCACCTCAGGATCTCTCCGGAGGACATATCCAGGATGGGAGAGTGGTGCTGGAGCCATGGCAAACCTAAGAGGAGTTCAGAGGAGCAGAAGGGAAGAACTGAGAACTCCAGCGTCTCAGTATGCAAAAATCCGATGCCCATCTGTAATGGTAAGGTGCGGTACTGCACAGTGGCAGACAGTCTCTCCCCGTTGACAGTAGAAATGAAGAAGGACTTGGCCAGACGGACGACAGGGATTTGATGCTTGTCAATCAAGGAGGCATGGATGAAATTGCCAGCAGATCCAGAATCCAAGAAGGCAGTGGCGGTGAAGGTAGACTTGGGGGAAACGGAAAGCTGCACAGATACTGTAGGGCCTGGAGAGGAAGAATCCACACCTAGCAACGCCTCTCCCACGTTTACTAGGTGCGAGCGTTTCCCGAACGCAGTGGACGATGAGGACAGTCTCTGAGGAAGTGCTCGGTACTGGCACAGTACAGACACAGGTTCTAGCTCTTTGACGACTCCGTTCCTGCGGAGTCAGGCGAAACCGGTCCACCTGCATGGCCTCTACAGCGGGAGGCCCAGAAACAGATTGCGGTGGACGCAGAAAAATGGGCCAGACAAGGATAGCGTCTAGGACGAGCTCTCTCTTTCTCCAGAAGGAGTTCCTCTTGTCTCTCGGCGAAACGCTTGTCGATCCTAGTGGGCAGTAGAATAAGGTCACTGAGAGTAGAAGGTATCTCCCGTGCAGCTAGGACGTCTTTCACTTCACTGTTTAGTCCCTTCTTGAAAGTGGCACAAACGGCATCATTGTTCCAATTCAAATCGGAGGCGAGGGTACGGAATTGGATGGCATATTTACCCACGGTAGAGCCTCCTTGGGTCAGGATCAGCAAAGCAGATTCTGCGGAGGTAACCCGGGCAGGTTTCTCAAACACACTCCGGAACTCTTGACAGAAGCTCTGGACGGAGGTAGTGGCTGGATCAAAGCGGTCCCATAAAGGTGTAGCCCAGGTCAGGGCCTTCCCGGAGAGCAAGCTGAGTATGAAAGCCACCTTGGCTCATTCGGACGGGAACTGGTCGGACAGTAACTCGAGATGAAGAGAGCACTGCGACAGGAACCCACGGCACTGCTTCGGATCGCCGTCATACTTGTCCTCAAGGACAAACGGATTCTGGCACTGGAGACGGCTGCAGGCTGAGATGGAGCAGCAGGTGCAGACGGAGGAGACGGCTATTGCTGGGCAGACTGGAGTTGCTGCATCATGGCGGCCAACTGGGCCAACTGTTGACCTTGCTGGGCAATCTGCTGATTCTGTTTAGCCACTATAGTGGTGAGATCCGCAAGGCTAGGAAGAGGCGTCTCAGCGGGATCCATGGCCGGATCTTACTGTAACGTACCGGTCAGGTGACAGGAGGTGGATCCACTGAACCAGAGGGGCGATGACATGGGCCGTACCAGGGGAACGGAATCTAAGGGACTACTGGTCTTCACTAGGGCCCGCCGCAAAGCGGGATGGTCTTGCTGCGGCAGGTAGCCCCCAGGTCGTTCCACCCGATAGCGACTCAACCCCTTTGGTAGCTGAGAATGGCGCGGTACAGGAGGAACAGGCAGAAGCAAAGTCAGACGTAGCAGAGGTCTGGGCTGGAGGAACAGGTTCACAGGCGATAGTCAGGCAACAGGTCAGGGCAGGCAGTACGGGTTCACTAGCGGTAGTCACGGGCAACGGATCGGCAACAGGCAAGGGCAATACTGAAACACTGGAAACGCTTTCACTCGGCACAAGGCACTAAAGATCCGACGAAGGCAGGAAGGGGCCGGAGACATTTATAGGGGCCATATGGGCCAGGCACCAATCAATGGTGCGCTGGCCCTTTAAATTTCATGAAGCCGGCACGCGCGCGCCCTAAGGAGCGGGGCCGTGTGCGCCGGGAGACAGAAGCAGCGCAGGAGGATGGGGCTGCAGGTACGGGGACACGGGATGCGGCGCGTGTGCGGGGATCAGCCGCCAAGCTAACCGCATCCCTGCTGGAGGAGTACCTGCGCTCTCGGTCAGCATGTCTGACCGGGAAGTGCCGGGACAAAACAGACGGGGGCAGGGGCGGGTGAGCGCTCCGGTACGGAGGAGGGGACCGAAGCGCTCACTGTAACAACTTGTTCCAATTGACTTATAGTCTTCTGATTTGGTACAATTTTTGTTGATGTTTTATTGACCTAAACTATATGAAACCTCTTGACACCCCAGCCCATAACCAACATAGGGACTGTCATCCAGTTGGGGGCCACAGTCTAATGTAGATCATCCAAGTAGGTAGGGACAGTGGTTGGAGCTAGATTCAGGTTTCACCCAAACATGACAGGAACATGTGTTTTAAAGTTCAAGCTATTTATTGCAAATATAGATTCTTTGGAACATGCCGTGTATTGGAAAAAATTCCATTAACATAAAAAAAATTTGAATAAAACATTTAAAAACATATCCTGTGTATTTTTCCAATGCAATATGATGCAGTTATAAAAATACAGAATTTTGTGACAGAGCCAAAGCTGTGCAATGTATTGCAGCCTTGTCCCATTACCTGAAATTCCCAGCACTGCCATTAGTAGGTCATGGTGTATAAAGCGATGTAGAAAACAAAAAGGCCACCCTTTTAACAGCTGCTTGTCCTCCCCCCACCCTCAATTTGATATTGGTGGTCTATCCAAAGGATGGGTCATCAATATTGTGATCCTGGAAAACCTCTTTCACCCCTTAAGGACTTAGCCCATTTTAACCTTAAAGGGGTATTCCAGGATTTTTTTTAAATTTGACTATGGGGCTGTAAAGTTAGCGTAGTTCATAATATAGTGTCTGTACCTGTGTGTTACGGTTTTCTCACAATTCTTCTGTGATTTTCACTCCAATATTTATTTTTATCAGCATACAAAATGGCCGTTGTCTCAGATTTTTCCCAGCTTGCAATGTGGCCGAGACCTGACTCAACAGTCAGCTGATGACAGGGAGCCTGTCTGCTTCAATGGGTGGAGAGATCACACTGATTTGAATAAATACAGTTCATTTATGTTTCAATGGGTGGGGTGGCTGATGTGTGGGAGGGAGGAAAATGGAATTGTGAGATTTGTAGTCAAAAAAGGAAAAGTCACAAACAGGAAATACCAGTTCACAAACAGCCAGCCAGTGTTATGGTAATCTCACAACACAGTCATTTAGCCCCAAGACAAGTGCAGATCCTTCCTAAGCATATCCATTATTGTCTGCCAGGTACGTACTAAAATCACCTTATGGTGGATAACCCCTTTAAGGACTCTGAGCATGGTCAATTTATGCATTAGTAACTTTGTGATGCTTTTACTTTTCATTCTGATTCCGATATAGTTTTTTCATGACATATTCCACTTTAGCATAGTGGTAAATTTTCATCATTACTTGCATCCTTTCTTGGTGAAAAATCCCAAAATGTCATGAAAACTTTGAAACTCCCTGCTTTTAAAGAAAATGGACATCCCAATAAGATTATATATTGACTCACATATACATTATGTCTGCTTTATGTTTGCTTCATAAAGTTGACATGTCTTTACTTTTTGAGGACATTAGAGGGCTTCAAAGTACAGTGGTCCCTCAACATATGATATTAATTGGTTCCAGGAGTAGTGTTGAGCGGCATAGGCCATATTCGAATTCGCGAATATTCGCGAATATATGGACGAATATTCGTCATATATTCGCGAATATTCGCATATTCTCGTTTTATTTTCGCATATGCGAATATTTGCGTATGCGAAAATTAACATATGTGAATATTAGCATATATAAAATCAGCATATGTAAAAATTCGCATATGCGAAAATTAGCATGTGCTAATTTTCGCATGTGCGAATTTTCGCACGCCAGTCTCACACAGTAGTATTACAGCCTTCTTTACACCATACAAGCTGGAAGCAGAGAGGGGTGATCACTGCGATGTGTACTGTGAAGAAAAAATAAAAACGAATATTCGTAATTACGAATATATAGCGCTATATTCGCGAAATTCGCGAATTCGCGAATATGCGATATTCGCGAATAATATTCGAATTGCGAATATTCGCGAGCAACACTATCCAGGAGAACCATCATATGTTGAAACCATCATATGTCGAGTACATATGTCTATGTAAAAATGGTAATTGGTTCTGGGGCCTCGGAACCATTGTATATTGAATACATATCTCTATGGGAAACTGCTAATTGGTTCTGGGATGACCATTGTATGTGGAGTGTATGGGGAGTGTTTAACAAACCAGGGTGCCTCCAGCTGTTGCACAACTACAACTCCCAGCATGCATGTACAGCCATTGACTGTCTGGGCATGCTGGGAGTTATAGTTTTGCAACAGCTGGAGGCAGACTGATAGGGAAACATTGATGTATGGGGTGTATAGTGTGTACATGTATTGTATGTGATGTGTGACATCGCATATAGTACTGTACAGTTCTTTAAATACCTTCAGGGGGGACAGAATGTCCTCCATTACGATACTGCCGACTACAGCTCTATAGGAAAGGAAGGGGAGGGCAGCCAGCAGCTCATTGGATGCCTGCAGCAAGATGCTGCAGGCTATTGGCTATGGCTGCACTAGGGGGGGCGGGGCTTACATGGAGCTCACAGTGGAAGCCTGCGTGAGTTAGCAGGACAGCATGTGAGTAACAGGAGGCAGAACGGGGCACATGGGGCACATTACACAACTATCTGTCAGTTGCTGAAGTTGTCAGCGCTGTCGGATAGCTGTTTGTACGATGGCCCAGACACACAGCAGCATCATATGTCGATGCTGCCTTCAACATACGATGGGCTCTGAGAGGCCATTATATGTTGAAATGATCATATGTCGGGGCCATCATAAGTCGGGGGGTCACTGTATAGCAGCAATTTTGAAAATTCAGGGACCAATTAAGTTTGAAGTTGTTTTTAGGGGCCTTTCTGTGAGAAATACTCCATCAATGACCCCATTATAGAAACTGCACCCCTCACCGTTTTCAAAATGACATTGAGAAAAAATCAAAATCTGCATTTGTTTACACAAACATGTAGCCCTCTTTTTTTTTACAAGGGGTAATAGGAGAAAAAGTTTCCCCAATATTTGTAACCCAATTTCTCTCGAGTAAGAAAATACCTCATATGTGTATGTCAAGTGTTCGGCGGGTGCAGTAGAGGGCTCAGAAGGGAAGGAGCGACAGTGGGATTTTGGAGAGTGAGTTTTTCTGAAATGGATTTTGGGGGGCATGTCACATTTAAGAAGCCCCTATGGTGCCAGAACAGCAAAAATAAATAAATAAAACATAGCACACTATTTTGGAAACTACACCCCTCAAGGCACATAACAAGGGGTACAGTGAGCCTTAACACCACACAGCTGTTTGACGACTTTTCGTTAAAGTTGGATGTGTAAATGATTTTATTTTTTACTAAAATGCTAGTTTTCCCTCAAATGTAAAATTTTTACAAGGGATAATAGGACAAAATGCCCCCCAAAATTTGTAACCCCATCTCTTCTGAGTATGGAAATACCCCATGTGTGGACGTCAAGTGCTCTGCTGGCGAACTGCAATGCTCAGAAGAAAAGGAGCGCCATTGAGCTTTTGGGAAAAAAAATTGTTTGGAATGGAAGTCAGGGGCCATGTGCGTTTACAAGGCCCCCCGTGTTGCCAGTGGACCCCCCCCCCCCCCCCACATGTGACCCTATTTTGAAAAATACACCCCTCACAGAATTTAATAAGGGGTGCAGTGAGCAGTTACACCCCACTGGCGTTTGACAGATCTTTGGAACAGTGGGCTGTGGAAATGAAAAATTAAAATTTTCCTTTTCACGGACCACTGTTCCAAATGCTCACTGTACCACTTACTGCATTACGTAAGGGGTGTAGTTTCCAAAATGGTTCACATGTGGGGGGGACCATTGTTCTGGCACTATGGGGACTTTGTAAACACACGTGGCCTTCAATTCCGGACAAATGTTCTCTTCAAAAGCCCAATGGTGCTCCTTCTCTTCTGAGCATTGTTGTGCACCCGCAGAGCATTTTACATCCACACCTGGGGGTATGTTCTTACTCAGAAGAAATGGGGTTACAAATTTTGGGGGGCTTTTTTCCTATTTTCCCTTGTGAAAATGAAAAATTTATGGTAACACCAGCATTTTAGTGAATTATTATTTTTTTTTTCCATCCAAATTTGAAGAATTTTCATTAAACACCTGTGGGGTGTTAAGGCTCACTATACCCCTCATTCCGTTCCGTGAGGGGTGTAGTTTCCAAAATGGGGTCACATGTGGGTATTTCTTTTTTTGAATTTATGTCAAAACTGCTGTAAAATCAGCCACCCCTGTGCAAATCACCAATTTAGGCCTGATATGTACATGGTGCGCTCTCACTCCTGAGCCTTGTTGTGCATCTGCAGAGCATTTTACGCCCACATATGGTGTATTTCCGTACTCAGGAGAAATTGCGCTACAAATTTTGGGGGTCTTTTTTTTCCTTTTAACGCTTGTGAAAATAGTAATGTAAAAATGTAATATGTTTAATAAAGTATGGAGATTCACGAGACGTTTATTAGGGATTAAGGGTAATATGCACTACACACTAATGTGGGGTAATGGAAATTTCCCAGAAATGGTGAAACTAAAGGAATATGTTAACTGGGAAAGAAATGGGGTTATTAGAGTTAAAGATTTTGTGATAGAAAGCACGTTAAAAGAGTGGGAAACATTTAACAGGGAATTTAGTATCAGTCAGAGCGATTACTTTTCATAATTACAAATCAAAAGCGCTTTTGAGAAGGAGAAGAACAATCCTAGATGGGCAATAAATAGACATGAGTTAATTGACTATATGTTTGGGCTTCGGTCCTCCTCGACAAAGGTATTACGTAACTTATATAA
The DNA here is from genome assembly GCF_029499605.1 of Hyla sarda. Lineage (NCBI taxonomy): Eukaryota > Metazoa > Chordata > Amphibia > Anura > Hylidae > Hyla > Hyla sarda. Next base: position 58,218,344 of record NC_079200.1, read on the forward strand.
GGGCCTAGTTAGATTTTCCGTTGAAAAATTTCCTCCAAAGAGTAGGGATAAATGGAAGCAAGTAGTAGGTCAGATCGATGGGGAAGAATGGAGGGAAGTGTTTATAAATATATCCCAATCATCTCTCAACATGAACCATAAAACTTCTATGATAAAGCTGATACATAGGATCCCATATACGCCGGGGTTTTTGTATAAGATAGGAAAAAGACTTGACTCTAAATGTCCAAAATGTAATATGGAAGGTGTGGATTTGTCACACATGGTGTGGAGCTGCCCAAAACTGCTTTCTTTTTGGACAGGGGTATACAAAATGGTAGAAATGAAATTGGGTACTAAGATAAGCTTTGATATTAAAACTGCTATTCTAGGGATAGGACTTAGGGTGCAGTGTAAGAACAGTGTTCTGATAAAGGCTTTCGGATTAGCTAGAATAATTATTCTTAGGAGATGGTTTGCTCCCCAGGGCCCATGTTAGGTTGAGTGGCAGAGGGAAGTTCAACAAATGAGAAGATTTGAAGCTATTTACTATCAGGGAAAAAAGATAGGTCAAAAAGTTGAAAACGAGTGGAAGAAATGGGATCAGGCATCCTAGCTGGTAGTGGGTGGGGGGATAGGGGTGTGGGTGGGATTATTTATATTGTGTAAAGTGAATTTTGAAATGCATTATTGTAATTTTGTAATTTGAAATAAAAAATAAAAAATAAAACGCTTGTGAAAATAAAAAGTATGGGGCAACACCAGCATGTTAGTGTAAACATTTTAATTTTTTTACACTAACAAGCTGGTGTTGCCCCCAACTTTTCCATTTCATAAGGGGTAAAAGGAGAAAAATCCCCCAAAATTTGTAGCGCAATTTCTCCCGAGTACGGAAATACCCCATATGTGACCCTAAACTGTTTCCTTGAAAAATGACAGGGCTCCAAAGTGAGAGAGCTCCATGTGTATTTGAGGACTAAATTAGGGATTGCAAAGGGGTGGACATAGGCGTATTCCACGCCAGTGATTCCCAAACAGGGTGCCTCCAGCTGTTGCTAAATTCCCAGCATGCCTGGACAGTCAGTCGCTGTCCGGAAATGCTGGGAGTTGTTGTTTTGCAACAGCTGGAGGCTCCGTTTTGGAAACACTGCCATACAATACATTTTCATTTTCATTGGGGGTAAGGGGGTGTATATGTAGTGTTTTACCCTTTATTTTGTGTTTGTGTAGCGTAGCGTAGTGTTTTTAGAGGATATTTGCACTGGCGTTTATGGTGAGTTTCCCCGCTAGGAGTTTGCGCTGCGGCGAAAAATTTGCCGTAGCCCAAACTTGAAGCAGAAAACTTACTGTTAGCCTGCCTGTGTGAATGTACCATGTACATTCACATGGGGGGGGGGGGGGGGGCAAACCTCCAGCTGTACTACAGACCGTGCATGCTGGGAGTTGTACTTTTGCAACAGCTGGAGGCACACTGGTTGGAAAACTTTCAGTTAGGTTCTGTTACCTTACTCAGTATTTTCCAACCAGTGTGCCTCCAGCTGTTGCAAAACTACAACTCCTAGCATGTACTGATAACCGAAGGAGATGTAGTTATGCAACAGCTGGAGGTACGCAACTACAACTCCCAGCATGCCGAGACAGCTGTTTGGGCATGCTGGGATTTGCAGTTTTGCAACATCTGGGGGCCTACAGTTTTAGAGAACACTGCAAAGTGATCTCCAAACTGTGACCCTCTAGATGTTGCAAAACTACAAATCCCAGCATGCACAGACAGCAAACTGTTGTATGGGCATGCTAGGAGTTGTAGTTTTGCAAGATCTGGAGGCATACAGTTTAGAGACCACTGTATAGTGGTCTCAAACTGTAGCTCTCCAGCTGTTGCAAAAGGACATATTCCAGCATGCCCAAACAGCTGTCTGGGCATGCTGGGAGTTGTAGTTTTGCAACATCTGGAGGGCTACAGTTAGAGACCACTATATAGTGGTCTCAAACTGTACCCTCCAGATGTTGCTAGGCAACTCATCGGCTTCCGTAGGATCCAGCCGCACGACATCGTCGCCCGCCGATCTCTGTCGCCAGCTGCCTCCGGATGGGTAAGTGGATCTTCGGCACCTGGTCCCTGTCATTTCCCCATTCTGCCCCGCCTATTGTGGGTGGGCAGGACGGGGAAAATGAATGTTAACCCCCCGCCCCCGATCTGCCATTGGTCGTCGCTTCTGGCGACCAATAGCAGGGATAGGAGGGGTGGCACCCCTTTCACCTCACTCCTATCCCTTCAGGGGGATCATAGGTGTCTTAGACAACCGTGACCCCCCTTATATTCCGGGTCACCGGGTCACCATAGACCCGGAATGACCCGGAATTGCGCAAATCGCAAGTGTGAATTCACTTGTAATTTGTCGCGATCGCCGACATGGGGGGGGTCTGATGACTCCCCTAGGCATTTGCACGGGATGCCTGCTGAATGATTTCAGCAGGCATCCCGATCCGATCCCCGCCCGGCACGCAGCGGGGGCCGGAATTCTCCATGACGTACAAGGTACCAGGGTGTCATGACGTACGCGTACGTCAAGGGTCCTTAAGAGGTTAAGGACCAGGCCCATTTTTACCTTAAGGACCAGGCCAATTTTATTTTTGTGTTTTCGTTTTTTCCTCCTCGCCTTCTTAAATCCATTAATCTTTTATATTTCCCTCTACAGACCCATATAAGGGCTTGTTTTTTGTGTGATCAATTGTACTCTCAATTTACCATAAAGTGTACGGCAAACCCCAAAAAAATATTTTTTAGGAAGGAGATTTCAATGAAAACCACAATTTTGCACATTTTGGAGGGTTTTGTTTTCACACAGTACACTTTAAGGTAAAAATTACATTTGTTCTTTATTCAGTGGGTCAATATGATTAAAATGATACCCATGGCTAGATAATTTTATATTTTTGTACCACTTAAAAAAAATCTAAAACTTTTTGTAGAAAATCAGTAATCTAAAATTGCCCTATTTTGACTACCTATAACTTTTTCATCTTTCCGTATATAGGGCGGTCTGAGGGCTATTTTTTCGTGCCGTCATCTGTACTTTTTATTGATACCACATTTGTATATATAAAACTTTTAGATCATTTTGTATATTTATTTTTTTTGAATAAAATGTGACAAAAAAGCTGAATTTTTTCACTTTTTAAAATTTTTTTACGTTTACGCCGTCCACCATATGGGATCATTAACATTGTATTTTCATAGTTTGGACATTTACGCACTCGGCGATACCAAATATGTTTATAAAAATTTTTTACCCCCCCCCCCTTCTAAGCGAATGATTTTTTGTCACCTCGGATTCTTGACACCAATGTTACTGGAATATCCTGGCACCTGACGATCCGATGTTTGTTTCCTTTGTTTTTGGCTTACCACTCTTATGTACTGCAGCATCTTAATTGCCATGTTTTACCTTATGTTTACATAAGTGAAAATGCAATAAACATTTATTTGGGGGAAAAAATTACGCTTTTTGGGGGTAAAATGAGAAAAACTGAAAATTTTCAATTTTATTGGGGGAGGGGATTTTTCTTATTTTATTTTTTACACTTTTTATGTCCCCATAGGGAGTCCCCTATTGGGACATAAAAAGTGTAAAAAATAAAATAAGAAAAATTCCCTCCCCTATAGCAATCATTTGATTGCTAATACTGTTCAGTGCTATGCATACAGCATAGCACTAATCAGTATTATCAGTCATCTTCTGCTCTGGTCTGCTTGATCGCAGACCAGAGCAGAAGACTCGAGGAGACGGACAGAGGCAGGTGAGGGGACCTCCATCCGCCATTACAGATGATCGGATCCCCGCGGCAATGCTGCGGGCGACCCGATCATCTATTTTAACATGTGCATTGCCACAGATGCTGTGATCTGTACTGATCAAGGCATCTGAGGGGTTAATGGCGGACATCCACGTGATCGCGGATGTCAGCCATTACCGGCGGGTCCCCGGCTGCTGATGGAACCTGCCATGTATGACGCTAGCACCGATCCGATGCTCGCGGTCATACACAGGGCATAAATGTACGTCCTGGTGTGCGAAATACCGCCAAACCAGGACGTACATTTACATCCGTGGCCGTTAGGGGTTAAACTCCCAGTAAACACATCTATATAAATACATTGCACATACAGCCAAATGAACATTGAATATATTGCACTGAATTAACGGATCACAAATCCAATGGCATACACAACATAAAAACGCATAAAAAACGCTAGTCCTTGTTCACATTATACATTCTAGAAATTACATAAAAATGTAATAAAAAATACAGAAGTACAAATAATGACATTGCTAAAAATAAAAAAACACGGAAAATAGTTACATCAACAATGTTCGCTGATGTACTATTGTTGATATTATTATTCTCTGTGTTTTTATTTTTAAGAATGTTATTATTTGTTTTTCTGTATTTTTTATGTAATTTTTATGTAATTTCGAGAATGTATAATGTGAACAAGGACTAGTGTCTTTGATGCGTTTTTATGTTGTGTGTAATTGGATTTGTGATCCATTAATTCAGTGCAATATATTGTATGTTCATTTGGAGATATGCAATGTATTTAAATAGATTTTTCTATTCATGTTGTAAAGTGTTTACTCGGAGTTTAATTGTTAACTTAACAATGGGTATTAACCCTTACATGCTGTAAGGCTTAATACCCTCTGGTGTATATACAAGAGGGTTTGCCCCACCTGTCATGCCTGAAGAAGCTGCACATGCGCAGCAAAACGAGTTGCATCCTGGTCCACATAAAGTATTTGTTCAAGTACTGCGAATCCTGCTCCATTCATCCCGATCAGCGCCAAGGTTATTCCTGTGCCACTTTGAAGCTCCATCTAGATTGTATCCACCTATTAGAAAAGCTGCATATGGGACATTGTGCCAATACAAACGTTATCCATTGTTGTGTATGCAGGTACACAATTTGTAGCGGCAAATAGCTGCTCACCCCTCCCCCACCCCTGGTTTATCATTTTACCAGTGATACTCCACTATGGAGCACCTTTGCTTTTTCCCAAATACAGAGGAGAAAAGAGGGAGGAAAGGGGGGAGGCAGGGGGTGGACAACAGAAACCTACCATTTAACAGCACAGCATGGAGGATAGAGACAGGAAGGATAGTCTTTATTAAAGATGCATTTATTATGAAAAAAATGCGCTCATGAAAAAAAGGCACTCATTATGAAAAAAAATGTGCTGACTAAATGATAAAATAACTTTTTTAAAGTGTACTTGTCATTAGCAAAAACTTTTATATAATATAGAAACTACCATTATATGTATATTTGTAATACACACTGGTCAAAAAATGTGTATATTTTTGTCCCTGCAGCTCTTGCCTGTGTCACTCTATGAGGAGACCAAATACAGGAAGTGTGGGTGGACAAGCAGGGCTCTGTACACTGAGGACAAGCAGGGCTCTGTACACTGAGGACAAGCAGGGCTCTGTACACTGAGGACAAGCAGGGCTCTGTACACTGAGGACAAGCAGGGCTCTGTACACTGAGGACAAGCAGGGCTCTGTGCAGTGAGGACAAGCAGGGCTCTGTACACTGAGGACAAGCTGGGCTCTGTACACTGAGGACAAGCAGGGCTCTGTACACTGAGGACAAGCAGGGCTCTGTGCAGTGAGGACAAGCAGGGCTCTGTACACTGAGGACAATCTGTCATGTGCCCCTCACTTATAATGCCTCCCTGTCATATGCCTTCCTTGAGGTTGACACAGTAAAGATCACTTTACTTTCACTTTCATTCCCCCCCCCCCCCCCCGCCCACAATAGTTTCCCTACCTGAGCCAGGATCCAGCAGTCTCCAGCGACGATCGGGGGTCCCCAGGCATCTTCGCCTTCAGTTACCAGCCTCCATCTTCTCCCCACGTTCTCCTCAACATCCAGGGGTGGGCAGAATGGGGGATTGCCATGGCAACCCACCGTCCTGCCCTGCCATTGGTCAGAATCAGTTCTGACCAATGGCAGGGGATAGGAGGAGATCACAGCACTGCAACCTGGCTCCTAGCCCTCAAGATGATCAAGGCTGTCACTGACAGCTCTGATCATCCCTATTTTCCGGGTGATCGGGTCACCAGAGACCCGATCAGCCCGGAATAGCAGAAAATCACATGTCTGAATTGACATGCGATTTTCTGCGATCGCCGACATGGGGGTCTCATGACCCCCCTCGGCGATGTGCCGGGGTGCCTGCTGAATGCCGGCGGGGACCGGAATTCCCATGGGCGTATGCATACGCCCCACGTCCTTAAGGACTCGGGATGCAGGGCGTATGCATATGCCCGGCGTCCTTAAAAGGTTAATTAAACCACATGGTCAATGGCATAAGCGTAAAAAAATACTAAAATCCAGAATTGCGTATTTTTGGTTACTTTTTTAAAAGAAGTAAAACAAAATAAAACCTATGTAAGTTTGTTATTATTTTAATTGTATGGACCTGCGTAATAAAGATAAGGTGTCATTTTTACCGAAAAGGGCACTGTGTAAAAGCAGAAGCCCCCAAAAGTTACAAAATGGCATTTTTTTTTCAATTTTGCCCCACAAATAATATTTTTTGGTTTTACCATAGATTTTGTGATGAAATTATTGATGTTATTATAAAATACAGTTGGTGGCGCAAAAAACAAACCCTCATATAGGTCTGTAGGTGGAAAATGAAAAGCTCAAGATTTTTTGAAAAAACCCTGAGTCCTTAAGGGCTTAAAGGGGTTGGCCACCCTTGCCACAACTTTCAATATAACCCTGCAGTGAGTATGAATGATAATACTTACACATACTCCATGGCTTCTACAGAGGTCTAAACATTGGGATCCCCTATGGATCTCAAGAATGAATCAATCAAATTCTTCAGAATATTATCCTACACAATCCCATCTAGTTGCACTGTAGGCACTGCAAATTTGAGTCAGTGTTCTTAACAGTGCATGAATTAGGGAAAATGCCAGCGGGTCTAATCCCATTTATTCTTGTGGTTCTTGAGGCCCAGTTTGTTAATTCCTCCCAATTGGCACATCCTATTGATATAGGTTATTTGTATAAAATATAGTGACAAGACAGCTCCAAATGGTAGTGTATTTTGCTGGTCCTACATGACATTATAAAGTCAACATCTGGGTTCTCTTTGGTGGGCCACTCAGGCCCTGAAATACATTTGTATCATGGGTCACTTTAACCTTGAAAATAGATCTACACTTAATAAATAATAGCATTAAGTTATTTTCTTCAAAGAATGTCATGAGATGCCCATTAATATTGCACTAAGCCTTTTAGCTTTGCCCACTCTTAATAAACAAGCATTATCCTTAAAATCCGCAATCTAATTATATCAGGTTTACTGGCTCCAAGATAGAGGTATTTACCGACCAAACAACATGTTTACGAACCGACTGAGTATATTTATCTAAATCTCCCCAAACCAGAGTCTACCAATATATCTGTATTTATCCTTGGATTATCACCTTGCTCTTGTCTGAATTCAATTTCTGCTGAGACCTGGTCCACAAAACTCAATCTCTTTTTTTTTTTTTTTACAGATCTAAAACATTTCTATCTATCTATCTCATAACTATCTATCTATTTATCTCATATCTACGTATCTATCTATCTTTCTATCTCCCTCAAATCTATCTCATATCTATCTATCTCCTTTCTTTTTTTTTTTAAATCTATCTATCTACCTATCTATCTAAATTGAAGAGATCACTGCAGCACTCCAAAATGGTGAAAAAGGTGGATACTGCATCAACCAACACATGACAACGATTCAGCTGCAACAATGCAGCCTTTCTCAAGCAAGGTACATTGTGCAAATGGTACAATTTATATGGTTAAGGAAGTGATGTCATTGATGACAGTGTAATTTGCATACAAATCATAACACAGATAATAAAGCAATCACATAGTGGAAAAAGAGGTCAATCTGACCATAATCGTTACATAAGGTAAGTACAGATACATAGAAAGTGCTAGTGCATACATAACACATTGTGTACAGTGGATAACATATAAAATACCTCACGGGGCGGAAAGGAGGGCGAGCTCTGCATGTGGATGTAAACACAAACCATCAGCGGTGGTAGCATGGTGATCGAACTCCACGTATCCGCCGGAAGTAGCTGGGATGCCGTAGAGGCGCCTCTTGCAGCCGAAACGTAGTCTCTGTGTACATCATGGAATAAATCACCTTTTTGGCATGAAAATATCTTGGTGTGCTGCATCGTATCTACTACATATTAAGGAGAACCAAAGGACCGAGGTTCTATAAGTTGCATGCACCCGCTACTTGGAAACATTGGGGGTTATTTATTATCATGTTCTATTGCTTTTTTTGGTCTACTTTTGCAAATCTTTGAAATTTTTGCGGAAATTGCAGGTTATTTTTGCTCTTTTTTTTTTTTTTTTTACAAATTCTAAAATCCGTCACTTTGACCTTTTGGTGTTGCTAGACCATTTTAAAAGTGACGGATGCAGTGGTGACAAATGTATTATCTGTGTGTTTTAAATTTTTGCACACATTTTTTCACAAATGATGCAAAAAAAAAAGCAAATCTAGACCACCTCCCGACCAGATCTTAAAAAAAAATTACTACTCCTGTTTGTTTGCCAAAAATAAAAAAAAAGCATCAGCAAAAGTGAAAGAGAGGAAGACAGAGAGAGAAAATAAAGTAGAGAATAAGAATGTTTAAATAATTCAAAAGTAAAAAAAAAATAATAATAAAGTAAATGTAAAGCGGTTGTCCATATGAAACAATCAAATATATTTTTTAAGGTACAAGGTATGTTTTTGAAGGCGGTTTTTATTTTTTTTTGGACTTAAGCAATCCAAAAAAGTGATGGAGATACCTTTTTTCATAAAATTTTGTAGGGTACCATTAAAAAAATAATAATAAAAAGGATATAGTAGTGATGGAAAAAATTGTATGTAACAAAATGTATCTTTTTTATAGCAAAATTTGTATTCATTTTTAAACAGGGATACATTTATGTGTGCGGGCAGGGCACTAAAAATGTATCCGACAATAATAAAAATGTAGTGTATGTGTAAGTGTGTGTATGTTTTTCACTTTTTCTCTTTATTTTTAAATTTTTTTAGGTAATACTACTACTCCCAGAATGGAACACAATGTTGCATGATGGGAGTAGTAGTACCTGTACTAATTGACAGATCACCTTGGGTCCGTTGCGATCTTTTTGTATAATTTATAGATGCGGCCGGCTGCTCTTCTATGGTCCCCTGCACTGCCATATATATACACCTATTCATACAGTTTCCCGCAGAGAGCTGTGATTGGCCAGATGGTTCTACTAATAGACTAACACCCGGGGCGATATGTCTATTAGTACAGGTACTACTACTCCCATCATGGAAAAGTCTGTTCCATGCTGGGAGTAGAAGTACTACCTAAAAAATTTAAAAAAATAGAGAAAAAAACTGTGAAACACACACACTTTATTAACAATTAATTCAAATTTCATTATAAAAAATAACAATTTTGTTAAAAAAAGAATTTTCTCCATCCCTACGATATCCTTTTTTAACATTTTTTTTAAATTTTGGTACCCAACAAATTTTGAAAAAAACACCAATGGGGCCAAAAATGCTATTTCCACTCAAATGCAAAAGCGCCAGAAAAAACATCAGGAGCAGGAAATTACAAATTTTTTTCTGTGAAAAAAAACAAAGAAAAAAAAAAATGTAATCCTAGTCTAAAAATTTAAGAAACAATAAGATTACTAGCAATGACCAGAATCTCACAATTTCATGTGCCCAAGTTTAAAAAAATATACAATAAAGTGATAATAACAAAATAAAAAAAAAGGTGAAAGGTAAAAAAAAATAAAAAAAATAATAAACCTGTTCAACTAAAACCTAAAAAAAAAGTATTTTTTTTTTCCTGGCCTGCGGCAAGGTAAACCACTATTCAAATGTGAGGGAGACTCTCTTTGCAGACCTTCTTTTAGACATTAATTTGCCTAAAAAATTTAAACTAAAACAAATAATAAGGTTGGCAGTATAGGTCCCCCACATTAGGTTGGCAGTATAGGTCCCCCACATTAGGTTGGCAGTATAGTCCCCCCACATTAGATTGGCAGCATAGTTCCCCCACATTAGGTTGGCAGCATAGTTCCCTTATATTAGTTTGGCAGTATAGTTCCCCTACATTAGGTTGGCAGTATAGTTCCCCCATATTAAGTTAGCAGTATAGTTCCCCCACATTAGGTGCAGAATAGTTCCCCCCACAGTAGGTGCAGTAAAGTTCCCCCCACATTAGGTGCAGTATAGCTCACCACCATTAGGTGCAGTATAGCTCCCCCACATTAGGTGCAGTATAGCTCCCCCACATTAGGTGCAGTATAGCTCCCCCACATTAGGCGAAGTATAGCCCCCCCCCCCACATTAGGCGCAGTATAGCTCCCCCACATTAGGCACAGTATAGCTACCCCACATTAGGCGCGGTACACTTCCCCCACATTTGGTGCAGTATAGTTCCCCCACATTAGGCGCAGTATACTTCCCCCACATTAGGCGCAGTAAAGTTCCCCCACATTAGGTGCAGTGTTCTCCCACATGAGGCGCAGTATAGTTGAAACTCAGGCCATGTCAGAATACATCCAAGAAAATCTTCAAACAGGCTTTATCAGGAAGTCTTCCTCCCCTGCCGGAGCCGGATTTTTCTTTGTGGGAAAAAAGACGCTTCTCTGCTACCCTGCATTGACTATCGCGGCCTGAATAAAATTATTGTCAAGAACCGCTACCCTCTACTGTTAATCTCGGTTTTATTTGATCATCTGCGTGGAGCAAGGATTTTCTCCAAACTTGACCTTCGTGGAGCCTAAAACTTGATTTGCATACGAGAGGGTGGAAGACTGGGTTTAACACTCGTGATGGACATTTTGAGTATCTTGTGATGCTGTTCGGACTCCAGCAGTCTTCCAGCAGTGATGCTGTAATGCTCCAGCAGTCTTCCAGGAGTGTGTTAATTATATATTTTGTGAACTCTTTTACTCCTATGTCATGGTCTATTTGGATGATATTCTCATCTACTCGCCCAATGTTCAGACTCATCGTTCACACATCCGCCAGGTCTTACAACGCCTCCGTGACAACCATCTCTATGCCAAACATGACAAGGGAGTTTTCTTAAAAAACAGTCTTCCATTTCTGGGATATACCATTACCAGTCAAGGTCTTCAAATGGACCCTAACCCTAAAGTTGTCCGCTGTATTGGACTGGCCTCGAAATTCAGTGCTTCCTTGGTTTTGCCAACTACTATTGAAATGTATTCCTCATTACTCCACCTCGGTAACGCCTATTGTTTCTTTTAGAAAGAAGACTTCTTATCCCAAGGTCTGGACTCCAGAGGCCTTCAAACATTTAAAGTCCGCCTTTGCTACAGCTCCGGTTTTGTCTAGACCCGACCCAGGCAAACCATTTCTTTTGGAGGTGGATGCTTCTTCAGTCGGTGGTGGTGCTGTGTTAACACAAAAGTCTTCTAAGGGAATAATTGTAACCTGCGTTTTTTTCTCTAAAACCTTCTCTCCTGCGGAGAAAAACTATACTATTGTAGATCTCGAACTCTTAGCATTTAAGCTGGCTCTGGAAGAATGGCATCATCTCTTGGAGGGCTCTGTATATCCGATCACTTTATATTCTGATCATAAGAATCTGCTGTATCTTCAGACAGCCCATCGACTCAACCCTCGGCAGGCCGATGGTCTCTGTTCTTCTCCAGATTTGACTTCTACATTAACTTCCGTCCAGCAGCGAAGAATCTACGAGCAGACGCTCTTTCCAGGTCTTCTGACGTTCATGACCGGGAATCTCTTCCTCAGCATATTATTCCTCTTGAGCGTCTCATCTCTGTAGCGCCAGTAAGACTTCAGCACCTGCCTACTTACGTATCTCCCCGTTTAAGACTCCAAGTCTTGAAGTGGGGTCATTCCTCTCTCCTGGCCGGTCATTCCGGAATTCGTAAGTCCTTGCAGCTCATCTCCAGACAGTATTGGTGGCCCAGTTTAAAACAGGATGTCATTGATTTTGTCTGTTCCTGTTTGGTCTGTGCCCCGGACAAGATCCCTTGTTCTAAACCTGCAGGTCTTCTACGGCCTTTGCCAGTCCCAGAGCTTCTCTGGACCGATATTGCTATGGACTTCATTACTGACCTTCCGTCTTCTTGCGGCAATACGGTCATCTGGCTGGAAGTGGACAACTTTTTCTAAAATGGCTCATTTTGTGCCATTGCCTGAACTTCCATCTGCACAACAGCTTGCTAAGCTTTCCCTTTGCCCCATTTTCCGCTTACATGGACTGCCTTCTCATATTGTATCTGACTGTGGAGTCCAGTTCGTCTCAAAGTTCTGGCGGGTCCTCTGCTCACGTCTCCAAGTTAAGCTGAATTTTACCTCCGCCTATCACCCTCAGTCCAATGGACAGGTCGAGAGAGTGAATCAGGTCTTAGGAGATTATCTTTGTCATTTGGTCTCTGCTCGTCAGAACAACTGGGTCGAGTTACTTCTCATACAATCTTAAGGATTCTGAATCCATTGGGACCTTGCCTTTCTTTGTGGTTTATGGACTTCATTCTCGTCCTCCTCTTCCCTTGTCTTCTTCCTCTGGAGTTCCTGCAGATGATGAGCAAGTGCATAATTTTTCCACCATCTGGCAGACAACGTCGCTCACTATTGCATCTCACGTCTCGTATGAAGTCTCAAGCAGACAAGAAAAGGTGTCCTCCTCCCAACTTCTCTCCTGGTGTGAGAGTCTGCTTGTCATCAAAGTATATCCATTTCAGGGTACCCAGCTATAAACTGTGCCCTCACTATCTAAGTCCCTACAAAATCAAGAAATTACTAAATCCTGTGGCTTATTCTCTCTCCATCTGCCATCCTCTCTCTGGATCCAAAATTCCTTCCATGTCTCCCTCTTGAAACCTGTCATCTACAACCGCTTTTCTAAAAAAGTCATCTCACCTACTCCCATCTCTGGTACCTCTGATGCTTATGTTGTTAAAGAGATTTTAGGCTCCAAGTTTATCACAGGAAAAAGTTTTTTCCTTGTGGATTAGGAAGGATTTGAGCCGGAGGACAGGCCTTAAGAGCCGCAGGACAACATCTCGGACCGTGACCTTATCCACAAATTCTTGTCCTCCAAAAAGAGGGGGAGACCTAGGGGGGGTACTGTCATGGTGAGTGCTCCTTTCTGGAGGGCTACAGTTTGGAGACCACTATATGCAGACATTGCAAAACTACATCTCCCAGCATATCCACACAGCAGTTAGCGGCCAGGGCATGCTGGGATTTGTAGTTTTGCAACATCTGGAGGGCCACAGTTTAGAGATCACTGTGCGGTGGTTTCTAAACCGTGGCCCTCTAAACATTGCAAAACTACAACTCCCAGGATGAACAATCAGCAATAGGCTGTCTCATCATGCTGGGAGTTGTAGTTGCGTACCTCCAGCTGTTGCAGAACTACATCTCCCAGCATGAGCTTCAACAATCAGTACATGCTGGGAGTTGTAGTTTTGAAACAGCTGGAGGCACACTGGTTGGAACATACTGAGTCAGGTAACAGAACCTAACGGTAGGTTTTTCAACCAGTGTTCCTCCATCTGTTGCAAAAGTACAACTCCCAGCATGCACGGTCTTTCATTACCTGCTGCGAGTTGTAGTTTTGCAGCAGTTAGAGGTGTGCCCCACCAGTGCGAATGTACGCTAAAAACAATTCACTACACTACACTAACACATAATAAAGGGTAAAACACTACAAACTGCCCCCCCCCCCCCCCAAATAAAAATGAAAGCGTATCATATGGCAGTGTTTCCGAAACGGAGCCTCCAGCTGTTGCAAAGCAACAACTCCCAGCATTTCCGGACGGCCACTGACTGTCCAGGCATTCTGGGAGTTTAGTAACAGCTGGAGGCACCCTGTTTGGGAATCACTGGCGTAGAATACCCCTATGTCCACCACTATGCAATCCCTAATTTAGTCCTCAAATGTGCATGGGGCTCTCTTACTTCGGAGCCCTGTCGTATTTCAAGGAAACAGTTTAGGGCCACAAATGGGGTATTTCCGTACTCGGGAGAAATTGCACTACAAATTTTGGGGGCCTTTTTCTCCTTTTACCCCTTATGAAAAGGAAAAGTTGGGGTCTACACCAGCCTGTTAGTGTAAGAAAATAAAAATGTTTGCACCAATATGTCGATGTTGCCCCATACTTTTTATTTTCACAAGAGGTAAAAGAAAAAAAAGACCCACAAAATTTGTAATGCAATTTCTCCTGAGTACAGAAATACAGCATATGTGGGCTTAAAATGCTCTGCGGACGCACAACAAGGCTCAGGAGTGAGAGCGCACTATCTACATTTGAGGCCTAAATTGGTGATTTGCACAGGGGTGGCTGATTTTTCAGCGGTTCTGACATAAATGCAAAAAAATGCATAACCACATGTGACCCCATTTTGGAAACTACACCCCTCTTACAACGTAACAAGGGGTATAGTGAGCCTTAACACCCCACAGGTGTTTGACGAATTTTCATTAAAGTTGAATGGGAAAATGAAAAAAAAAAACAATTTTAACCCTAAATTTTTCATTTTCAAAAGGGAAAATAGAAAAAAAAAAAGCCCCTTAAAATTTGTAACTACGAACTACAATGCTTTGTAAAAAATTGAAGACCACGTGTGTTTACAAAGCCCCCATTGTGTCAGAACAATGGATCCCCCCACATGTGACCCCATTTTGGAAACTACACCCCACATGTAATATAACAAGGGGTGCAGTGAGTATTTACGCCCCACAGGTGTCTGACAGATTTTTGGAACAGTGGTCCATGAAAATTTAAAATTAAATTTTTAAAAGCCCACTGTTCCAAAGATCTGTCAAACGCCAGTGGGGTGTAAATGCTCACTGCACCCCTTATTAAATTCTGTGAGGGGTAAAGTTTCCAAAATGGGGTCACATGTGGGGGGGTCCACTGTTCTGGGACCACGGGGGGCTTTGTAAATGTACACGGTCCCCACCTTCTATTCCAAACAAATTCTCTCTCCAAATGCTCAATGGAGCTCCTTCTCTTCTGAGCATTGTAGTGCGCCAGCAGAGCACTTGATGTCCACCCATGGGGTATATCCATACTCGGAAGAAATGGGGTTACAAATTTTCTCATATTACCTTGTAAAAAATGTAACATTTGGGAAAATAACAGCATTTTTGTGAAAAATTTACACATCAAACATTAACAAAAAGTCGGCAAACACCTGTGGGGTGTTAAGGCTCACTGTACCCCTTGCTATTTTCCTCGAGGGGTGTTGTTTCCAAAATAGTATGCCATGTGTTTTTTTTTTTTTTTTTCTGTTCTGGCACCATAAGGGCCTCGTAAATGTGGCATGCCCCCCAAAAACCATTTCAGAAAAATTCACTCTCCAAAATCCCATTCTTGCTCTTTCCCTTCTGAGCCCTCTAGTGCACCCACAGAGCACTTGCCATACACATATGAGATATTTCCTTACTCGAGAGGGATTGGGTTACACATTTTAGGGTGATTTCTCTCCTTTTACCCCTTTTACTCCTTCAGTTTGCTGCTATTCCTGTGAAACAACTAAAGGGTTAACACACTTACTGAATGTCATTTTGAATACTTTGAGGGGTGCAGTTTTATAATGGGGTAATTTATGGGGTACTTCTAATATGAAGGCCCCCCCAAATCCACTTCAAAACTGAATTTGTCCCAGAAAAATTCAGATTTTGAAAATTTTGTGAAAAATTTAAAATTTACTGCTGAACTTTGAAACCCTCTGATGTCTTCCAAAAGTAAAAACATGTCAACTTTATAATGCCAACATAAAGTAAGCATATTGTA
Source organism: Hyla sarda (assembly GCF_029499605.1). Taxonomy (NCBI): domain Eukaryota; kingdom Metazoa; phylum Chordata; class Amphibia; order Anura; family Hylidae; genus Hyla; species Hyla sarda. The sequence continues at coordinate 58,234,230 of NC_079200.1, forward strand.
TATGTGAATCAATATATCATTTATTTGGGATGTCCATTTTCCTTTTAAGCAGAGAGTTTCAAAGTTAACAAAATGCCAAATTTTTCATCAAATTTTGGAATTTTTCACCAAGAAATGATGCAAGTATCGACGAAAATGTACCACTAATATAAAGTAGAAAATGTCACGAAAAAACTATCTCGGAATCAGAATGAAAAGTAAAAGCATCCCAGAGTTATTCATGCTTAAAGTGAAAGTGGTCAGGTGCTGTGTAAATACACAAAAAAATTAAACAAGACATGAGGTGTATAAGCCTCTATGGGAGGGACAATGGCTACTCCCCTGGGCTAGCAGTTATAACATGAAGATATCAGACAAATGCACAAACACAGTAAAACACCTGGACATGCACTCCACAAATCACCTCTCGCCTGTACCCTGAACGCGTTTTCGCAATCCTGCTTTGTCAGGGGGCCCACCTCATGTCTTGTTTAATTTTTTTGTTTAATTTATGATCATAGATCATATATCTCAATCTAAAAGAGGGGGTGGGGAGATCGCATTTTACAGTTGAAAAAGTGTGAGCTCAAATGGACACACATGTTAGTAATATTGAGACCACAGGGGCTGAATGTTGAATTCAAAACCACAACTAAAATGGTGAATAAGTAATTCCCTGCATTACCATAAATCTCCTGTTGTTTATTGTGAAAAGATTTTACTGTAAGTCAGACTGGCTGTATGCTATATTATGTGTGTTTTTCTTTATGTCTATATTGGTGAAGAACAGTGTTTCTTATCCCCTCTGTATTTGAGCAGATGTGTGGGCCGAACTGGTGAGCTAGGGATGTGCTTTGTTGCCGATTTGGCTGATGCAGCATCTTCCCGTGCTCCTGCACACTCACTAGGGTGCCATTAACGATAAGTGTGGAATCGACCACACATACTATTGGGGAATAATCATTGCTGAAGTATAAGGAAATGTAATGCTGACTCTACACTGTTCTTCCTATTTGTGACAAGTGGTAACTATGCCCTTGACCAAGATGGCGATCATTACTTGAATGCAGCATGCGCCTGTACAATGCATATCTCAGCCTGTTTCTCTGACAACAGGGATGCTATGTGCCCATTGGATATGACTTCCTCTTTGTTGGTGATATCTCTCTCTTTGTCATCTCTCTATTTATCTATCTTTCCATTAACCTTATGTCTGTCTGCCCCTCTGTATATCTGTCTGCCTAGGGCATAACTATAAGGGGTGCAGAGGTAGCAGTCTCACTGGGGCCCTGTGACTGAAAGGGCCCCTAGGCACTTATTCCCCATAAGAGGACAGCAGTAGTATAACACATGGAAGACATAGGGCCCTATGACAGATATTGCAATGGGGCCAACAAGCTATATGCTACGCCTCTACTGTCTGCCTATATTTTTTTCTAATCAGAAGTTGCTGAAGAGATGAGCTGTGTTAAACAAAATAAAAACATCAAATATCTTTAAAAATATTTTCTTTTTATGTCCCTATCCACATAATATTGTTGAATACTTCAGTTTATAGTCACGCCAATAAAGCAGTCAGCTTTGCTGTTTACACTGGCCAGAAAGATCAGAGCCATCTCATTATTTTATTATTAGATGGTAGGAGAGCCAATGGCAGTTCTATTATATTGCCGGGGCCCAGCTATTGCCTCAAATTGGTAAAATATAAAATTAAGTACCTTATGATAATTCAACAGACCTTTATCTAATTCCTGAAGGTAACATTGCCTTTACCACACATTCCCTTTAATAAAAATGTTAAAAACATTTTTTTTAACAGTGAGTCCAGTCACCATACGGCTTGGATGTAAAGCATGGAGTTAACATCTGGTCTGTTTGTACAGCATGGTCTTCACTGTAACAAGCCCACCCACCAGATGTGTCCTGGGAAGCTCATTGGGAGTGACAGATGTCTGCGCGGAGTGTGCTCAGTCTCCTTTTTTTATTCTTTCTTTTCCTTTGTTGTTCTAAAGGTTACAGTCAACACATTTTATCTGAATTATTTATTGCCCTTACATAAACTTCATCCATTTTTCATGAAGACAATAATTTAGTTTATAAATCTAAATCATGCAAGTCTAGTGGAGAGAAGCATTTCATATTCAGAAGGGGTACAGGTCCGATAGGCAAGGTGAAAGGTGCATCCAAATAGACTGGCAAGTGTTTTGAGAAGCTTGCCTATACGTATAAGTCATCTGAATATAAATTATGTTTCTTATGATAGACGAGGGAGACATAGATCAACAGGAGAATAATTATTAATTATTGTTGAAAAAGGTCCAATAACTTGGATTATGTCTCAAATACCACAATTTATTCAAATATAAGGGTCATTGAAGAGAAGTACATAAAATAGAGCTAGATAAAAATCCCAAAATGGTTCCTCTTGATTGCTCACATCTATATGGTGAATGAAGGACCCACTGATTGTTGGTCTCTTCTCCATCCCATCTCTAAAAGGAAAAAAGACATCATGGCCTTCTGTAGTGCCCCACAAGAAAAATATCTACTGGGAGCAGTAGTCTCGAAGATACTGGGTTTCCTGTTTGTCCCCTGATAGTCTGGAGTATGAAGAACTGCTGATTTTGTAAACCCCATCTCAATTCTGGATGCTCCTTCAAGTCAAATTTTTAAGGATCTTCCTTCCCCAATGGTCTAGAGAAGTGAAGGGGTGAAAAGAAAATTTGGTTTGTCATTTAGTCACATGCTAAAGAGAATCAATAACAACTTCATGAAGAATAGTGTGTGGCCACATTAAGCATAAAAGGCCTAGGTGTACATGCTCTGTGGTATTGTTCCGCATATTATGAAATAGATACTCTTTGTAAATAGCTCCAGGGCACAAAGGGATATCTTGAGTGGGATACCCACTCTTAATATTCCATATATCCTTACTGGGTACATGGGAAGCTGATCACAGTGACTGTTACTTCTGGATGACTTAGCAATCAGTTGAAATCTTTGGGAGAAACCTAGCAGGAGGTGATCACTTCTCTTGCAGTGCCACCACAGGATAAATTAAGTATTACACACTTCCCACAAAAATGAATGTGCTGTCTGAGTAATACACAGACCTCCAGGGTCCTCCTGAGCAAGAGATACTGTTTGTAGCTGTCATCCAGTCAGAAATAAGGAGTTTGCTAATGGGTCATATTAGTGTGGGATTTCTAACCAGTTAACAATTTTAAAGGATTCTGCCAACACCATATCCAGAGCTTACAGGTACATTTTGATGGCTTTTTACACTGAGAAAAATCATACTATGTATAGAAAAGTTGAAAACCATTGAAGAACATTTTTTTTGACTGATCCAGTAAGTCATGTTATCATACAGACTAGCATCTGGTGATGTCCCCACAATGTCACCTTCTATGTCTAAAAAACCTGGAAGACGATCTTGGAGTGCTTGCACTGCAGAAATGTGAGGTCAAAACTCTTATCTAGTATCATATTAAGATACAGGGCTGCCAAATGTTGATCTCAGTGCCAAGCCTGCTGCCAGTCCCAAGGCATTTAGGGCCACTTGGGTTCCTTAATATGACAAAAGAAGGTAGATAGATGCGACATATGGGGCACAGGGTTTATTTATTTTGACACTTTCTTGGTTAACCTGCCATATAGATGACCTATGGTAAAAATAGAGTATAACTGCAGATCAGTGGTGATTAAACTTGACGTATTCTTAATATTGTTGAAGGACTTGTATGTCAAACACAACCCAGGCAGATGGCACAAATGAGACCATTAATTCTGAAGAATGCCCCTTATAAAAAATATGGAGGCTTATGTATAGCATGACCGCCAAGTTGTGGAGTGAGACAGAAAGGACATAACTAATTGAGCCTATGCCTTTAATGTCCTGCAAATGTATGTCTGCTGCCAAATTCTGCTCAAAATAATTGCCATCGTTTTCTCAGAGCGCCAAGGAAAATGTTGAATTTTCTTCATATGATCTCTAGTAGAAGGTAAATGAAAGCTAAAAATCTTCTGAAGAGAACTGTGAAGTTTGTCGAGCTGCAACCTTTGTTGCTTCAGTCTCGGTCTCTTTTTCTGATGGCATCTTTGGGTGGCTGATACTTATTAGAGAACCTTCTGTGCACAATGAAAGGCACAGATACTTTTCCCCAGACCGCACAGAAAATGTTCTGGTACAGGAATGGATGCTACAGATGAAATAATGAATGTGATGCTATGGCGAGGAGACAACGCAATTATTACATTACAAAGGAAAACAGTCTGCTGATACAAGAGCCTTCTAAGGTAGACCACAGAAAGATAGGGAAACTTTTAGAAAACTTTTTTTTTATTCTAGTATTATATATATATATATATATATATATATATATATATGTATCTGTATACAACATTTGGGTTGGGTTCCCACTGCATTTGGGCCATATGTTTAGCATATACATCAGGAATGCTGCTAATGTATATGTTAAATGTGTCCATGGGCTTCCACTGCAATATGGAGGCCATAAAAATTTTCGTCTCCGCTTGGCTGGTATGCTGCTAAAAAAAGAAGGCTGGAATAACATGCAAGACTTTGCTATTCTATTTACTGATACCCCTTGAAAAACACGTCTGCTAAATGTATACCGTATTAGCCTATGGGTGACGGATGCCAAAGTATGACATCTGTCACTGGCATCTACTTTCTGAGGCAAAGATTTACAAAATCCCTTTCTCTCCTTCATTTGAACACTTTCCCGATTGATGGTACTAAAAACAGCAAGTTGTAAGGTGGCTACCCGTAGCACCACTAATCTCCAGGAAGCTCAGCCCAATTTTACTTTGTAATGACATCATTTATTTCACCACAAAATCTACGGCAACACCCAAAAAAAATGTTTGTGGATATTTATGTGAGTTATCGGTGCTCCATTGATCCAGTCTGCCATGGCTGACATTTTAGCAACTTTGATCACGGGCCAGCAACTAAGGGACTAATGCCAGGCATAACCGCTATCGGGTCCCAGAGGCAGATAGCCACCAGGACAAACCTGTTGTGACCCATGCCCAGCTCCGTCATAGAAGTGGAGCGGGACAAGGGTTTACAGGTACGCCCTTTGTCCTCAAGAACTTAAAACACTGTGTGCACAATTATTTGGCAAGTAAGTTTTTTGACCCTACCCTCATTTTAATTATTTTGCAGTCAGATTTTTCAAGATTTTTCAATACCTGCCACTGCATAGTATGATGGTTATGAGGCCCGGCCGTAATAGAAACCTTTGCAACTTCTATACTCATTGTTCACACTTCTTAAGTCCCCACAGGGGACTTCTATATACAATCAATATATTGGTGCTTCACTGATACAGCCTGACTCTTTCTGGTGGCCAGAGGCAGGTGAGGGGAGCCTCCACTGCCATTTTAGCTTATCTGACCCTGGCGATCGGAAGGGGGTCAGATGAGCACCCTGAGCTAAACCACATATTTCATTTATACCTTTAGATGCTGCAAACAGCATTTATCACTGGATCTAAAGGGTTTATGGTAAGGAGGCTTAGAATAACTGCTGCCTGTCATTAGCAGTAAGTGTCCGGATGGAAAAGGTGTACATGAACGCCCAATGTTGTCTAGGGGTTAACAGATGAAAATAGACAAGTCAGATGGGATCTTTTTAAATTTAGTTGCATAATAATTCTAATCACTATCTTATTTACCCAATAATTGTGAAGATATTCTCCTCAGAAAGTCAAAACTTCCCTTTTACAGTTTTAAGGTTTGTTCACATTTTGGATTGATGGAGAGCCCTATAGTTGTTCAATAGTAATATCAATGCTCAAAAATACAATTTGCCTAACAATTGTGCACACAGTATATGTGGACAGTTACATCATCTTATATTTTTCAGGATTCCCTTTCTGGGAACAGACAACATATTTCACTCTATGAGGGGTATTTATCAAAGGATTTATGTGTTTTTTTTCACATAACTTTAGCGCAATATTTTAATGCAGTGTCTTTTTGCGCCAAAGTTTGGCACATTTTCTCCACTGTCATTTTTACAACTTTCTCAAAATCACACGGTCCTGTGTGTGATTTTAACTTTAGTCAGTAATTCATCAATCATTCGATCTTTGGCACAATTTTGCGCCTTTAGGGTTTTTTTTTTTTTCCCAATTCCCCGCCAAGAAATTTTGCACATAGAAAACACACATAGCAATGTCAGAAAATGTAAAGGCATCAAAATACATGAAATTTTTTTTTTTGTGAAAGCAGCGACTTCTCCGGGGCTGCGCAATACTATCCTGCGACATAGTTGTCTCTGAGGGACCTTCACCCTCCGTTGAGCCAGCATTGGACATGGCCACACAGGTTCAGGAAAGGTAAGCACTAAAGTAACAAAAAAAAAAATATTCAAGTTGAAAATAAAACCATTTCACATGGTGGCTATAAACCCCACAAAAGAAAATAACTCATGTCACTGGCAGAAATACTGCAGGAGGGACTCCAAAATGGCTGCTCTACAGGGTAAAATACGTTGTCCTCTGTTGTGGTAAGTTCTGTGTAAAAGGCGCGGTGAACAGCTGATCTCAACATTTGAGCCAAAATTACTAACAACTTGCACCAAATGATAAATTTGGTGCTTGTCCACGAAAACCAAAGTGAAAAAAAGGGTAAAAAGAAACTTTCAACAGGCAAAATTGATAAATACCCCCCTATGTCTATACAGTGAGATAGATAGAAGACTTCTGTAGGAGGTATACGTAGGAGTCCTTCCAGCTTAAAGGAGTTCTTTAACCCCTTAAGGACGCAGGACGTAAATGTACATCCTGGTGAGTTGGTACTTAACGCACCAGGACGTACATTTACGTCCTGTGCATAACCGCGGGCATCGGAGCGATGCCCGTGTCATGCGCGGCTGATCCCGGCTGCTGATCGCAGCCAGGGACCCACCAGCAATGGCCGACGCCCGCGATCTCGCGGGCGTCCGCCATTAACCCCTCAGGTGCCGGGATCAATTCAGATCCCGGCATCTGCGGCAGTTCGCGATTTAAATAAACGATCGGATCGCCCGCAGCGCTACTGCGGTGATCCAATCATTCAGAACGCCGGACGGAGGTCCCCTCTCCTTCCTCCGTCCGGCTCCCGGCGTCTCCTGCTCTGGTCTGTGATCGAGCAGACCAGAGCAGGAGATGACCGATAATACTGATCTGTTCTATGTCCTATACATAGAACAGATCAGTATTAGCAATCATGGTATTGCTATGAATAGTCCCCTATGGGGACTATTCAAGTGTAAAAAAAAATGTTAAAAAATGTAAAAGTAAAAGTAAAAAAAAGTGAAAAATCCCCTCCCCCAATAAAAAAGTAAAACGTCCGTTTTTTCCTATTTTACCCCCAAAAAGCGTAAAAAACATTTTTTATAGACATATTTGGTATCGCCACGTGCATAAATGTCCGAACTATTAAAATAAAATGTTAATGATCCTGTACGGTGAACGGCGTGAACGAAAAAAAAAAAGTCCAAAATTCCTACTTTTTTAATACATTTTATTAAAAAAAATTATAAAAAATTTATTAAAAGTTTTTTATATGCAAATGTGGTATCAAAAAAAAGATCATGGCGCAAAAAATGAGCCCTCATACCGCCGCTTATACGGAAAAATAAAAAAGTTAGAGGTCATCAAAATAAAGGGATTATAAACATACTAATTTGGTTAAAAAGTTTGTGATTTTTTTTAAGCGCAACAATAATATAAAAGTATATAATAATGGGTATCATTTTAATTGTATTGACCCTCAGAATAAAGAACACATGTCATTTTTACCATAAATTGTACGGCGTGAAAACAAAACCTTCCAAAATTAGCAAAATTGCGTTTTTCGTTTTAATTTCCCCACAAAAATTGTGTTTTTTGGTTGCGCCATACATTTTATGATATAATGAGTGATGTCATTACAAAGGACAACTGGACGCGCAAAAAACAAGCCCTCATACTAGTCTGTGGATGAAAATATAAAAGAGTTATGATTTTTAGAAGGCGAGGAGGAAAAAATGAAAACGTAAAAATTAAATTGTCTGAGTCCTTAAGGCCAAAATGGGCTGAGTCCTTAAGGGGTTAAGCTAAAACTTTTAACCCCCGCTGTGCCCGGGCTGTAAAACTATACATAATAAACTTTCACTTACCTGCCTACGATCCACCGTTGTTCCTATATCGCTGTCCCGTTCTCCGGTCCCGATCTCTTCCACTTCCTGCGGGTCGGTGACTTCACTCTGCGCTCAGCCTATCAGCGGCCGTAGCAATGTCCCATCACGGCCAATAATAGGCTGAGCGCAGAGTGAAGTCACCGACCCACAGGAAGTGGAAGAGACCGGGACCGGAGAATGGGACAGCGATATCGGAACAACTGGGGATTGTAGACAGGTAAGTGAAAGTTTATTATGTATAGTTTTACAGCCCGGGCACAGCGGGAGAAAAAAAAATTGGAGAACTCCTTTAAGTTTCCAAGGCAAGAACCCAATGTGATCCCAACTTCAGTGTACTAGTGTTGCCTACAATTGTATCCTTGTATATGACTAGAATCATTTTGTCCGCAGGTTGCGGATCTAGAAAACAGATATATGAAGGTACAGTTGTACCCAGGCCCTGGTGCGTTAGGGCCCAAAAGTGCATCTTCCATATTTGATACCAGTCTGATAAAGGGCATATAATAAGCAGTGGGACTGTGTTACAAATTTTGCAAGATTACACCTCTACTGTAAAGGCTAGGTCGTGAACAACTGTAGTACTTGCAGTACTCTGGTAGATTGTTTTGAGGATCAGAAATTTATTAGAGCCCGGTCTCAGAAAGTGATTCCATGGAACCTCAAATTTGGTTACATTGTGAAAAATTTAGATCATCATTGGATCAGTTAGTGTTCAAGCACTGGTAAATCTTCCATAGCCAGATTTCCAGTATATGACCATCAAGTTACCATTTACATCACATTTTAAAGATATGTCTTAAAGTATATGTCAAGATTTTGCCTAAACAGGATGACAACATATAACGCAGCATGGCCTGTTGGGTTTATTAGACCGAACATAGTCTACTAGTGACTACATTCAGTCCATTTCATGAAAGTATACGTTCCTTTGTGTTTGTCGCTGTTTGACCTAAAAAAGAGGTCTACTACACCTTTGAGAAGCACACAAAGTATACGTTTGGAAAACTGATTGATTGTAGTCACTGTGTCCAGTTTGTTCTACTCTAAGAGGTTATTCACCCTGAGGTGATTTTAGTACGTGGACATGCTTAGGAAGGATTTGTACTTGTCTTGGAGCTAACTGGCTAGGTTTTTGTGGTAAGCTTGGGGGATAAAGCCTTGTGGTGGTGTAGGGTAGTTGGGGTGTTGCTGTTCAGTATTATAAAGGGCGCTGTTGACCCTTGTCACTCGTGACGCCAGGGTGAAGGTTAAAACTCTGTATTGATGCTGGGCCTATCACCACCCTTCCCAAGAGCGATAGGTGAGTGTAAAATAAATTGATTGTCCACAGCAGTGCTGAACTTAAAACTTGCGGAATCTTTACTGAAGATTTTCTGTTTTTGCAATAACGGTAACAGTCCATATAACAGAGACTATTTAAACAGCACAGCAGTGATTGAAAGATGCTTAGGACCGGAAAATTCTGTTTATCTAGAGGATTGTATTTGCATAGATCCGCCAGATTTAGGGGTTTGATTAGGTCCAGAGACTTTGCGGAGATAGCGGGGATTTGTATGAACTATCCGTCTCTAACACAGGCTTAGGCCGCAAGTCTTAAGCCTAGTAATTTGTCTTGAAAGCTGCGAAGGTCCTACCTCGTCCAGAATCAGCAACTCAAGAGAGCGATCAAGATGGTGCAGCTCCCTTATATGGGCAGGGGCTGGCCGTTTTGGATTGGTCCAATCAGCTGTCACTCACCGTTACAATGAATTGTGGCTGATCACATGTCCAAAACCACCAAAGGTCCTTTAGCAAAAACCATAGAGTCCTACGACTCAAACAAGGTAAGAATATTAAATATACATCTTTACACTTATATTTACATTAATTATAGCTAACTGAGGGGTGACGAGGGGTTAACTAAGGAAGAGGTCCCCCACTGTTCCTAGGGACTCTGACTTTGGGGACCTCACCACAAGGTAATGTATGTAATATGGTACAGGGACACCACAAACCCCCTTACTTAAAACAAATCGACCCTGACGCCTGTCCCCTAAGGCAGAGGGACTAGGACAGGATTGCTAACTAAAATACACATCCTGACAAAAATCTGAGTAAACATTAGACACCTTTAAATCCTCTTGATACTCTGACTGGCATTTTGACTAGACAATTATGAGGCTATCTAGGCATTATAAAGCTATCTAGACATTATAAAGCTATCTAGACATTATGAAGCTTACTTTACATTTTGAAGCTTGCTAGACATTGATGAAGCTATCTAACCTTTAGTTTCTAGCTCCTTGGACATTTTTATAGCTCTCTACACATAGGCTAACAAGACATTAGTACAACTCTCTATACCTTTAGTTTCAAGCTGACTAAAACATGTTTGAAATTTCACCACATTTATTTTTGTTTTGCCACGATGAGTCACCTACACAAAAAGGGTATATTGGCTTGCCTGAGGCTCTCTACCAATAAGGTTAGCTACTAGGGTCTAGAGCACCTACTGGCCAGGTAGAGCATCTCACACACGTAATAAAGAGAAGAAGAAGATTAGTGCACCTAACAGTGGCAGGAATTGGATATCAATAGGCTACAATTCCTAAGTGTTTCTTTAATGTGAGATATATTTTTGCTTTTGGGTATGTACTGAAAAAGACTGAGGTAGTACATTTAAGTGAGCTATTTAATGCTATGTGTGCAAGTACTGCTAAAAAGTTAGTCTTGGTATCTTAAGGGTAGGTTACCCTGTTATTTTTGTTGAGACAGGTGCTAGCGATTGGCGATTGGAATGCTACTCTCAGAGGGGCCGGGAGAGTCCCCTATTTAGCAACTACTAGAACACCATTTTAGTATTTTTATACATTTGCATGTACATGTTTACAAAAATTATTTATGTTTTCTGTTTTTAGTGTACACGTGCATCTAGCGGACAATTTTCCGTGTACAACCTTTGCTTACTTTTTATGTACACAGACACAAGGCTATTTTTCTGTGTACAAGAACCATATACATTTTTACATATACAGCTTACACATTTACTAACACTCCAACAAGTTTCAGGCATATACGCCTGATAAGTGCAATTTTTAGCAAGAAAGTCTCATGAATATAGAGGTATAAACACAAACTGACGTGTAAGGATTTGCAGTCCACCTACACTAGGAGTCTATGTTTCACGGCTGCCACAATTCAACCGGGCACAAAACTTACGAATCTCCTACTGGCTAGGAGTCTCTTGACCTGATGGTCAGGAACAAAGCTTAGTGGTTATGTTGCTGAACTTGGAACTGGAACAGTCTTAGCATAGTCCTGCTAGGCACATATGTCTTGAACTTGCTTACTGAAAAACAAAAGTGGGTTAGAAAGCAAACAACAGACATTACTTTACAGTCCTTCAGAGGATATTCCTCCGAACTCTTCTTGTGCCTCTTGTAGATCCTCTATACCTCCCAACATCGGAAGCAGGCAAGGAGTTAATGTAACTCTCCCACACCACATTGGTGAGAGTAGAATGGGCAACAGTAGGGTTCAAAGTGACCAGAGGTTTACTGGTTGGGATCAAGGTTGGTGCATAAGGTTTTAGCCTCATGTCCATATCAGGAGTGGACCAAAGCACTTTCGTTGGTACCCTGGAAGCAGGCAAACTCTCCACGTCGGAAGAGGGCCTTGGTACATACATTGGTACCCTTGCAGGAGGCAAACTCTGATTGCTCCGAGAGGGCCTAGGTACGTACGTTGGTACCCTTGCAGGAGGCAAACTCTCATTGCTCTGAGAGGGCCTAGGTATGGTCTTTGGTGCCCGCAATTTGGGCCTACTCTCTTGGTCTTGAGCAGGTCTTGGCACTTGGCTGTAGGAATAAGATGACTGATGCTGTAGAGGCTCCTCCTCCTTGAGTACGGTGGTGGAGGCATCAGGAGCAGACCATTTCAGCCTCAGGTTGAAGGGATCCGATTTCCAATCTGTAGGCGGAAAGTATTTGAAGGGAAGCTGTGTTGGGGCTGTTGGTCTTGTGACTGCTGCAGCCCATTCTCCACGCAGGCTCTGAACGGGGGTGTACTCCACTATCTAACCCACCTCCAGAGAGTAGAACTTTTTATGAAGATATGGCCTCTGTACTGCTCGCCGGTTTACAAGGATGGCTTGCCCTGTGTGGCAATCTAGGAGTGTCCCATAACCTCTGACCTTGTCAAGCTTGGCCACAGTTGCTCTTCGTCGTTCTAAAGGACTTCCCCTTCTCGGGGGTGATCCCACTTGTGGATGTAGAGTGCCTCTATCTCTTTAGTATTCTCCTGATAATGAATTATTTCCTCAGGAGGCAAATGCACATGCTTTGGGGCATACAGTTCTCTGTGTCAGGCCTTTAACCTCTTAAGGACCAGGCCCGTTTTGGCCTTTAGGACCAGACCAATTTTATTTTTGCATTTTTGTTTTTTCCTCCTCGCCTTCTAAAAATCATAACTCTCATATATTCCCATCCACAGACCCATATGAGGGCTTGCTTTTTGCATCACCAATTGTACTTTGTAATTACATCACTTATTTTACCATAAAATGTACGGCACAACCAAACAAATATTATTAATGAGGGAAAATGTAAAAGATAACCGCAATTTTGCAAATTTTGGATGGTTTTGTTTTCACACTGTACACTTACTGTATACATTAATTATAGCTAACTGAGGGGTGACAAGGGGTTAACTAAGGAAGAGGACCCCCACTGTTCCTAGGGACTCTGACTTTGGGGACCTCACCACAAGGTAACGTATGTAATACGGTATCGGGACACCTCATTTTGAAATTACCATAATGCTGTGGCTTTCATTTTTTTTAATTTCCTGTTTGAGTTATTTCTCTCAAACTACACATCCTGTAGTTCATTGTTTGTAAGTGTGAGGTCACTTCCCTCCCTGTCACACATCAGCCACCCCACCCATTGAAACACAAATTAGTTGCATTCCATTCAAAAGACCAGTGTTTTCTAACCAGGGTGCCTGCAGCTGATGATTTCTCTCCCACCCAGTGGTCACTCCATCCATTAAAGCAGGACAGGCTCCCTTTGCACGCCTGACTAGTGATGTCATATCTCAACACACTGCAATCTAGGAAAAACCCGAGACCTGAGTAATTTTCTATGCTGTTAAAAATAAATATTAAGGGTAAAATCACAGAAGAATTGTGAGACCAAAGTCACACACAGACACTATATTATGAACTACACTAACTTTACAGTCCTTGCAGCATAGTCAGACAAAAAAAAGATCCTGGAATACCCCTTTAACAGGCCACCCACAAGTAGGGCATGGCATACATTATGGCATTTTTTAATCATGTCCTCAAATATACTATGGATGCATCTAAAAGCATAATATAAATGGGGTCATAGTACATGTCATAGCAGGCAAGGCAAGCAGTTCAGGCCCAAAAAAAATCACATTTGGATTATTCAAAGCATATAGAAAGCAAGTAAAATTGTAGTCTTTTAATATTACAACACATTTATTGGTCTCTTATATTATTGGATTGTGACTACAACACCATGTAGACACCAATATATACTGTACAACCCGCAAAAAAAAACTTCTCGAAGTCCCTACTTTGAATACACTATTTATACAAACTTCAACCTTTATATGGTAAATAGGGAATCATATATTTTTCTCATAGCAGCAAATAGGGCATCTACTACCTTAAAAAGCGCTGTGTATATATATATATATATATATATATATATATATATATATATTATTTTTATACGGTACAACCCACCTGGTAAAACAAGATCTTCACACTTATCAAGAACCCTGACAACTCTCACCTTTACAAGGCTGAGCTGAAAAGAACAAAAAAGTCAGATATTCTTGGAGGAAAATACATGTTCTGGAACATTTAACCCCTTTGCAAAACCAAAGTGTTGGCATTATATAAATCACAGAGGGAAAGGAACAAAGGCATAATCACATTGGAATTGTTACGAATCGCAGGCAGCGCAGACACTTAGCTCTCTCTGCTGTACAATATGGAAGTAGACCGTCCGCTGACTGATTAATAACCTTTAGAACAGACCCTACGAACAGGAAGAATAGGGAATTATTTGAATTTTTTGGAGCAATTAAGGAGCTCAGAGTCAGGCTATGGACATATCAAGCTTATAGAAGAAAGGCCACATTCAATAGCCATTATTGCCCCCCCTTATATTTTACCTGAACCTGTCAAAGAACCAGCATCTGCAAAGACGAAAGTATTTTCAACAAAATGCCACGCTGAACTTTTTCTGGTAATTATAGACATAAAATATATTGCCCTCACTGCATTCTATCCTGATCTCTGAAAGAACATCTGTCCACAATGTGTGCCCCAGCCGCCGGGAGCTCTGCCATGCCTCGCAGACAGGAGGACCTGTCATCTATATTTCTGATGATAGTAGACGTGGTTAAGGAAATCTGAACAATACGCAATTGGGTCATGTTTATCTTGTATCTTGTGCATGGGGTATAATTTTGTGATCATTTTTAAGTCAGTACTGGCACTGCTGCCCATGAACTGATGGTGCTCACAGCAGCTAAAATCTGGTTATTTTGGTGGGATCTCTATAAACACAGATTGATGTAAAAGGCCATTCTAGTCACCAGCTTTAGCCTTCAGGTACATAGAAAAGCAGTTTGTTTTGTCATAGCGGAAACTACTTTAGTATTAGGATAGTTCTCTTTTATTTATAGGAGCAATAATATAGCAGCATAATAGTAGTTATATTCTTGTACATGGGGAGCAGTATGATAGTAGTTATATTCTTTAAACTAGCGACTGGGGGGGGGGAACCTACAACATAGAGGGGGAAGATAGCGTAGATAGAGGGGGAGACTTAATAATGTACCTGGGGGTGGAACGGAGGGAGGGGTAAGAACAGTTTATAGGGATAGGCTTCAGAGGGGAAAAAAAACATACACCTTTGAATTGCATGATGACTAATGCCAGAAGTCTAACCAATAAAACTGACAAACTGGAGTGGTTGATGTCTGAGGAGCATTATGACATAGTGGGTATAACAGAGAGTTGGTTGGATAATAGCTGTGACTGGGCGGTCAACATACAGGGTTATAGTCTATTCAGAAAGGATCGGACAAAACGGAAAGGGGGAGGAGATTGTCTTCATGTAAAATCCAGTCTGACGGCCGCACTGCTGGAGGATATTTGGGAGGGAAATGATAATGTGGAGTCATTGTGGGTAGAATTATATGGAGAGAAAAAAAAAATCTGATAAGGATTTGCTATAAGCAACCAAACATAATGGAAGAGGCAGAAGATAAATTACTGAGGCAAATAAACAAGGCAGCAAATCAAAATGATATGATAATAATGGGGGACTTTAACTATCCTGATATAAACTGGGAGACTGAGACCTGTGAATCTCATAAAGGAAACAGGTTTCTGGCTATAGCTAAAGACATTTATCTGTCCCAAATGGTGCAGGGCCCAACCAGAGGGAGTGCCCTACTAGACTTAATATTAACCAACAGACTTGGCAGAGTAACTGACGTGCAAGTAGAAGGACACCTAGGAAATAGTGATCATAATATAATACATTATAACTTGTTCTTCAATAAGGGAATCTCTCAAGGGGCAACAAAAACAATAAACTTTAGGAAAGCAAAGTTTGATCAACTCAGAGAAGCCCTTAGCATTATAAATTGGGATAATGTACTCAAAAACAAGAATAGTGACACTAAATGGGAGACTTTTAAATATATCTTAAATTCTCACTGTAAGATGTATATACCTTATGGGAATAAAGGGGTCAGAAATAAAAGAAAACCAATATGGATGAATAAAAATGTTAAGGGGGCAATAAATGATAAAAACAAAGCATTTAACCCCTTAAGGACGCAGCCCTTTTTCAAAAGTGTCATGAAAATGGCAAAATCTGAAGGGACAGATGTTACAGAACTACAACTCCCAGCATGCCTGGGCAGTCTAGGCATGCTCAGGGTTGTAGTTTGGCAACATCTGGAGGGCTACCGTTTGGGCTACCGTTTGGTTGCCACAGTAAAGATCACTTTACTTTCACTTTCATTCCCCCCCAACGTGGTTTCCCTACCTGAGCCAGGATCCAGCAGTCCCCAGGCATCTTCTCCTCCAGGTACCGGCCTCCATCTTCTCTCCACGTTCCCCTCGACATCCAGGGGTGGGCAGAATGGGGGGTTGCCATGGCAACTTACTGTCCTGCCATTGGTCAGAATCAGTTCTGACCAATGGCAGGGGATTGGAGGAGATCGCAGCACTGCGACCTCGCTCCTATCCCTCAGGATGATCAGGGCTGTCACTGACAGCTCCGTTCATCCCTATTTTCTGGGTGATCGGGTCACCAGAGACCCGATCAGCCCGGAATAGCAGAAAATCGCATGTCTGAATTGACATGTGACTTTCTTCGATCGCCGACATGGGGGGGTCTCAGGACCCCCCTTGGCGATGTGCCGGGATGCCTGCTAAATGATTTCAGCAGGCATTCCGGTCCTGTCCCCAACCGGCTAGCGGCGGGGACCGGAATTACCACGGGCGTATGCATACGCCCCACGTCCTTGAGGACTCGGGATGCAGGGCATATGCATACACCCGGCGTCCTTAAAAGGTTAAATTACTACAATAGAACAGCAGTGAAGAAGCATTAAAAAGCTATAGAGAAAAATTTAAATTATGTAAAAAAAACTGATAAAAGCTGCAAAAGTAGAGACAGAAAGACTCATTGCCAAAGAGAGTAAAACTAACCCCTTCTTTAACTATTTAAATAGTAAAAAGGTCAAAAATAAAAGTGTAGGACCTTTAAAAAATTATGTGGAAGAAATTATAGACGGATATCAGGAAAAACCAAATATATTAAACAATTTCTTCTCCACTGTATTCATAGAGGAAAATGAAATGCCAGTTAAAATACAGCAAGATAAGGTAAACTCCCCAGTACAGGTCACCTGTCTAACCCAGGAAGAAGTACAGTGCCGCCTACAGAAAATCAAAATAGACAAATCACCAGGTCCATATGGCATTCACCCCCGTGTTCTAAAGGAATTAAGTAATGTAATAGACACACCTCTTTTTTTTTTATATTCAAGGGCTCTATAGTGACAGGGTCTGTTTCCCAGGACTGGCTCATAGCAAATGTGGTGCCAATATTAAAAAAGGGGTTAAAAGGTGTCCCCGGGAATTATAGGCTTGTTATAACCTCTGTTGTATGTAAATAGTTAGAGGGTTTTCTAAGGGATGCTATTTTGGAGTATCTTGATAAAAATAAATGTATGACCCCGTATCAGCATCGGTTTATGAGGGATCGGTCCTGTCAAACTAATCTGATCAGCTTTTATGAGGAGGTGAGCTCCAGACTGGACCAGGGGCAATCGCAGGATGTCGTATATCTGGATTTTTCCGAAGCATTTGATACGGTGCCACATAAACGGTTGGTGCATAAAATGAGAAGGATTGGGCTGGGGGAGAATGTGTGTAAGTGGGTAAGTAATTGGCTCAGTGATAGTAAACAGAGGGTGGTTATTAATGGTACTTATTCTGTTTGGGTGACTGTTACTAGTGGGGACCACAGGCACCAATCTTGGGTCATGCTCTATTTAATATGTTCATTAATGACCTTGTAGAGGGGTTGAATAGTAAAGTAGTAATCCTTGCAGATGATACAAAACAGTGAACTAGAGGAAAGAAATGCAGAGATGGCGCAATATAGTGCAGTTAATCCTTATTAAAAGGGGCGGACAGCTGTCCAAAAACAGAATATTGCTCACCTATTGGTGTTGTGCAGGCAGGCACAACACTGGCGATCGCATTAGTAAGTAGCTGGAAGCGATGTTCAGTATCGGGAGGCAGCCGGCCGTCGGTCCTGCAATGTAAGTATTGTGGATACAGGAGAAAACAGCTGGTTCTGTGAGCCCCTGGCAAGTTTCCCGCAGAGCTCCGGCAGAAAAATCTGATTTTGGCTAGGAGGCGCACACCCAAGTATAGTGCAAAAAAGCAGGCTTTATTAATCCATAAAACATGCAGTATGAACAGGACAACGCGTTTCAAAGGTTTTCCTTCTTCTTCAGGTCCTTTTCAAAATGAAAACTATGTATTCTTGTACATGGGGAGCAGTATTATAGTAGTTATATTCTTGTGCATAGGAGGCAGTATTAAAGTAGTTTCTTGTATATAGGGGCAGTATTATAGTAGTTATATTCTTGTATAAAGAAGGCAGTATTATAGTGGTTATATTATTGTACATAAGAGGTAATATTATAATTGCTATATTCTTGTACTTGAGGGCAGTATTATAGTAGTTATACTGAGGCATGAAAGGAAAGAAATGGTGGCACAACTGATGTTCGCAGCAGTGGGTGGAGGGACTATTTAGTTCGTGGGAGGGAGAAAAAGCAACATCCCGAGGTACAGGGGTGCACGATACCCGCCCACCCGCACAGCTTCGGCTGATGCGCTTCTGTCTCTCCCGTCCCCACGAGGCAGTCTTTTTCTACTGTTTGATGGCTCAATAAAGACTATACTATTTTACAGGTGAGTGCCGATTTGCATTTCTTTCTCCGCATCCATTATAGTAGTTATATTCTTGTACATAAGAGACAGTATTATCGTAGTTTATATACACAAAGGACAGTATAATGGTAATATTTTTGTGCAGACTTATAGTGCTTTGGTTCTCATATCAACTCTTATTGGTGTTAAAGTTTAGTGCATACTTCATGTTGCAGACCTTCTAACACTTCAGCCATTGCCCATGAACTGAACATAAATCCTGGCATGGAGACTGACAGCCCCTGCATACATTTCCTTCACACCGCTATCTCTTGTGATATTATGTCGGCTCTGACTACTGTGTAGCGTAGGTCCTGGGCAGCTCCTGCTGCCAATCGACTGTCTAACTATTACATTCCCAAAAGTCAGAATTTTTAAATGTTAATTCTATACAGAGAGAATAGCCAAGAAACGCGTCTGGAGAGAAGAGAGCTGAGCTTCAATGCAGATGATTGTCCAGGTCATCGTCAATGTTCTAATTAGCTTCAAAGCTTTGTTATTTTTCCACAATGATAACTAAATTATTCTCTTTTCCTCCTCATAGAATCCACGAGGCTTTTTTCCCCCTAATTGTGAAGCATTTGTTAAGGAACCACATCATCACATTGCATCCTCCCCATGGAATGACCTCTCTGTACTTTTATAATGATAATAAGTATTACCGGAGAACTGCTACTTGTTGTTATAGCAACACTGCTATCTGAGCCCTTTCCAAACTACTTGAGTGAGATTTGAAGTAAAGAATACGGACTCTACAGAAATAAGCTAAAGTAGTAGTAATAGTACCACATTTTTGGCGAAGAAATCAGCTCTGGTTTTTATAACTCTAGATAGAGGTGTAGATACTATTGCAAATGTGCCAGAATACTAAAGCAATGTGTGTCAATAAGTAGTGTGACTTGTGGGCACAACATTTTGGTATATAGTAAGCCACACAGTATGCCAACTGAACTTTGACTAGACACTTTAAAGGGGTACTCCGGTGGAAAACATTTTTTTTTTTTTTTTATCAACTGGTGCCAAAAAGTTAAACTGATTTGTAAATTACTTCTATAAAAAAAATCCATCTTAATCTATATAATCTTAATCCATCCAGTACTTATTAGCTGCTGAATACTACAGAGGAAATTCTTTTCTTTTTGGAGCACAGTGCTCTCTGCTGACATCATAAGCAGAGTGCTCTCTGCTGACATCTGTGTCCATTTTAGGAACTGTCCAGAGCAGCATATGTTTGCTATGGGGACTTTCTCCTATTCTGAACAGTACTTAAAATGGACAGAGGTGTCAGCAGAGAGCACTGTGCTCGTGATGTAAGCAGAGAGCTCTGTGTTCCGAAAAGAAAATGATTTCTTCTGTAATATTCAGCAGCTAATAAGTACTGGAATGATTAAGATTTTTTAACAGAAGTAATTTACAAATCTGTTTAACTTTCTGGTACCAGTTGATTAAAAAAAAAAAAAAAAAAAGTTTTCCACCGAAGTACCCCTTTAAGAATTCTGTGCACTAAGAATTAGTCAGCAATAGTAAATCTGCCTCCTTTGTCAAACTCTGTGCTGCCATTACACCTAATTAAGACTCGCTAATATAGTAATGTCTGCTGGGACTCTATTATGACCTAAGAAGGAGTCTCTGCAGAGTGATACTGTGTGATATTGCTCTATTGCACCATCCACACTCATTACTCAACCACACAAATTCCTTGCTAATGTTGTTTTGTGCTAAAGGCATTGTCCAGGATTAGAAAAAGGCTGCAGCTTTCTGCCAGAAACATCACCATGCCAGTCCATGGTTGGGCCTAGTATTGCAACTCAGCAAAGTACAGTACATTTGCTCTGCATTAGTTCATGGTCATTCACTTGCTATATTATTCTATTTTGAGAACTGTAGTTGTCACTCAGTAATTAAAGGTAGGGATGAGCAAATCGAATCTGACTAATCCGAATTTATTGCGAATTTCAGAAAAAATTCAATTTGCAACGAATGCGAATATCGGTGCAATTCGATTGCACAAATCGCTTCATTAAACTCCATTTAATGCGGTCCAGGCTCCAGGGAATCTAAAATGGTGGATCCACAAGTGAGGACATGGGGCAAGGAATCCTGGGAAGACGGGGACAAGGGTAGGCGAGGTGACCCTGAATCACATGCAGCATGCAGACTAACAACAGCCAGTCACCCCTGTGATGTCCCAGCCCTGTATAATCGGCAGCCATATTACGGCCAGTCACTTTTGCCTTTCATTGTAGAGAGATAGATAGGGACAGACAGCGCTGTGTGTTGACCAGAAAAGCTTTTTTCCAGCAGCAGTGTGTGTTGCACAAAAAGCATTCTTACTGCAGCGATCCACCTCCCAGTCACTAGAGCATTCTATTGCAAAGAGGGACAGAGAGCAATATATTGCACAGTGTGTTGAACAGAACAGCAGCGATTCAGTTCAAGCCCAAATCCTGCCTAGAAGCACTGATAGGGAAGGTAGTGCGATTGAGAGAGAAAGTGAAATTTTGGGTGTAGTACACAGCAACTTTGTGCTGCAGCACTGGTGTGTATTGCTGGTGTTGCACACAAATACTTTTTTAAGCTTAGCATTGTCCTCCCCTCATAAGTGCATACCACATATGTACATCTAAGTGGTATGCTATTTTGTTCCAGTTAAAGTCTCAAAGGCCTAGATACTGTGAAAGGCCAGGCAAAAGTACACACTGGCTGGTGTTGTACACAAACACTTTTTTAAGCATACTGGAGCGCATTGTCCTCCCCCATAAGTGCATACCACATACGTACATCTAAGTGTTGTACCATTTTGTTCCTGTTAAAGTATTGAGGGCCTAGATACTGTGAAAGGCCAGGCAAAAGTACTCACCTGCTGCTGTTGCAGACATATACTGTTTAAAGCGTACTGGAGTGCATTGAACTCGCCTCATAAGTGCATACAACATACGTATATATAAGTGTTATATCATTTTGTTCCTGTTAACCCCTTTTCACTATAGGACGTATGCATGCGTCCCAGAACCAGACATGTTTCCGCTCTGGGACGTATGCATACGTCCTAACGATCTCCTGCAGAAAATCGGCGGTGGAACCTGGCTGTCAATCACAGCCGGAGTCCCTCCGCAGCTGCCGGGGCCATGATCGCGCTCCCCCATTTTCACCAATGATGGCGCCACGATACGATCACGGGTCGCCGTGGTTGCTATTGCAGCAGGAGGTCAGGTCATGACCTCCTGTCTGCCTGCTACAGAAGCCTGTGAGATCCAGCCAGAGGCTGGATCGCAAATGCTGTACTGTGTGCAGCTGATCGGGTCATATTGTGCTGCAGTACAAATGTATTGCAGCATAGTATAACCTGTAAAAAGTGTAAAAAAAAATAATAAAAAGTTCTTAAATAAAAGTATGAAGTGTTAAAAAAAAATTTCCCTTTCCCAATAAAAGCCCTGTATTATCACCAAAAAAGATCAAAAACACAAATCATATCCATAATAAGTATTGCCATGTCCGTAATGACGTGTACTATAAAACTATAATGTAAATTATTCTGCATGGTGGACGCCCTAAAAAACAACAACAAAGTGCAATATTTGACAATTTTGGTAAAAAAAGCTGAATAAATAAGATCAAAAGGTAGCACGTATCACAAAAATTATACCAATGAAAAATACAGCTCATCTCGCAAAAAATAAGCCCTTACTCAAAGGCTGTTGGAAAATGAATGGCAGAAATACAATTTTGCTGAGAAAAGGAAAAAGAACATAGAAAGCTATAGAAAATGGGTATTGCCATAATCATACTGACCCACAGAATAAATATAACATCCCTTTTACCGCACAGTGTACACCATAAAAAAATAAAAACGCCAGAAATTTTCCAGTTTTTAGCAATATTTTGGAGATTTTCACAAAAAATGCTACATGTGTCATCAAAAATGCCCCACTAATATAAATACAATATGTCAGGAAAAAACTATGTCAAAATCACTCCGCTCAGAAAAAGCGTTCTAAAGTTATTACTAGAGATGAGCGAATCGAAGTTGACGAACCCGAATTCGTTACGAATTTCATGAAAAATTTGATTTGCAACGAATACGAATATCGCCGAGATTCTATCGCACGAAACACTTAATTAAACTCCATTTTACAGCGTTCCAGGCTATTGGGGACCTAAGATGGCAGATCCACATGTGAGTACATGGGGGAGGGGATTATGGGAGGGCGGGAAACAGCGGCGGGAATGAAGGTAGGCGGGCAAACCCTGAATCACATGTGAGATGCAGCCTATCAGTGTTCACTGACCCCTGTGATGTCACAGCCCCTATATAATCGGCAGCCATATTGCCTCTCTTCATTTCATCTATGCACTCAGATGGAGAGGACGGGACTGCATGTGTGTGAATAGCTCATACCACAGTGTTACACTGCAACTGCTAGTCACATCAGCATTAGGGAAAGACAGGAGTGCAGAGTGCTTTGCTGTAACACTGAGAAGGATTGCTAAACCTCCTATTCTAGTTATTGAGCATTGCAGCAGAGAGGGGCAGATAGCTGTCAGCTGCCTCATACAGATCTCCAAGCTGCCTGAACTTTCTGAAGCATCTTATCTCCTCATTTTTCAGCCCAATTGAGTTTATTTTTATTTGCTCCACAAAACTTCTGCTGCTCAGAATTGTGTGACAGAGTGCAATTTAGGGTTTAATCCCTGGATTTTGTTTTGTGGTGCTGCACTGTAGGGTCCTGCTGCTGTTCAGAAATACGTGATTGTTCAGTGGACTGTAGTGCATTTGCACCATTTTGTACCTGTTAATCTGTTAAGGGGCTGGCTAAACAGTTTTTTCTGCGTATAGTTACGCATATATAACTGCCCTCATCAGTGCATACCACATAGGTACATGCAAGTATTGTACCATTTAGTACCTGTTAAGCTGTCAAGGTGCTCCATACCGTCAAAGTCCAAACAATAGTATCCATCGGCTGGTGTTTTACAAAAATACAGAGTTTTTTCTGCTAATAGGCATATTACTGCCCCCATCAGTGCATACTGCATAGGTACATCCAAGTATTGTACCATCTAGTACCTGTTAAGCTGTCCAGGTGCTCCATACCATCAAAGTCCAAACAATAGTATCCACTGGCTGGTGTATTACAAAAATACAGAGTTTTTTCTGCTTATAGGCCCTCATCAGTGCATACCGCATAGGTACATGCAAGTATCGTACCATTTAGTACCTGTTAAGCTGTCAAGGTGCTCCATACCGTCAAAGTCCAAACAATAGTATCCACCGGATGGTGTTTTACAAAAATACAGAGTTTTTTCTGCTAATAGGCACATTACTGCCCTCATCAGTGCATACCACATAGGTTCATCCAAGTATTGTACCATTTAGTACCTGTTAAGCTGTCAAGGTGCTCCAAACCATCAAAGTCCAAACAATAGTATCCACCGGCTGGTGCATTACAAAAATACAGAGTTTTTCTGCTAATAGTTAGGCATATTACTGCCCTCATCAGTGCATACCGCATAGGTACATGCAAGTATTGTACCATTTAGTACCTGTTAAGCTGTCAAGGTGCTCCATACCATCAAAGTCCAAACAATAGTATCCACCGGCTGGTGTTTTACAAAAATACAGAGTTTTTTTCTGCTAATAGTTAGGCATATTACTGCCCTCATCAGTGCATACCGCTTACGTACATCCAAGTATTGTACCATCTAGTACCTGTTAATCTGTCAAGGGCCTACATACTGTTCAAGGACAGCCGTAAGTAATCACCTGCTGCTGTCCTAGACAAATACTGTTTAAAGAGTAGTGTATAGTATTGTAATACCCTCATAAACGCACTAAGTATGTCAGGCAGAGAAGTGCCAGGACGTGCACAGAGGAATGGCAGAGGCCTAAATACTTCAGGCAGAGTTGGCAGCAGACTTGGGGCGAGTGGCAGCAGGAGTCGCAGCGAGAGGCCTAAGCTCCCGTTATCAGCCATCGGTCGTGTCTCCACCAGCAACCCATCTGCCGTCGTCGATTGGTTAACACGCTTATCCACATCATCACAAGTGACATCTAACACCCCCAGTCAACAGTCGGTGGGTTCCTCAGACACAACCCTCAGTTGGCATGGCCCGGGTGCAGTCCGTGTCCTCCCATTGCCTTTGTCCTATGCTGTTCCCTCTCCTAAAGAAGTATCTTATGCTGTGGGTTCAGCTCCATTATTTACTGAGGACGATCCAATAGAGGACAGTCAGCAGCTACTGGACAGCCAAGAAGGGGAGGAGACATGCGCCGCTTGCTCCGCTAGGCGGCCAAGTAGTGATGCGGAGAGTCACGTGGGAGGCGGTGTTGCAAGGGTTCAGGGTCCTGAAGCAGACACTGTTGGGGAACCTGAGGAGGACATCAGTGACGTGCACACAACTGTTGATGATGATGATGAAGCCGATCGCAATTGGGAGCCGGGTGCAGAAGGGGCTTCATCATCATCAGGAGAAGAGAGTTGCAGGTTGCCCTTGAGGCAGCAAGGCGGTAGCACAGTTGGCAGTCAGCGTGGTGGCAGTAGTGGAAATTCAGGAGCCAAACGTGCCCGGGGGAGACCACCTGCTTTGTGGCAGCCTACCTTTCCGGGATGTAGTGGAACAGGGGTTCCTGGAGACGGCGCCAGTAGCAGTCAGTTAGTGCGGACTGCGGGTGGTAAAATCAGCTACTCGGCGGTGTGGAAGTTTTTCATAAGGCATCCGGAGGAGCTTCACGTAGCCACATGCAAGATCTGTCGGCAGAAGGTGAAGCGTGGCCAGGATCCCATTGTCGGCACCACGGCCCTGCGTCAACACATGTTTCGCCACCATAAAGGGGCCTGGGAGAACCATTGCTTCGATGTAGTGGTCCAGCCTGCTGCATCACCCAGTGGCCATCCGCTCCCTCCTTCATCCAGCCAATGCTCCACCACCTCAGCCGAAGGGAGCTGTGTGTCAAACCCTCATTCTGTCGCTCCTGCTTCTCCCGCTTTTAGTCAGCCATTCCGCCAACAATTCATCGGCGAAGCCATGTCCAAGAGACAAAAGTATGCACCCATTCATCCAACGGCACAGAAGTTGAATGTGCTCCTGTCCAAGTTGCTGATGTTGCAGTCCCTCCCTTTTCAAGTGGTGGACTCTGCACCTTTCAGAGAATTGATGGCTTGTGCCGAGCCAAGGTGGAGAGTCCCAAGCCGTCATTTCTTTGCGAAGAAGGCAGTACCAGCCCTGCATAAGTTTGTACAAGAGAAGGTGGGCCAGTCCTTGAGCCTGTCGTTGTGTTCAAAAGTGCATGGCAGCCCCGACGTGTGGAGCTGTAACTACTGGTAGGGACAATACTTGTCTTTTACGGCTCACTGGGTAAATGTGGTTCCTGCACAGCCACAACAGCAACTTGGACAGGTCACACCGCTTCCTCCTCCACAATCTCGCTCCCAGGCAATTGGTCCTGTTACAGTGTGCGACGCCACCTCCTCATGCTCCACCGTGTCCTCAGCCTCCACTGCACGTCCAAATCTCGGTGGCCATTCATCGTACCATGTGTGTAGGGCACGGCGGTGTCAAGCTGTTCTTCACATGGTTTGCTTTGGCAAACGGAGTCACACAGGGGAGGAACTGCTAAAGTTCATTCGTAAAGAAATCCGAGTATGGCTTACTCCACGAAATCTGGAAATGGGAACCATGGTGACAGACAACGGGAAGAACATCGTGTCTGCGCTGCGACAAGGAAGGGTTAAACATGCGCCCTGCACGGCACACGTGTTGAATCTGGTTGTCAAGCACTTCCTCAAGTCTTCACCCTATTTGCAAAACATCCTGAAAATGGCAAGGAAACTGTGCATGCACTTCAGCCACTCGTACACCGCCAAGCACACCTTCCTTGAGCTGCAGCGTCAGAAGGGTATCCCACAACATAGTCTTATTTGTGACGTTGCCACACATTGGAATTCCACCCTCCATATGTTGGACAGACTATACGAACAAAGAAAAGCCATCACCGATTTCTTGATGATCCAAGCAGATAGGAGTACTCCCCTGTGTAACTTCAATGTGAATCAGTGGCAGCTCATACGTGACACCTGCCGTTTGCTGAGGCCCTTTGAGGAAGCCACATTATTTGTGAGTCGCCTGGATTACGCAATGAACGACATAATTCCACTCCTACATTTCCTACAAAAAATGATTGAAACCATGGCTGGTCACGGCAATGGAGACGTTGCGCCTACATCTCAAGGCTACATAAGCCCTGTGGGGGCTGAACTGGAGGAGGAGGATGATGTGGGGCAGAGAGGAGCACAGTTTTGGTTGGATGAGATGACCGGTGTTTCTAGTCATTGGACAGGAGAGGAGGAGCAGGAGCAGCCAGAGGAGCTGGAGGGTGATGAGGAAGTTGAGACAGAGGACCCAGACACACCGTGGCAGTATGCAGTGGAGATGGAGGCAGGTAGTCCCTCCGAGTCACTGGCGCAAATGGCACGATGCATGCTCAGTTGCTTGCGTAGTGACCC
Source organism: Hyla sarda (assembly GCF_029499605.1). NCBI lineage: Eukaryota > Metazoa > Chordata > Amphibia > Anura > Hylidae > Hyla > Hyla sarda. Next base: position 58,261,459 of record NC_079200.1, read on the forward strand.
CCGAAATGTCAAAATTCGTCAGCGGGATGACTTCTGGATCTCCACCTTATTAAACCCTCGCTACTGTCCCAAAATGGGGGCCTTTTTTACACCCACTGAGAGGGAGGACAAACTGACCTACTACAGAGAGATTCTACGTAGTCAGTTGGCTGATGCCTATCGGCCACATGGTCCATCCACTCCCAGGTCTGACTCCGGGGGCCCTCTGCACTCACCTTCCACTGCCATGGCTGCTGGGGAGGGGAGGGGGGGAGGAGCAGTACCAGCTCAATCAGCAGCAGCCTGAGTCTACAGTCGCTGATGAGTAGCTTTCTTCACCCGCATAGTGAAGCAACTCATCAGCAGCAGGTAGACATGGAGCAGGTGGTGGCATACCTTGACATGGCCATGCCAACAACCATTGAAGATCCGCTGGACTTCTGGGCAGCCAAACTTGATTTATGGCCACAACTAGCAGAGTTTGCCCTGGAAAAGCTGTCCTGCGCGGCCAGTAGTGTGCCATCAGAGCGGGTATTTAGTGCGGCCGGGGCCATAGTCACCCCAAGGCGAACTCGTCTGTCCACTAAAAATGTGGAGAGACTGACGTTTGTCAAGATGAATCAGGGATGGATCAGCCAGGATTTCCAGCCACCATTGCCAGATGCCTCAGAGTAGATTGAGAAAGCTGCTACACCAACATTTCCCAATTATGGTTGGTGATGAAACCCTCTTGGGGTATCAATTAGGGTTATGGAACCCTCTTTGGTACTGCGATTGCCTGCTCCTGGCTCATCCTGTGTCTTTCAGGAACTACTTGCCTCACTGATGCTTCTGGCCTTGGGCCTTTAATTTTTGGATGTTTAGCAGTAGATAAATACATGCTTAATGTTAATTTCAACATTCATCTCTAAATGTAAGGGGTTGGTTAGGAAACCCTCTTGGGTACTGCGATTGCCTGCTCCTGGCTCATCCTGTGTCTTTCAGGAACTACTTGCCTCACTGATGCTTCTGGCCTTGGGCCTTTATTTTTGGATGTTTAGCAGTAGCTAAATACATGCTTAATGCAAATGTCAACATTGATCTTTAAATGTAAGGGGTTATGAAACTCTCTTGGGTACTGCTCCTGACTGCTCCTGACTCATTCTGTGTCTTTCGGGAACTACTTGCCTCCCTGATGCCTCAGGGCTTGGGCCTTCAATTTTTGGATGTTTAGCAGTAGCTAAAAACATGCTTAATGCAAATTTCAACATTGATCTTTAAATGTAAGGGGTTGGTTATGAAACCCTCTTGGGTACTACAAATGACTGCTCCTGACTCATTCTGTGTCTTTCAGGAACTACTTGCCTCCCTGAGGCCTCAGGCCTTGGGCCTTCAATTTTTGGATGTTTAGCAGTAGCTAAATACATGCTTAATGCAAATTTCACATTGACTTTTAAATGTAAGGGGATGGTTATGAAACCCTCTTGGGTACTGCGAATGACTGCTCCTGACTCATTCTGTGTCTTTCAGGAAATAATTGCCTCCCTGATGCCTCAGGCCTTAAATTTTTGGAAGTTTAGCGTAGCTAATACATGCTTAATGCTAATTTCAACAATGATCTTTAAATTCTCGGTGCTCTGCTAGGGCCTTCTCCTACCCCGCCGGGGCCGATCCGAGGACCTCACTAAACCATCCAATCGGTAGTAGAGACATGCGGTGTGTACAAAGGGCAGGGACTTAATGAACCCGAGCTTATGGCCGGCGCTTAATTGTGATTCTTCTTTCCTGGCAAATAATTGCAATCCCTGATCCCTATCGCGAAGGATGTTGAGCAGGTTACCCGCACCTGTCGGTGAAAGATAGACACACGCTGGTCCGTTCAGTGTAGTGCACGTGCATCCCCGGACATCTGAGGGCATAACACACCTGTTATTGCTCGATCTCGCGAGTGATCGTGCAATGTAAGGGGTGATTAAAGCCTCTTGCTGATGCCTACTCCTGACTGCTCCTGTGTCTTTCAGGAAGTACTTCATTTCCTGATGCTTCTGGGCTTGGGCCTTTAATTTTAGGATTTTTGAAATACATACATACATGCTTAATTAAAATAGTGTTTTTTTTTCAAATTTTCTGATAATTATCACAGTAATAAACTTGAATGTTCCACAATAATAACCATTACACCATTGAACGATTGTTGCATGTGATTTTTTAAGTAAAATTTCCCAAAAAATACGCAGAAGGATGAACTCTGCTTCTTTATTTCATAAAAAATTATTTTATAGAAGAATGTCTTTTGGTGGTTCACCGTCCTGCATTATAGAGTCTTCTGGACTCTTGGATATGCGCTTGTTCTTAAACAAAGGTACAAAAACCAAAACTGGCCGGACAGGGCTATGGAGACGTTGCGCCTACATCTTACGGCCACATGAACCCTGTGGGTGCTTGTGAGATTAGGTCCTTTGTACCCACACGGCTGGGTCCGGGACACAAATTTTGATTTAAATTTCAAATAAAAAAATCACACATTTCAATGGTCTCCTCATGCTGCAGCCAACTCCAGGCTGCGTCATTCTGGTAATATATAGAGAGCACTCGCTGTCCTAAATTTTCATTAAAATTTTTAGTCAAAAATGTTTGTCTTTTTTATTAGGGATTGTGAAGCTTTGGTGCGTACTCATGCATCAGGCAACTCCAGCCTGTGTCATTCAGGCAATATATGGTTTACTGATGGTGCTGCTGGGCCTGGGTTTGGGAATTTCAAATTTTCTCATAGGTAGCATCCGCTATCCATAAGTCTTCTTCATAAATTTCTACAATTGTTGTGTTTTTTTTGAGGGATTGTGAAGCCCTAGTGTGTACTCATGCATCAGCCAACTCCAGGGTGTGTCATTCATGCAACATATAGGTAGCACCCGCTGTCCTAAATATTCTTAAAATTATTTTAAAAATGGTTGTTTTTTCTTTGGGATTCTGAAGCCCTGGTGTGTACTCAATGCTGCTTCCTGCTACACTCTGTCAGCCCGTTGGTCCTGTGACAGTGTGCTACTCCGCCTCCACATCCTCCTCTGTGTCTTAAGCCTCCACTGCCAGGATAAAGTCTCAGTGGCCCTTCCATGTGTGCAGGTCACGGCGGTGTCACGCTGTTCTTCACATGGTTTGCCTTGGTGAGAAGTCTTGGAAACAATGGCCGGTCAGGGCAATGGAGACGTTTCGCCTAAATCTCACGACCACATGAGCCCTGTGGGGGCTTGTTGGATTTGGTCCTTCGTACCCATACGGTGGGGTCCGGGACACGCAAAGGTTGTTTTAAATTTCAAATAACAAAAAATGAGGGCGCTGCTGGGCCTGGGTCGGTTAATTTCAAATTTTGTCATGGGTAGCACCCGCTATCCAAAATCTTTTTCAAAAATTTCTAAAATTGTGGTGTTTTTTGGGGGGGATTGTGAAGCCCTGGTGTGAACTCGTGCATCAGCCAACTCCAGGCTGTGTCATTCAGGCAATATATGGGTTACTGATGCCGCTGTGGGGCCTGGTTCTGTTAATTTCTAATTTTCTCATAGGTAGAACCCGCTATCCAAAATCTTTTTCAAAAATTTCTAAAATTGTGGTGTTTTTTGGGGGGGATTGTGAAGCCCTGGTGTGAACTCGTGCATCAGCCAACTCCAGGCTGTGTCATTCAGGCAATATATGGGTTACTGATGCCGCTGTGGGGCCTGGGTCTGGTAATTTCTAATTTTCTCATAGGTAGCACCCGCTATCCAAAATCTTCGGTTTAAATTTCTTAATTCATCTTTTAATCTTAGGGATTGTGAAGGCCTAGCGCCTACTCATGCTGTTGGCAACTCCGGGCTGTGCCATTCATCCACTATATGGTCTCCTCATGCTGCCAACCCCTCCATACTGTGTCATTCAGCCACTATATGGTGTCCTCATGCTTCAGCCTCATTCAAGCTGTGTCATTCAGCCACTATATTGTGTCCTCATGCTGACAACATGTCCATGCTGTGTCATTCAGCCACTATATGGTGTCCTCATGCTGCCAGCATGTCCATGCTGTGTCATTAAGCCACTATATGGTCTCCTCATTCTGACAACACCTCCATGCTATGTCATTCAGCCACTATATGTGTCCTCATGCTTCAGCTTCATCCAAGCTGTGTCATTCAGCCACTATATGGTGTCCTCATGCTGCCAACACCTCCACACTGTGCCATTCAGCCACTATATGGTGTTCTCATGCTGAAAACACCTCCATTCTGTGTCATTGAGCCACTATATGGTGTCCTCATGCTTCAGCCTCATCCAAGCTGTGTCATTCAGCCACTATATGGTGTCCTCATGCTGCCAACACCTCCACACTGTGCCATTCAGCCACTATATGGTGTCCCCATGCTGCCAACACCTCCATTCTGTGTCATTGAGCCACTATATGGTGTCCTCATGCTTCAGCCTCATCCAAGCTGTGTCATTCAGCCACTATATGGTGTCCTCAGGCTGCCAACACCTCCACACTTTGCCATTCAGCCACTATATGGTGTCCTCATGCTGCCAACACCTCCATTCTGTGTCATTGAGCCACTATATGGTGTCCTCGTGCTTCAGCCTCATCCAAGCTGTGTCATTCAGCCACTATATGGTGTCCTCATGCTGCCAACACCTCCACACTGTGCCATTCAGCCACTATATGGTGTCCTCATGCTGCCAACACCTCCATTCTGTGTCATTGAGCCACTATATTGTGTCCTCATGCTTCAGCCTCATCCAAGCTGTGTCATTCAGCCACTATATGGTGTCCTCATGCTGCCAACACCTCAACGCTGTGCCATTCAGCCACTAAATGGTCTTCTCATGCTGCCAACACCTCCACGCTGTCATTCAGTCACTATATGGTCTCCTGACACTGATGCCACCACCTGGCTCTGTCATTGTGCTGCTGTGCGGCAGTGATTCTAAAAGCGATGCCAGTAATCTGCATGTTATTCTGAATAACAGTATTATTTCACTAACCCAGCACACTCCATATGCGTTTTAGAACACATCAAAGTGTTCTATACCCCTATAGAGGCCGTATGTAGGCTAGAAATAGCCTTTTTTAATATAGATTTGCCGCGAAAAAATTTGTATCGAAACAAACTTTTCCGGAAAATTCAGCGAATCGGCCGAATCAAATTTTCGAAAAGTTCGCTAATCTCTAGTTATTACCATATAAAGAGACACAAGTCAAATTTAAAAAAAGGAGTCTGGTCATTAACCCCTTAAAGACCATGGATGTGTCCAGGCAGGATGCACGTTCCCGCACCAGGACGATTATACACGTCCATGGTTCTCGTGTGTGCTGCCCAGTGCAACCACGAGATCGCGGCAGGGACTCGGCTGTAACACACAGCCAGGACCCTGCCACAATGCCGGGACCGAAGTAAACTTTGGTTCCGGCAGTTTAACTATTACAGCCGCGGTCAAAAGTGACCGCTGGCTGTAAGCGTTATGACAGAGGGAGCTCCCTCTGTCCCCCTGCAGTACCCCGCAACGCGATCGCAGGGTGCTGTGTGTGATCCCCGGCGGGGACCTGCCGCACTGCCAGGACCGAAGAAAACTTCGGTCCCATCAGTTTAACCCTTACAGCCGCGGTCGGAAGCACCCACAAGCTGTAAGGAGTTTTGACAGAGGAAGGGGGCTCCCTCTGTCTCTCTCCTGTTGCACCCCGCAATGATCGCAGGTTGCTACTGGTTACCTGGGCAGCCGGGGGTCTTTACAAGGACCCCCAGGTCTGCCCCGATTATTGCCTGTCAGGACGTGCCAGAGGCACGTCCTGATATGCTGCCTGCTAGTGTAAAACTAGCAGGCAGCATATATCTGCAATGCTTTGGAATACTAAGTATTCCAAAGCATTAAAAAAGTGAAAACAAATAATATAAAATAAATAAAAGTGTAAAAAAAATGTGTAAAAAAATGTTTCAAAAAAGTATAAAAAAATTTGTGTTAAAAATTTGTAATAAAAAATAAAAATACATTTATTAAATAAATATAATGAAAATTTAAATGCATAATGTGTAGGATCACACAGCGCACATCCACAGCATATTACATGCTGCGGATGCCTGCCAGCAGTCACAATAATGAGCTCCCTGCTGCAGCTGGATAGTTTTATGTGTCCACTCATAGCGGTGGATTTCCCACTGGCCGCCATGAGCTGACACACTGAGCTACCCAGCCATAGCAGTAATCTCGCCCTTTTGACTGCTGGGGGGCAATCGCCATGTGACAAATGCTGCGGATGCGCTCTATGTGACCCTACACTGCGTCCCATTCATACTGCTTTTCCGCACTATGTTAGTGGTATCCGTCAGCATCACATCAAAAAACTGTGATGCTGACGTATACTGTAGCAGCTCCATTCATTCATTCATGAATGAGACTGCTACAGCATACATTGGCATCCCTTTTTTTGACATGACAACGAACACCTATACTGCAAAAATGCAATATGAATAGGGACTATTCATATAATGATGCCCTGAAAGCCGAAGGGGGCTCCTCTCCTTCTTGGTCCTACCAGGTGGTCAGGTAATCATATATGGCCTAAGTAGGGGTAGTGCCCAGCCCGGAATGAACAGGGTGATAAAATACGGGCGCATTTCCTCCATTTCAAAAGCGACTTACCAAAATGATCTTACCAAAAATCTTTTTTTCCACTGACTTTGAAATAATTCTAGCCACACAATAAGGGCTCAGGTCACTTTTGCCCTGGGTGAATACTTTCGGGGGTGTAGTTTCAAAAATGGTGTCAGTTCTGGGGGGTGCAGTATTGACAGCTAGAATGCTTTGCAAGATGAAGTGTGGCCTATAAATTGTATAATGATATCCTGATAGCTAAATGGTACTCCTCTCCTTTTGGGTCCCACCATGTGCCCATGCAACCAAATATGGTCTAAGCGGGGGTATTACCGAACACGGGACAAAAATATGGGGCGCATTTTCTACTTTTCAGATGCAATGTACAAAAAATATGTCCCACAAATGATGCATTTGTGGAAATTTTTTTTTTTTTTCCACTGACTTTGTAACCATTCCAGCCACACAAAAAGGACTCAAAGTACTCACTTTTGGCCTAGGTGAATACTTTAGGGGGTGTAGTTTTCAAAATGGGGTCACTTGTGGAGGTACTGTATGGGTCTGGCAGCTAAAACCCTTTGCAGGCATGAAGTGTGGCCTATAATTAATTTGGCCTAAAACGATGCCCTGAAAGCCAAATGGCGCCCCTCTCCTTCTGGGTCCTACCACGCGGCCAAGGGCCAAGGAACCAATTATGGCCTAAGTGGGGTATTTCCAACACAGGCTGAGCAGTTCAATAAAATATAGCTTGAATTTCTTTCAATATCAGAAGTGATGTACAAAAAATATGCCCCCCAAATGATGCATTTGTGAAAAAGCTCATACTGAATTTTTAAGACTAACTGCAATAATTCTTGCCCCAAAAAATATGGTATTAAAATACTCACTGTACCCCATAGCGAATACCTTGAGGGGTCTAGTTTTTAAAATGGGATCATTTGGGGGGGGGGTTCCTGTGTTCTACCACCTTCAAATTGCACATAGCACATAAAAAAGATGTACTTTTCAAATGTTCTAAATTTCAAGTTAAATTGTTAGGCTTCTAATTATTTAAAAAATATTAATTAAAAACAAAAGAAATGCTTTCAAAATAAAGTAGGCATCTGAAAGTATAAGTTTCATAAACTATTTGGTCAGAAACTATAAATATATGCAACCTATTAGTGTTAAAATAGCAAAAAATTTTTTTTTTTTTTTTAAATTATGATTTTTTGGATTGTGAAAAAAAAACTACAAATGATATCGGCTCACTTTTACTATGTACATGACGGACAACTTGTGACAAAAACAATGTCAGGCCTTTTTAGCTTTTAGGCGAGATGACGCCCCTACCTTTAGAGATCTCTTGGATCCTTCTGGGTTGAAGTCCTTACCTGACTTACTGAAAGGTTCTGATCCCTCACTCATGCATATTTTTCAATATAATCAGATTAAACACTTCTACAGGACGCAGGGAAGCCAATTAGACCTCCTCAGACCTTTTACATCCTTTGAACGCTTATGTACTTTCCCCCCTCGCACATAGGTAGAACGGTCAACACACTATACTCTCATGTCCTAGAGATTTCCACTAGTGATCTGATACCCTTTTGAAGGGCTTGGCAACGTGAACTTCAAGTGGAGAACGGCTTTCTCCTGGTGCCACAGGTCTTCCACATCGTGCAAGGTGCATGACACTAACTAGAAAATTATGGCACGTTGGTACCGAGTACCTACCCTTCTGGCGAGGGTGCACCCGAATGTGCCTGATACGTGCTGGCGATGTGGAGGTCCAGGAGGCTCCATGACCCATATATGGTGGGAGTGCCCATCACTACAGCCCTTCTGGACGCAAATCTCGGACATTATGTCTAAACTCACAGCTACCACACTTACCCTGACCCCCAAAATGGCCCTATTGTCGATTCTGCCAAGATCTGTTCCAAAGTCATCCACGCGATTACTAAACTTCCTCCTATTAGCTGCTAGAACTGTGATTCCTAGACTTTGGAGATCATCGACACCCCCTTCGGTATCCTCATGGTTGCGTGACCTCTCTCACCTATGTAAGATGGAGGAACTGCTGTCAGACTCCAGAAATCAAATGGATAGGTTTATGGTAATTTGGGGACCCTGGAAAGATTTTATGTCATCCACTTACTTTGAAACCCTACATCTAAATACATAACCTCTCTCCTACACTACTTCTCCTACAAATCACCCTCTAAGCGGTATGCCTCAGATGCCGGGCACCTCCGGACCCAGACTCGTCTCGCAAGGTATCTATTTTATATTCTATTTTGGATATCTCACTAGGGCCCAGTGTGATTTTCATTAGATAGTGCCAGTGTAATGTGTTATTTTGTTATTGTTTTATATATTTATATTTTATAATCTGAATTAAAATACAATTTCTGAGTAACGCTGTTTTATCTATTATTGCCCACATCATTATGCACCATTGGTGAGGTCCTAGAGGCATAAGCTATAGATTTTTATTGTTATTCATTATTGTTGCTGGTGTGGTCCGGCTTTAGCTTTGACTGCCTCGGTCCTTCTGTTGTGAGCTGCGCCTAATTTTAAGATTTGTAAATTACTTCTATTAAAAAATCTTAATCCTTACTAATAATACTTACTTTTTAGCAGCTATATGCTACAGAGGAAAATCTTTACTTTTTTTCCTTTCTTTTTTGTGTTGTCTACAGTGCACTCTGCTGACACCACTGTCCGTGTCAGGAACTGTCCAGAGTAGCATAGGTTTGCTATGGGGATTTTCTCCTGCTCTGGACAGTTCCTGATACAGGCATCAGGTGTCAGCAGAGAGCACTGTGGACAACACAAAAAAGGAATTAAAAAAATAAAGATTTTCCTCTGTAGCAAAAACAGCTGCTAAAAAGTACTGAAAGGATTGGTATTTTTTAATAGAAGTAATTTACAAATCTGTTTAACTTTCTGACACCAATTCATAAAAAAAAAATAAAAAAAAAGTTTTTCACCGGAGTACCCCTTTAAGCTAAGGTATCTCTTCTGTAATTTATACTATATTTGGCTTTACTTATTTCTAAATTGCAATACCAGCTTTGTGCCCTGAAATTTGTACACTAACAAGGGATACTTGCAGGTGCTTCCTAGAAGTACAAAATTTAAACAGCCGTCACAGACATACAGTATAAAATAATAAAATATTTATTGGGAACAGATAGGTCAATGTGCTTCGAGGATGAATTATACTGATGAAGAGCATAATTCTTCCTCAAAATACGTTGTTCTATCTGTTACCAGTAATGGCTGTTTGAAATTAGTACTCCCTTGTTCTCCCGCTGGGTCCCACAGTTGGTCTCCGAATATTGGCTTCCTCTCCATTTCCTTACTTGAATAGACGGCTGAGTATTGACAAATTCAATTGGCAAATTCATGCTACACCACAGTGAATTTGATACCTTATACCCTTCTCCATGTTGTGCTAGGGGCATAACTAACTTAAGTGACTGCACTACCTTACCTGCAAGCCATCTGCCTTGCACCAGGTAACGGCATATAAAGTGCCCCTCTTCTATCTCCCTTGTACTTGTATTGTATGCAGCCAAACAGTATACAGTAGTCCCATAAAAGTCAATGAGTAATTTTACAACACTCTTTGAAATCTTCTATGGTATCAACTCAATCAAGACGCCTACCCTCTTATTCATATAAAGAAAATTGAAGAAAATGAGTGATTCAATTTCTTAGTAAACAAACAAATAAGGTGGAAGATTCCTTTTAAGATGAACACACTCATGTTGTCCAAGAAAAACAATAAGAATGACCTTCTACTTAGCCTTTGTTCTTTTCTATATAGACATATTTCCTGCTAACAACCTATATACATTTCTCCATCCTGACCATTTTTCATTTTGGGATGATTCCAATCCTGGTCATTTATCTTACCCATAATAAACTAGGCAAGAATCCATCCCCAGAAGCCAACATGACCCCCTTTCTTCGTCCTCCAGGTGATTTACAGGATCCAAAGTGCCTTTGTATAGACCTACAGCTCTCCTCTTTCGATAATTGGCCAAATGTTGTAAAAGTTTGAGTTATTCAGCAGGTCAGAGGTGATTTTTCTCCTCAAAAGATGCTGGATTGCATTGCTAGCTATATACAATATAAATCAAAAAGAGTCTCTATCATTAATATATAAGCCACTGGACGGAGCTTGCCAGAAAAACCTTTTAAGGTTCCAACCTGTATTCTAAGCCTTCAGGAAAATATAATTTGCTTTGAAGGGTTGTAACATAACAAAAAGAACCTTACCTTGTCTTTGCACTAAAATCAACAGTAAGTGTGTGTGATATTGGTATAGAAAAAAATTATATTTTCTGTAGGAACTTGTTGTTCAAGAGGTATTCCCATCCGGGCATTTACAGCATATCCACAAGATAAATGTATGATAGATGTGTGCCCTACCTCTATGTATCTATTTTAGAATCCCAAGGGATCCTGACCCCCTCTGGCCTTCTTGTGGCTACCAGAGATAGTTAGGAAAAGGAAAACAGCTGAACAGGCAGTTTTTTGCAGTTCATGTAACATCTTAAGGTTAATAGGAGTTGTGTTAACAGTGTGGCACCACTAGCTTGCAGTGGTGGGACCCATTTCTACAGGAAAATAATGGGATAACTTATAGCTATGCCAAAACCTTTCATTCCATTGTATTGTACCAAAGTTTTGGAACCTGAAAAAGGACAAGAACTCAAAAAATTACTATAATAAAATGTGGCACAGGGAATTTTCTGATGAGAAAGTTCAATTAGTCCAAATCCGTTTGACTTCCCGGATGTGTTCAAGTAACCATAGCCGACATTTATCATTGCTTATTTTGAGTTGCAATCCACTGGTTTTGACAACACATGATATAGAAGGGTTTTATCAACTGCGTCTTTTTGTGAAAAGGTGCAACAAAGGTGCAAAGCCGCTGAAACGTCTCTAAAACTACACCAGCCCAGACTTAGCTTAGCTTTTTGGTGTATGTGAAGAGAGAAATTTCTGAAAATGTGACCTGCACAAAATGTATCAAATGCTCTGTGACCGTTTAATAAATGTGGTGCTCCTACACATCACCAACACACACAAAAAGGTGTAAAAAATGCTTCACTTACACCTACAATGATAAATGCCGGCCTATATGCCCAAAGTTACTCCGCTTGACTGAACATTGTACCTAAAGCACATTATAAGGTTCACCCAATGTACAGTATTTTTCAGCAGTGGGACAGGTGATGATTGGGTGAATATATATACAGTATATATTTCCAGATGGGTGGCTCCAGACCAACTCTTTTTGTTATGGAAAAGAAAAAAAAGCTGGTGGCAAGTGGCTTTTTGTTAGGTCAGACCTAAAGCTGGTGGCTGCTCCATGAATCAAAACATTTCTGTTTCCATGCTGTTCCCCACCTGATGTCATCCTATGCCTCAATCCCCACAAAAATAAATTATGCTACTGCATATTTGTCACACATGTATAGGGGTGAGATCCACGGTGAATCTGCAACAAAATCTGTATGCAATGTATGTGACTTTTGCTGCATATTTGTGACAGATCTGCATGATACATTCTGATGCCTGTCACGGGTGTACATAGAGCATTAGGCACCCGGGGCGGACCCTTTGTTTGGCACCCCCAAACCCCCCCACACCCGGGGAAGACCCTGTGCTTGTTCACATCCTCCCCCCCAACCCAAGAATTAAGAAAACATGCACACACTTTTTTCAATGTTTTCAATAATATTTATTGCACAAATGCAGGAGTTTTGCAGAAGGGGGACAGGACAGGGGTTTTGAAGAAGGGGGCTGGTGAAAAACTTCTAAAAAAACTCCTGCCCCTGTCTACAAATCCCTGGTGTTCCCCTTTCTAGAAAACCCTTGCCCTTTCTTTCCCCTTATACAAAAACCCTGCACCCCTATTCCATAAAACTCAGCTCCGGCACCCCCCCCCCCCCACCCACATAAAAACCCTGCACCCACCCTAAACATCAAATCCATACCCCCTTCATATAAAAACCCTGCACTGCCATCACATAATGTTCATACACCCTTACACCTGCACACCTAAAAACCTGCACACCCCCATAATAAAAAAAATAACTCCTGAACACCCTCATTAATTGGAATCCTCTGCACCCCCCTTAATAAAATAAACCCCTGCACACCCCCTTAATAAATGAAAACACTGCCCACCCCCTTTATAAAATAAAACTCAGCACATCCCCTTAATAAAATAAAACCCTTTTTCCACCCTTTCTGCCATGGGAGGGATAGGGGGGTGGAGGGTAGAAGATGATTGTACATTTGTAAGGGGAGGTGTTCTGTCCGACCAAAGCCAGAAATAATTATTAGTGTTGAGCGGCATAGGCCATATTCGAATTCGCGAATATTCGCGAATATATGGACGAATATTCGTCAGATTCGCGAATATTCGCATAGTCGTAATATTCTTGTTTTATTTTCGCGTATGCGAATATTCGAATGTAAGAATTTTCGCGTACACGAAAATTTACATGCTTAAAAATTAGCATGGGCGGAAATTCGTATATGCGAAAATTACCATATGTAAATTTTCGCATATGCGAAAATTCGCGCACCAGTCTCACACAGTAGTATTAGAGCCTTCTTTACACCACATAAGCTGGAAGCAGAGAGGGATGATCACTGTGATGTGTACTGGAAAAAAACCCAAAAAATAAAGAATATTCGTAATTACGAATATATAGTGCTATATTCGCGAATATTCGCGAATTCGCGAATATGCGATATTCGCGAATAAAATTTGAATTGTGAATATTCACAAGCAACACTAATAATTATAAGATGGGTAGGCAGTATTATTATTATTATTATTTTTTCCTTTTCCTCTCTGCACGCTCCTTCCTATTCTTGTTGCTTCTTTTCTTGATTTCCTATTTTGGCCCCCCTCAGCCTCATGGTGGAATGAAAATGGAGTGTTTGAGAGCCCTCCCATAGGACTGAGTGATCGAATAAAAGATGAGTGGCCATTCTTTTTATGTTTAAAAAGGGGGGAAAAAAATTAAAATAACTGTCAGATATACTCACCGTAATTGTTGATTGTGGAGGGTGTGCAATAAACACATCAACAGCGGAACAGTATAGTCAGGGAGGAGTGGGGCGTGAAGGCGCAGCAATCCTTGCTGGAGAGGGGAGGAAAATTATAGATTTATATAGTTAAAGGAGGGGAGAAAAGAAAAGAGAAAAGGGAAACAAAAACAAAAAAAAAGAGGAAGGAGGGTGAAGGAAGATTGAAATGAGAACAAGAGGAAGATACTAAGAAAGTGAAGGAATAATTGAGAGGAAAAGAAGGCGAGTGTTATGGTAGGGCCCGGAATGCAAGGTGAGGATGGAGGGGGGAGGAGCTAAAATTACTACCTTATTCTTATTTTGTTTTTGTTATAAGATGGTTTATGTGGGGATGGGAGGTGGGTGGAGGGGGGGAGGAGATGTATAATTGAAATTAGTTGAAAGAATATACGGATGGTGAGTGTCGGACAGGACACTGGAACCAGAACGATTTGAGAAATGTACAAGGGGGGGGGGGGGACCTTTTGTGATGTGGATAGTAGTTAAAGAAAATGGAAATGTAATTCTATAAGGATTGTATAAAAAAAATAAAACCCTGTGCCCCCTTAATAAGATAAAACCCATGCACACCCCTTAATAAAACCCATTAAACCCCTTTAATAAAACACCTTAACCCCCCTTAATAAACCCCTAAACCCCCTTAATAAAATAAAACCCTGCACCCCCTTAAAAAAATCACTGTCCATCTGCATCAAAAATAAACAAATCTAAATCCCCATCAATATGAACAAATGCACCCCTTAATTACACCCCCCTCCCTCCCCCTCTAATTACACCCCCTCTCTTCCCACAATTACACCCCCCTCTCTTCCCCCAATTACACCCCCTCCCTCCCCCCCTTAATTACACCCCCTCCCACCCCTTCTTAATTACACCCCCTCCCCCCTTAATTACACCCCTCCCCCCCTTTTTAACCCCTTAACAACACTGGACGTAAATGTACGTCCTGGTGCGGTGGTACATAATGCACCAGGACGTACATTTATGTCCTTGTATATGACCGCGAGCACCGGGGTGGTGCTCAGTCATGCATGGCAGGTCCCGGCTGCTATCAGCAACCAGGGACCTACCGGTTATGGCGGACATGAGCGATCACGCTTATGTCCGCCATTAACCCCTCAGATGCTGTGATCAATACAGATCACGGCATCTGCAGCAGTGCGGTCAGAAAAATGGATGATGGGATCGCCCACATCGCTGCCGCGGGGATCCGAACATCCATAATGGTGGACGGAGGGCCCCTCACCTGCCTCCGTCCGTCTTCTGGGGTCTTCTGCTCTTGTCTGAGATTGAGCAGACCAGAGCAGAGCAGCGATAACACTGATCAGTGATATGCCCTATGCAAAGCACTGAACATTATTAGCAATCAAGTGATTGCTATAAATAGTCCCCTATGGGGACATAAAAAGTGTAAAAAAAAAAAAAAAAAAAAGGATTATTTTTTTTCGATTTATGCTTTTTTCATTCATTATTTATAAAGGCATCATGCACACTTCACACCTCCAGAAAGACTACTTTTCAGAAAAAACTGTGGTACTTTTTAACAGCACCTATGCAGTTCAACAAAGGTGCCATGCATGTGTATAAATCTCTCTTTCACAGTCATAAGGAGTTGCTCATCAAGCTGTCTATATAAATCCCATGGATTTCGGTATAAATAGATAACTTTCCTAATAATGGCTGATGTAAGCAGTCAGGTGAGGTCTAGGTCTTGGAGTTGGAATGGGGCCACCAGCAGCCGTAATCCAGTTGTAATAGTTAGAAAGAGAACAATTAAACTCTGAGCCCCTGACTTAAAAAAAAAAGGGGGGGGATATTAAAGTTAATGATGTGATTGCTTCTTGATAGAGATGAGTGAAGTGAATTTGTTCTGAATTTGCCAAAATATTGTGAATCTAAAACCTTGAGAGTTGATTTGGACACATCCAGCCCTACATAGTCACTCCTGTGTTGTCCATTGTGTTTCATACTGAAATATTGCTGCTGAGAATAATACCATAAATAGGATGAATGCAAAAATATCTATACTTAGGAGACTTCAGATTTTCATAAAGGACTTTTCAGAGCAACTAGAGAACCTTTAAATTGGACTGAATTTATTTGGATCAAATCGAATCAGACCTCAAACACATTTCTGGAAATTCACTAAACTCTACTTTTTGACTTTCGATCGATCATGAAGGTTAATGGTGGGTAAGTTATGTAAGTGGATCTTCTAGATCTGAAATATCAGAAAGACAATAAATCTGCCATCAAACACCTATCCAGGTGTTAAAGTTCTTTCAACAAACCTGGGGACAATTTATAATCTTTTCCTGGCCAGATCCTCCTTTGAGAAGCCAGTGGGAAGAAACCATCTTAGTTTTACTTCAGCGTTAAAGAAAACCCCACCTTTTCCATTTCATGTAACTTGCGAGCGCTATGCAGTACTTAATCCCAAATTCTCATTTAGCGTCATGGCGGAACAATGTTAGTTTAGCAGATGATGAACCAATATGTCAGGCCTGCAGCTACATCCACAATACAAAATGCATTCAGCAGGGTGCCCTTGTGTTCGCTATCTCATCTTAAAAAACACGAGACTGTTAGAATTATCATTTTCAAACTCTTTACATCCCTGCAGCCAAGCATAAAAATTAATTCAAGCAAAACCTAATTTAGAATAATAATAACATGCTTTCCTAATGTGTTCTGCATTAATCGAAGTTAAGACAGTTACTATAGCAGCACTACACGCATTTAATAAAGGGGAAAAATTACCACAGAGGCCTCTACTTGTTAGGAAGGATTATAGTTTGTTTAAAAAATCCACCTCCTGGCATCTTTTGACCTAATATCTATCTTATTAACATGTTTATGCAAAAAAAAAAAAAGAGCACTTCAAGAAAACATTTGCATAGTGGAAGCCATTATGGCCTGGATTATTTATCAGGAAAAGTACAAATGTTTGCATTAGAAATTTCAGGCCCCCGAAAAGACAACTGGGAATATCTTCAACTAACTGTGCTATAAATAATGGGAAGGCCTAAAGATGTAGCAGAGCTGAACTTGTCTTTGAAAGAAAGTGCTGGTTTGTCTGTGCTCAATGGGTGGTCCATGTAATTCTTTGTTTCCCCTGTAGCGGCGCTGCAGAATTGAATACTTGCTGAAAGACTCCTCCTCAGATTACAGCAGGAGGATGCACTGTGATCAGCACATCTTAGGGGGGGCTTCTAGGTTGTGTTGTAGCATTTCAAGTACAAAAGCTTGGAGGACTACACCACAAGACTAGGAGATCAGGGATTGTAGTTATGCAGGGTGCAGAGGTAGCAGTTGCACACAACTCTTGAACATAGGGGCCTTAAAGACTCTATCACATAACATCACAAAGCAAAACACTAGTATTAAACCATGGTAGGTGCACTGGGCCTAAGAGCTTTAATTTGCATCTCTGTGGTAGTGTTGCTCGCGAATATTCGCAATGCGAATTTTATTCGCGAATATCGCATATTTGCGAATTTGCGAATATTCGCGAATATAGCACTATATATTCATAATTACAAATGTTCTTTTTTTTTTTTTTTCACAGTACACATAACAGTGATCATCCCTCTCTGCTTCCAGCTTGTGTGGTGTAAAGAAGGCTCTAATACTACTGTGTGAGACTGGTGTGCGAATTTTCGCATATGTTAATTTTCTCGTACGTGAATTTTCGCATATGCGAAAATAAAACGAGAATATTGAGAATATGCAAATATTCGCGAATATAGGACGAATATTCGTCCATATATTCACGAATATTCGCAAATTCGAATATGGCCTATGCCGCTCAACACTACTCTGTGGGATCAAGCAGAACGAGATAAAACATGCAAAAAACAGACTTCATGAAAAGTATTATTTTTTGTAACCATAAAAGAATCTAGTTAGGTATGTTCTCACAACAAACATTTATGGCTTATCAGATATCCGAGTGGTTAGATCCCATTAACCCTGCCCACAATGTGCAGAGAAGGGGTAGGTGTGCATGAGGGACATTCACCTTCTCTATGCTGCTGGTTCCCGGTGCAACTGCTGCTGCTGCTGGCCCAACTGTGGCTGAACAACAAGGGTCTTGTCACAAAGAACTTCAAAGGCGTACTCATTTTCCACTCCTCCTGTATAGTCCCAGCTTGCTAGTGCAACATACTTCGGTCCACTGCCTACATGACCTGTGGCTATGAGCTGACTTTGAGTGTAGTCGGGCTGCTCTGATCTGTTGTCTGTCTCCCATCTTTGCATGAACTCTTCCAGCCATCTGCCTGAATGAGTACTCCTCTGCTTTATCTTTCAGTACTACACTATGGAGAAAATATATTAAAGCCTATGTAGAGGGAGACTGGTTCTCAACCAATCACATTACATCTTCCATTTTTCAGAGGCCTTTTTAAAAATGAAAGAAGCAATTTGAAGGGTTGCTATGGACAACTGCACCACTCTTCCTCTTCATATGTTTTATTCAATCTCCCCTATGCCTATATCAGCTCCTCATAAGTAAGAACTCATAATACATTGATGATTTAAATATCCCGCTTCCTCTGATTGGTTCAGCTTCCCGTCCTTTGATTGGTCGGGCAGTAGTGTCCTAATCTGACAAACAACCCTGCGACTAGAATGGCCGTTCTCAGTGACTAGAGATGCTTCCGTCTGCTGTAAGAGATGGAGGACGCAACAAGTGAGCCCAGGGAGCTAAGACTATTACACTATGGATATGTTTCACATCTGAATTCAAAGCTTTTCCAGCAAACGTAGAGTGAAAACACAATGTGAAAGTAGCCTAAGATCTGACTTGGCCTTTGTTGTTTATCAGAAGATATACTGTAGTTTTAAAGAAAATAAAGCAAACAATGTTGGTGTCTTTAAATGTCAGCCCCAAGAAATACATTATTCTCTGTTATTACATGAGCCTTGGGTAAGGACCCCAAAGGTCTAAAACATACAAATGGTTTGGTTGAATACTATCTTTTTTTCAAAAGGTCTGACTATACGGATTTTATGTTTGACGTCGGAAATGCCTTGAGTGCTGCTTTTGTCACAAAACACTGTTAAGACTTTAACCTGAGTGATCTCTACTGAAAACACATTTTGGTGTATGTGATTCCTGATGGCTTATGTCTTACAGTTGAATACTTCTGCTATACTGAATAATGCTGTATCTAGTATTGAGTACAATGTTTGGATTGTAAACAGTACCCTCTTAAACTCCCCCCTGGTGGACACTCCAGACAGACAATATATTATCATTTATCTCTTTATCTATATGCTCCTTGTATAAGGAAAATAGTTTTAAAGAGTGATATACACTTTAGGGGGATATTCATCAAGAGTGGTGTAGGAGCATGTCTTTTTACTCCATGAATTTGTGTGTTGAAAACTTTGTTCCTGCACCAAATTTATTTTTAGTTCTTATTTCAGTACTCCACACTCCACACATTTTTTTGTGCGACTTTTTAACCTGTGCTACAAAATGTGCAACTTTTTGATAATGCTGTCCACAGTCAGCCTTGTAAGCCAAGTCAGAGCTGGTGTAGATTTGTACCGCAGTTTGGACAATTGCGCCAACAGATGCTCGAAACTGAAAAGTTGCACATGATACATTTTTGACCACTTCATGATATTAACTGAAATCACAACTTATGTTCTTTTAGAAAAACCTTCTAAAGGAAAAGTCACAAAACCTTGATGCAAAAAATCACTGCCCTAAAGAAAAGTGCCAAAGAACAGCAAAAAGCCCAGGGTAAAAGGATTCATAAGTACCCCTATTTGGAGTATACACTTAAAGGTTTAGTTAACAATAATGTCTACTAAAAATAACTGGAGCAATTGGTCAGGTTCGGTATCTTCTATTGATGACTACAGGTGTTCATAAAAATAATTGGATACCCATTTACATCGATGAGTGCCCCAAGACTAAGAATTTATAGTGTGTCTAATGCCACAATAACTGCTGGTAAACAATAATTTTCAAAATCTTTTATTGTTTTATGTACACAGCTCATGTGCATGTTACACTCTGCGCTCCGGCTGTGAGCGCAGTGTCCCTGTGTCCCCGTCTGCTGGGACACGCCTGCATGCGAATCCCAGCCCGTCACTCACCACGCTTCGCTGCCGCCTCCTACTCTGTGTCTCAGTTTTGCATAGAGATGATTGCATAGAGATGATTGCAAAACTTGAAAAGTGTACTTTTGAAAAGACCAGCCTTCCGTTTCTGAGGTATATTGTTACCAGTCAAGGTCTGCAAATGGATTCTAACAAGTTGTCAGCTGTACTGGATTGGCCTCGACCTTCTGGCTTGAATGCAATTCAGCGCTTCTTTGGCTTTGCCAATTATTATCGGCAATTTATTCCACACTGCTCCACCTTGGTTGCCCCCAATGTCTCTCTTACCAAGAAAACTGCTAATCCGAAGGTCTGGACTCCTGAAACCAAAGAAGCGTTCAAACAGGTAAAATCTGCCTTCGCTTCTGCTCCTGTGTTGTCAAGACCAAATCCAGGCAAGACATTTATTTTGGAAGTGGATGCTTCTTCAGTTGGTGCAGGGTCAGTTTTGACACAAAAATCATTCAAAGGAAGAACTGTAACCTGTGGTTTCTTCTCTAAGACTTTCTCTCCTGCGGAGAGAAATTATACAATTGGAGATCGCGAGCTCTTGGCTATTAAGTTAGCCTTGGAAGCTTACTATTTATACTGACCACAAGAACTTGCTATATCTACAGACTGCCCATCGTCTCAAACATCGACAGGCTTGCTGGTCTCTGTTCTTGTCCAGATTTGGCTTTTTTATTCACTTCCGTCCAGCAGAGAAGAATCTAGATCCTCTGAAGTACAAGACCAAGAATCTCACCCTCAACATATTGTACCTCCTAATCGTCTCATTTCCGCAGCACCAGCAACTCTTCAGCACCTGCCTACTGGGAAGACCTATGTCATGACGAGCGCTCCGGTCTCTGCCTCTGGACCGGAGAGCTCGCCTCCTGCTGCAGCCTTGCGCGCCTCGGTTCTTCACCCTGAACGGGGGCGCAGTGTCCCTGTGGTCTCCGGCGGGGATGCGGGTCACGTCGCGGCTCGTCCCCGCACGCGATCCGCATCCCAGTCTCATTTACCTCTCCCCGCTCCTGTGTACACCGGCCACGTGTCCCGGCGCACGCGTCCCTGCTCTCTGGGACGCGCGCGAGCTATGTTAAGTTTAAAGGGCCAGCGCACCTACTTCACCTCCGCCTGCTGTAACCACCGGTTCCAGAATCCGTTTGTCCCTGCCTGACAAGTATGACGGAGATCCGAAGCAGTGCCGTGGGTTCCTGTCGCAGTGCTCTCTACACCTCGAGCTACTGTCCAACCAATTCCCTTCTGAGCGAGCCAAGGTAGCCTTTATCCTCAGTTTGCTGTCCGGGAAGGCCCTGGCCTGGGCTACTCCGCTATGGGACCGCGCTTATCCAGCCACCTCTTCCGTCCAGAGCTTCTGCCAGGAGTTCAGGAATGTTTTTGAGGAACCTGCCCGGGTTACCTCCGCAGAGACTGCCTCATTAAACTTGACCCAAGGAAGTTCTACCATGGGTGACTATGCCATTCAGTTCCGCTCCCTAGCTTCTGAACTGAACTGGAACAATGAAGCCTTTTGTGCCACCTTCAAGAAGGGACTTAACTGCAAGATTAAGGACGTTCTGGCTGCACGTGAGCTACCTTCCACCCTTAGTGACCTCATCTTGCTGGCCACTAGGATAGACAAGTGTTTCACCGAGAGACATGAGGAACTCCTCCTGGAAAAGGAAAAGGCTCGTCCTAGACGCTACCCTCGTCTGGCCCCTGTTTTTCTGCGTCCACCTCAACCCGTTACTGGGCCTCCCGCAGTGGAAGCCATGCAGGTGGATCGGTCACGTCTGACTCCGCAAGAACGAAGCCGTCGCAGAGACAAGAACCTCTTAGAGATTGCCCTCTACGTCTACCGCGTTCGGGAAACGCTCGCACCTAGTAAACGTGGGAGAGGCGTTGCTAGGTGTGGACTCTTCCTCTCCACGCCTCATCATACCCGTGCAGTTGTCCCTCTCTTCCAAGTTCTCTTTCTCCGCTGCCGCCTTCTTGGATTCCGGTTCAGCTGGCAACTTCATCCACGCCTCCTTGGTAGACAAGTACCGTATTCCAATAGTCCGTCTACCCAAGCCACTCTTCATCTCTACTGTTAACGGAGAGAGACTCTCTGCCACGGTGCAGTACCCCACCCAGCCTCTTCAGATGGGCATTGGGATATTTCATATTGAGACTTTGGAGTTCTTTGTCCTTCCCTTCTGCTCTTCCGAACTCCTCCTGGGCCTGCCGTGGCTTCAACGTCATTTTCCTGCCCTGAATTGGTTCACCGGGGAGATCTTGCGTTGGGGTTCCTCCTGTTCTGACCGTTGTCTCAAGTCTGTACTTGTCAAACGGGACCCGCAAGTTTCTCCACCTCCTGGCCTGCCCGAGCCATACCACTCCTTTGCGGATGTCTTCTGCAAGAAACAAGCCAAGGTCCTTCCCCCTCACAGACCCTATAATTGTCCGATCGACCTCATACCCGGTTCTACTCCACCCCGGGGCAGAATGTATCCTCTCTCACCTCCTGAGATTCTTGCCATGTCCAACTGTATACGAGAGAACCTACAGAGAGGATTCATAAGAAAGTCTTCTTCCCCTGCCAGAGCAGGATTCTTCTTTGTTACTAAAAAGGACTCTTCGGCCATGCATAGACTATCGGGGACTCAATAGCATCACTATCAAGAACCGTTACCCTCTTCCCCTGATTGCAGAACTTTTTGACCATCTGCGAGGTGCCAAGTTCTTTACTAAGTTGGATCTTAGTGGGGCCTACAACTTCATTTGGATACGAGAGGGTGATGAATGGAAGACTGCTTTCAATACCCGAGATGGTCATTTTGAGTATCTAGTCATGCCTTTCGTGAATGACATCTTCAGAGACCTGCTCTATACTTGTGTGGTAGTTTACCTGGATGATATCCTAATATTCTCCTCTGATCTGGATCAACACCGTACTCAGGTTCGCCTTGTACTTTCCCATCTTAGGAAGAATTGTCTTTATGCTAAATTTGAAAAGTGCCTGTTTGATCGTACCAGTCTACCCTTCCTGGGGTACATCATTTCTGCCAAGGGACTACAGATGGATCCACCCAAGCTTTCCGCAGTTCTGGACTGGCCTCGTCCCTCTGGCCTAAGGGCCATACAGCGATTTATTGGATTCACAAACTACTACGGACAATTCATACCACATTACTCTACCCTTGTGGCACCTATCGTAGCTTTAACCAAAAAGGGAGCTAACCCTAAGACTTGGCCTCCACAGGCCGAGGAGGCCTTTTGCGCTCTCAAATCTGCTTTTGCCTCTGCTCTAGTTCTGTCCAGGCCCGATCCATCCAAACCTGGAGGTAGACGCCTCCTCCGTGGGCGCCGGAGCTGTGCTCACGCAGAAGACTGAGAAGGGCAAGTCGGTTTCCTGTGGTTTTTTCTCTAAAACTTTCTCTCCTGCTGAGAGAAATGATTCCATAGGAGACAGAGAACTACTGGCCATTAAGTTGGCTTTGGAGGAGTGGAGACACTTACTTGAAGGATCTCAACACCCCATGAACATTTTTACTGACCATAAAAACCTATCCTACCTCCAGTCGGCTCAGAGACTGAACCCCCATCAAGCCCGCTGGTCTCTATTTTTTGCCAGGTTTGATTTCCTGATCCATTTTCGACCCGCGAGCAAGAACATCAGAGCCGATGCACTTTCCCACTCCTCAGATATCTCTGGAGTAGAGGTCAAGCCCCAGCACATCGTACCTCCTGAATGGTTGGTCACCGTGGCTCCTGTGGACCTGCAAAATCTCCCTCCAGGAAAGACCTTTGTTGCGCCTCGTCTCCGTTTGAGAGCACTTAAATGGGGACATTCATCCTTGGTTGCTGGCCATCCTGGAATCCGTAAGACTACGCAGTTTATCTCCAGAAGATACTGGTTGCCTTCTATGGAAAAAAATGTGGTTGATTTCGTCCAGGCTTGCTCTGTCTGTGCCCGAGACAAGACCCCTCGCCAAAAGCCGGCAGGGTTGCTTCAACCCCTTCCAGTTCCTGAATCTCCCTGGTCCCATATCGCTATGGACTTTGTGATGGATCTGCCTCCATCCCACAGTAGAACTGTTTTCTGGGTGGTCGTGGATCGCTTTTCCAAAATGGCCCACTTTACTCCATTGCGCTCTCTATCTTCTGCACCATTGCTGGCTAAACTATTTCTACACCACATTTTCCGCCTGCATGGACTGCCTTCTTACATAGTGTCCGACAGGGGGGTACAATTTGTTCCTAAATTCTGGAGGGCCCTCTGTGGACAACTAAGGATCAAGTTGGACTTTTCATCCTCCTATCATCCACAGTCCAACGGCCAAGTAGAGAGGATTAATCAAATCCTGGGAGATTACCTCCGACATTTTGTCTCCTCCAGACATGATGATTGGGTCGACCTTCTTCCCTGGGCGGAGTTCTCCTACAACCACAAGGACTCTTCTGCTTCTAATAAGTCACCCTTCTTCGTGGTGTTTGGTCGTCACCCGTTGCCACCCCTGCCCATCTCTACCACTTCTGGAGTACCTGTGGTGGATGATCTGGTACAAGCGCGCGTGTCCCTGCTCTCTGGGGCGCGCGCGCGAGCTATGTTAAGTTTAAAGGGCCAGCGCACCAATGATTGGTGCCTGACCCAAATGGTTAATTAAGGGCCAAATTATAAAAGTACCCTGCCCCTTCCTGCCGTTTGCCGGATCTTTGTGCCCTTGTGCTGCTGAGAAAGCGTTCCCTGTAGCCTAGTATTGCCTTGCCTGTTGCCGAACCCGTTGCTACCGTCTACTCGCCTTTGAACCCTTGCCGCCTGCCCTGACCTCTGCTACGTCCGACTACGCTCTTGCCTGCTCCCTGTGTACCATGCCATATCAGCTGCCAGAGAGGTCGAGTTGTTACTGGGGGACACGACCTGGTAGTTACCGCCGCAGCAAGTTCATCCCGCTTTGCGGCGGGCTCTGGTGAAGACCAGTAACTGCTTAGAACCGATCCCTCAGTACGACCTGCGCCATCACCTCTCTGGTCTAGAGGATCCACTACCTGTCCTGCCGGTCCGTGACAACCTACATTACTGCCCGCCTAAGACTCCAAGTCTTGAAATGGGATCATTCCTCTCTGTTGGCCGGTTATGCCGGTATTCGTAAGTCCTTACAACTCATCTCCCAACAGTATTGGTGGCCAACTCTATAACAAGATGTCATTGACTTTGTTCGTTCCTGTTCCGTCTGTGCATGGGACAAGACCCCTCGTGCCAAGCCTGCTGGTCTATTACATCCTTGCCAGTTCCTGAGCTGCCTTGGACCAACATAGCAATGGACTTTATAACCTGGGTTGTTGTGGACCAATTTTCTAAAATGGCTCATTTTGTGCCCTTGCCAGGTTTACCATCTGCATCGCAGCTTGCCAAGCTATTCCTTGGTCATATCTTCCGTCTCCATGGAGGGGTTAGAGGGGTTAGAATAGTTAGAATATTGGTTAGAATAGTAAATAGGAATAGGCTTCATATAAAAATAAAACTTACACCCTTGAATCCCATTAACCCCAATAACATAAAGGATGGAAATGTAAAGTGTATGTTCACAAATGCCAGAAGCCTAGCAAATAAAATTGGGGAGCTTGAGGCCTTGATACTGGAGGAACATATTGATATAGTTGGGGTCACTGAGACATGGCTGGACTCCTCGCATGACTGGGCTGTCAATCTGCAGGGGTTTACAATGTTTCACAAAGATTGAATGAACAGAAAAGGTGGTGGAGTCTGTCTGTATGTAAGAAGTGGTGTTAAAGTCAGTGTGAACAATGCCATAGCGTGTGATGATTCTGAGGATGTGGAATCACTGTGGGTAGAATTACAAAAGGAGGGAAATACTGAAAAAATAATACTTGGTGTAATCTACAGACCCCCTAATATCACTGAAGAGATAGAAGACCGGCTGCATAAACAAATAGAGAGGGCCGCCCGGGCAGGTACAATAGTAATAATGGGAGATTTTAACTATCCAGATATAGATTGGGGTCCGGGGCTGGCTAAAACTACAAAGGGGCGACAATTCCTAAATTTATTGCAGGATAATTTTATGGGCCAGTTTGTGGAGGACCCAACAAGAAGTGATGCCTTGTTGGATCTGATCATTTCCAACAACACAGAGCTGGTTGGTAATGTAACTGTGCGGGAAAACCTTGGTAATAGCGACCACAATATAGTTACTTTTGACTTAAAATGTAGAAAGCAAAGACAGGTGGAGAAGGCAAAAACATATAACTTTAAAAAGGCAAACTTCCCTGTGATGAGAGCTGCACTACAGGACATAGACTGGGGGGAGGTGTTGTCAAATACTGATACAGAAGGTAAATGGGACATCTTTAAATCAACTCTAAATAACTATACAGCTAAATATATACCAAAGGGGAACAAATATAAACCATTAAAACTAAATCCTACGTGGCTGACAAATGATGTTAAAAGAGCAATAAACAACAATAAAATTGCCTTTAAAAAATTCTAATCTGATGGGTCAGCTATAACATTTAAACAGTACAAAGAGCTTAATGAAATCCATAAAAATGTAATAAAAACAGCAAAAATTCAAAATGAGAGACAGGTGGCCAAAGAAAGCAAAACTAATCCTAAATATTTTTTTAGATATATAAATGCAAAAAATTCAAGGATAGAGAATGTAGGACCCCTTAATAATGATAATGGGGAGGTTGTCACAGGCGATCAAGAGAAAGCGGAGCTACTGAATGGGTTCTTTAGTTCTGTATATACTAGGGAAGAAGGAGGAGCTGACATTGGACAGGTCAGTGCTGGTAACACATCATGTAATGTACTGAACTGGCTTAATGTAGAGATGGTATAAGGTAAGTTAAGTAATTTAAATGTAAGCAAATCTCCAGGGCCAGATGGATTGCACCCAAGAGTTCTTAGAGAGGTAAGTTCAGTAATATCTGTACCCCTGTTCATGATATTTAGAGATTCTCTGGTGTCTGGTATTGTGCCAAGGGACTGGCGCAAGGCGAATGTGGTGCCAATCTTCAAAAAGGGCTCTAGGTCTTCCCCAGGAAACTGTAGACCGGTAAGTTTAACATGCATTGTGGCTAAATTGTTTGAAGGACTCATAAGGGACTACATACAGGAATACATAGGGGATAATTGTATTATAAGTGATAGCCAGCATGGGTTTACTAAGGATAGAAGTTGTCAAACCAATCTAATTTGCTTTTATGAAGATGTGAGTAGAAGCCTTGACAGAGGAATGGCTGTGGATATAGTGTTTCTGGATTTTGCTAAAGCATTTGATACTGTCCCTCATAGACGTCTGACAGGTAAGTTAAGGTCTTTGGGTTTGGAAATTTTAGTTTGTAACTGGATTGAACACTGGCTCATGAATCGTACCCAGAGAGTGGTGGTCAATGATTCGTACTCTGATTGGTCCCCGGTAATTAGTGGTGTACCCCAAGGTTCAGTACTGGGCCCGCTGTTGTTTAATTTATTTATCAATGATATAGAGGATGGCATTAACAGCTCTGTTTCTATCTTTGCAGATGACACCAAGCTTTGTAGCACGGTACAGTCTATAGAGGATGTGTGTAGGTTACAATATGACTTGGATAGACTAAGTGTCTGGGCATCCACTTGGCAAATGAGGTTCAATGTCGATAAATGTAAAGTTATGCATCTGGGTACTAATAACCTGCATGCCTCGTATGTCTTAGGAGGGATTAAACTGGCAGAGTCACTGGTAGAGAAGGATCTGGGTGTACTTGTAGATCACAGACTACAGAATAGCATGCAATGTCAGGCTGCTGCTTCCAAGGCCGGCAGGATATTGTCATGTATAAAAAGAGGCATGAACTCGAGAGACAGGGACATAATACTCCCCCTTTATAAAGCATTGGAGCGATTAAAGGAGTTACAATTGTTTAGTCTTGAGAAGAGACATTTAAGGGGGGATATGATAAATGTATATAAGTATATTAATGGCCCATACAAAAAATATGGAGAAAAACTGTTCCAGGTTAAACCCCCCCAAAGGACGAGGGGGCGCTCCCTCCGTCTGGAGAAGAAAAAGTTTAGTCTCAAGGGTCGACACGCCTTCTTTACCATGAGAACTGTGAACTTATGGAACAGTCTACCTCAGGAACTGGTCACAGCAGGAAAAATTAACAGCTTTTAAACAGGATTAGATACATTCCTGGAACAAAATAACATTAACGCTTATGAAGAAATATAAAATCCCATCCCTTCCCCAATATTGCGCCACACCCCTACCATTCAATTCCCTGGTTGAACTTGATGGACGTATGTCTTTTTTCAACCGTACTAACTATGTAACTATATATTGTCTTCGACCAGGGAGTCCAGTTCGTCTCCAAGTTCTGAAGGTCCCCCTGCTCTCGTCTCCAAGTTAAATTGGACTTCTCCTTGACTTACCACCCTCAATCCAATGGTCAGGTTGAAAGGGTGAACCAGGTCCTGGGGGACTATCTTCATCATTTTGTCTCTTCTCGCCAAGACGACTGGGCCGATTTACTATCCTGGGCTGAATTTTCTTACAACTAAAGGAAATTCTGAATCCACTGGGACTTCACCCTTCTTTGTGGTCTATGGGCTTCATCCTCGTCCTTCTCTTCCCTTGCCTTCTTCTTCTTCCAGAGTACCTATGGCTGATGAACTGGTGTGGAATTTCATCTCCTTCTGGCAGAAGACTCATCACTCCCTTCTTCATGCCACGACCTGTATGAAGTCGCAAGCGGACAGGAAAAGACGCCCTCCTCCCGAGTTCTCTCCTGGGGATAAAGTGTGGTTCTCCTCCATATATATCCGCTTTAAGGTACCCTCTTAAAAACTGGGTCCACACTTTTTGGGTCCCTATAAAATAAAAAAATTACTTAATCCCGTGGCTTATTCTCTCCATCTGCCCTCCTCTTTCCGGATCTAAGGATCCCAAATTCCTTCCATGTCTCCCTCTTGAAGCCTGTCATCCACAATAGTTTTTCTCAAAAGGACATCTCGCCTTCCTCCATCTCTGGTACCTCTGATGTATTTGCTGTTAGAGAAATTCTGGATTCCAAGTTGGTCAGAGGAAAACGCTTCTTTCTTGTGGATTGGGAAGGATTCGGGCCAGAGGAGAGGTCTTGGAAACCACAGGACAATATCTTGGACCAGGACCTTCTCAAAAAAATTCTGAACCACAAGAGGAGGGGGAGACGAAAAGGGGAGGGGGGTTCTGTTACACTCTGTGCTCCGCTGCAAGCTCCGGCTGTGAGCGCAGTGTCCCTGTGTCCCCGCCTGCTGACGGGGCAGGGATTCGCATTGCGGGACTCGCCCACATGCAAATCCCAGCCTGTCACTCACCATGCTCCACTTCCTTCCCAGTCTTCTAGGGCGCGTGCGTGCCGAAGCTCTCAAATTTAAAGGGCCAGTATGCCCATAATTAGTTGATACACCTGACACTACATTATAAAGTCTCTGCACCTCCCACACTTCCCTGCTGGATCTTCAGTGTCCCTAGCCTGAGATTAAGCATTACATATTGCCTGTTTGCCTTACTTGTGTATCCAGACCTTCTTGCTACGTTATTTGACTTCGCTCCTTTGCCGCCTGCCTTGACCTTCTGCTACGTTTGACTACGCTACTGCCTTATCCTTCGGTACCTTGCCTTGCCCAGCTACCTGTGTGGTCGAGCCATGTCCGGGGTAGCGACCTGGGTGTCGCCTGCCACAGCAAGCCCATCTTGCCTTGCGGCGGGCTCTGGTGAAGATAAACGGCACCTTAGACTCCACTCCCCGATACGGTCTGAGTCATCAGCCACACGGATTAGAGGATCCACATCCAGCTTCGTAACAGTGCAGTGTCCATGTTACCTAATACTAACCATTGGTACAGTCTACTGTTTGCATTCATGTGTTTCATCCATCCATTTTAAATCTGTTCTTCTTATACAGTACTGTCTGTAGGTTTGTGGAGACACTGGTGCTATAGTAATGCATGAGTTTACAAATATACCACACTAGGTTCTGGAAACACATAATTTTGCATAGGAGCTGAATACAGAAAACAGACAAAGAATGACAATGGACAACTGGACTATTGGAATAAAACATCTTTGACAAGGGTGTGTTTGTGGTGTGTTATTATAGAATCTGTAGAACAGTCTACTGTAAGAGATGGTAACAGTTTAAGGCTTCAAATCAGGCTTAGGCTACTTTCACACTGCCGTTGCGCCCTGTCCAGAACAACCGTTAAGCTCTATTTTTTTTTGCATTTAGCATCCGTTATCTGGACAGGGCACAATGGGCAACAATGGGTACCTGGTGGATCCCATCATAGTCAATGTGGTTCGTCGGGCGCCCATTGTTTTGTAGCGGGAGTAGTGGGAGAAAATACACTGTTTGCAGAATTTTTTCTCCCGCTATTCTCCTCGGGTTTCCTGCCGGCCGTCACACTGCCAAATTCTTAGAGCAAAATAATAATACATACATTAACTTGTACTAAAGTCGCCCGTGTCCCTTCGCTTTAACCCCATCTTCTCCTATCCCTTGGATGACTTTGATGGCCTTTTTCAACTGCACTAACTGTATATATATATATATATATATATATATATATATATATATATACACATATATATATATATATATATAAATTACTTTTATTAAAGACTGATGGTAAAGTTTGTTTGTTGTATAATATGGTAATTTTATTTGTAGGAAATAACATTTGTTGCAAAACTATGTGTACCTATTTAATAAATTCCTGCAACCGATCTCAGCAGCCCTAAATGTAAATATTAATGTGTCCTCACATGCCTTGCTCTTCAGTTTCAGCACCGCGGACAGCTCCCCGCTTTGTGTAGACCAGGATTATGACTCTTGAGGTCATAATAACCTACCCATATCTTGGAAGCCTTAGGACAACACTGTGTTTGGCACGGACTCTCAGATAAAGATCAAGTAATCACTCTGTGCATCTGAGCATCATTACAAGAGAGCAGGTGAGATTAGGACAAATGACTTGTTCATATTTATTCTTTACCGATGTAATCCACCAGAAAAATATATTTGTTTAGAAGTTGCCTGAGATAGTAAATCACACACATAATGTTATGTAAACCACTGCCCGGGAAAAGAAATTAATGCAATTCAATAATACAAGCAAATGTCCTTGCTAATGGAAGAAGGATTCTGGCTCAGCACCATTCAGGCATATGATAATGCTAATATACATAATATACATAAATGCATAATTACCATGAGCCGGGCTCCAGTGCTTTAGACTCAAGGCTATGCAGGATTATTGATTCCCTGAAAACTGTTGCATTTTAAGTAGGAGATCCAAAGTACAGATTTACATGAAAAATTGTAAATACAAACAGAGGCAGTGACTCTTTTGTTACAGTCTTGTATCCAAGATGTGGATTCTTTAAGCCATACTCTGTTTGCCACTGGCGTTACTGGGGTGCAGAATCTTTCATTGTAACCCATGCAGTTAGGCATGGATGTTGTTGCAGGAAGATCCCCAAGTCTTGGTCCCCCAGAATAGTCAGTGATTGGTGGCAAAAGCACTGACACAGTAATAGTGTAGTCAGGAGGACAGCAATCAGTTTAATGGGGTTATCCGGGAATAGAAAAACAGTATGTGCCTAGTAAGTAAGCCTAGTCCAGTCAGAGCAGGCAGAAGTGTCTCTGCTGTACCCGGCCCCATACCTTTAATAGGGACAAGGGTTCAAGTATAGAGAAGAGAGAGAAAGGAGTGCAGTCCAAAGTGAGGAGAGGAGTCTTGGTGGAGTCTGAGCAAAGTCCATGTTCTGTAAGCTAGTAACAACACTTTCTATAGGCGTTCCGCCACACAGGTCAATTTTGCACATAAAATTCCATATGATAGCTTATTTTTTGCACCACCAATTCTACTTTGCAGTGACATTAGTCATTTTACCAAAAAATTAATTGTGCAACAAAATTGAAGAAAAAATGTCATTTTGTAGCGTTTGGGGGCTTCCGTTTCTACGCAGTGCATGTTTCAGTAAAAATAACACTTATCTTTATTCTGTAGATACATACGGTTAAAATGATACCCTACTTATATAGGTTGGATATTGTCGTACTTCGGAAAAAATCATAACTACATGCAGGAAAATGTATATGTAAAAAATTCTCATCTTCTAACCCCTACCACTTTTTAATTTTTACATGTAAGGGCCGGTATGAGGACTCATTTTTTGCGCGTGTTCTGAAGTTTTTTTAGGTACCATTTTTGTATTGATCGGACTTTTTGATCACTATTTATTCATTTTTTCATGATATAAAAAGTGACCAAAAATACGCTATGTTGGACTTTGGAATTTTTTTACGTGTACGCCATTGACCATGCGGTTTAATTAACAATATATTTTTATAGTTCGGACATTTCCTCACGCTGTGATATCACATATGTTTATTTTTATTTTTATTTACACAGTTTTTTTTTTTATGGGAAAAGGGGGGTGATTCAAACTTTTATTAGGGAAAGGGTTAAATGACCTTTGTTAACTTTTTTTTGCAGTGTTATAGCTCCCATAGGGGGCTATAACACTGCACACACTGATCTTTTACCCTGATCCCTGCAAAGCCATAGTTTTGCTTGGATCAGCGAGAAAGGTGCTCGATTGCTTTAGGCCCGATCAGCCCGACTGAGCTGCCGGGAAGCGTTTTCTTTCATTTTTAGATGCGGCTATCAACTTTGATCACCACGTCTAAAGGGTTAATAGCGCGCGACACAACAATCGGTGCCGGGACCGACCCGGGACCGGGCGTAGGGCATACAGGTACACCATTCATCCTGAAGGAGTTAAAGTCTAAAATCTGAAAGTCTAAAGTCTCATCATGTTATAGGAAAGGGGAGAATACTACAAGGATACTACAATGATACAATGATACTACAAGTCCCAATGTACCCAGACAATTCCCTATTGACCACCTCTGCAGTTCTCTGTTCTGCCTTGCTGTTGAAAGACTGTATTGCCTTGGTTATTACACCTGCCTGCAACTTTCTTCAGTAAACTCCTTAGTGGTTTTCTGTAACCTTGCATCTGGTGTCTTTATTGCCCAGTGCCTGGCCTGGGAAAACCGCTTCACCTTGAAGTGTGGTGAGTTAGTTACACTTCTGGTGTCACAATCAATTTACTGTCTATTGCTGCACCCAACAGTACACTGCAACACCATTTGCCACCACATATACATTACTAAACAATTGTACAGAACAGCACACTATGCACACAGCACAAATTGTGCCGTGCAAACAGTGTTTCAGGTCATGTTGACAGCTACTGTACACTATCCAGCATGTTTTTGAGTGCAGCTATGAATGTGAATGGAGTGTAAGAGATGAGTTCTTGAGCGCTAACAGGTTCAATGTGGATAAATGTAAAGTTATGCATCTGGGTACTAATAACCTGCATGCATCGTATGTCTTAGGGGGGATTAAACTGGCAGAGTCACTGGTAGAGAAGGATCTGGGTGTACTTGTAGATCACAGACTACAGAATAGCATGCAATGTCAGGCTGCTGCTTCCAAAGCCGGCAGGATATTGTCATGTATAAAAAGAGGCATGGACTCAAGGGACAGGGACATAATACTCCCCCTTTATAAAGCATTGGTACGGCCTCACCTGGAATATGCTGTTCAGTTTTGGGCACCTGTCCATAAAAGGGACACTGCGGAGTTGGAAAGGGTGCAGAGACGCGCGACTAAACTAATATGGGGCATGGAACATCTTAGCTATGAGGAGCGATTAAAGGAGTTACAATTGTTTAGTCTTGAGAAGAGACGTTTAAGGGGGGATATGATAAACGTATATAAGTATATTAATGGCCCATACAAAAAATATGGAGAAAAACTGTTCCAGGTTAAACCCCCCCAAAGGACGAGGGGACACTCCCTCCGTCTGGAGAAGAAAAAGTTTAGTCTCAAGGGGCGACACGCCTTCTTTACCGTGAGGACTGTGAATTTATGGAACGGTCTACCTCAGGAACTGGTCACAGTAGGAACAATTAACAGCTTTAAAACAGGATTAGATACATTTATGGAACAAAATAACATTAATGCTTATGAAGAAATATAAAATCCCATCCCTTCCCCAATATCGCGCCACACCCCTACCCCTTAATTCCCTGGTTGAACTTGATGGACATATGTCTTTTTTCGACCGTACTAACTATGTAACTATGTAACAGTAAATCAATCATGACTGTGAGTACAGTGTTAAATGTGAATGGCGTATAAGCTAATAGTTAATCCAGCATCACTGTGAGTGCAGAGTTGAATGTGAATGGGGTGTAATATATGAGGCTCTGAGAGCAAACAGAAAATCCAGCATGTCTGTAAGTGCAGCTTTGAATGTGAATGGAGTATTAGGTTTAAGATCCTAAAAGCTAACAGTCAAACCAGCATGACTGTGAGTGCAGCTTTGAATGTGAATGAAAAATAGTATATAGGATCCGAAGAGCCAATCATTGCTCATCACAAACACTGGACTGCTGTTTGCTGTTGGTGGCAGAGTGAGGGAGGAAGTTCTCCCCTGTATGGCTTCAGATGATGTCACGTCTGCTGGGTAATGCCACTTTCAGTCTGTAGACTGAGACTAAGCAGAAAATACAGAGCAATATTAAAGTAGATAACTAAAATATTGGTTTATCATGATGGGGGCAGTGAACTGGGTGGATTATAACATTTAAAAATATCATGAGAGGTACTCTTTAAAGTAAAATATTGTCTTGATCTTATTTATGATCTGCATCCAGGATCCCAGACATTTGGGCAAGGGTCACATCAAAAAGAGGATTATGGGGTCATATATTTAGGCTTAGTTCACTATCTTACCCTCTTCCTGCAGTCATGGGTTCATCTGTCCCACCTGCTTCTGTTGTGTTTGCAGTTTTGATCTGAGCTGATGCAGAGTTTACAATTCATTTTCTATAATCCTTCAAGTCACTAACCTAAGGATTCCGTAGCCGAGGAGTTATGGGCCCCGGCAGGGAGAGGGGACTAGTTACCTTCTGACAAAAAGCCATCAATGTCAGCATCATGAAAATACCATAATGGGTATGGACAGCTCAGCGTACAACACAAACCACTGATATCACCAAACATCAGATACCCCCTGCTCTCACTCTGTACCAGCACTATTTTTATATAAAATGTACCTACATGCAGTATAGAGATCTATCTGTATATACCAGTATGTTATGCCTGTAAATGTCAATGGGGGCATGGTTTGACTGCTGAGCTGCGCAGTTGCATGCTGCTTTAGCATTGTTATACAGGTATCGTGTAATTTACAGGTATCCGGACCTCATCCTGGACCCTTTTTCGGCTACCTCAATGGCTCTGACCAGATCTAGAACACTCAGACCCAAGATGATTTCGATAAGAGGCCAGTGTGGTACAGAAAAGCTCCAGTCATTTGCCTGCTCTGGGCCTCTTTACTGCCTCTAGCACATGTGCCTCTTCAGAGGCTTCTCACAAAGCACTACCTTGTGACCATGAGAATGGTGACGAATAAAGATGAGCGAACTTTAGAAAAAAAAATTCGGCCGATTCGCCAAATTTTTTGAAAAAAAATGTGGTTTGATCTGAATTTATTTGTGGCAAATCTATATTTAAAATGGCTATTTCTGGACTACATAGAGCCTAAATAGGGGTGTAGAACACTATGCTTTGCTCTAACACGCATAGAGAGTGTGCTGGGGTAGTGAAATAATACTGTTAGTCAGAATGACATGCAGATTACAGGCATCGCTTTTAAAATCACTGCTGCAGAGCGGCACACTGACAGAGCCTGGAGGTGGCTGTCACGATTCGGCTTCCAGGTAGTGGATCCTCTGTGTCAGCGAGGGATTGGCGTGGACCGTGCTAGTGGACCGGTTCTAAGAGGCTACTGGTTTTCACCAGAGCCCGCCGCAAAGCGGGATGGTCTTGCTGCGGCAGTAGCAACCAGGTCGTATCCACTAGCAACGGCTCTACCTCGCTGACTGCTGAGAAGGCGTGGGACAGAAGGACTAGGCAGAGGCAAGGTCAGACGTAGCAGAAGGTCGGGGGCAGGCGGCAAGGTTCGTAGTCAGGATGGGTAGCAGAAGTTCAGGTACACAGGCTTTGGACACACTAAATGCTTTCACTGGCACAAGGCAACAAGATCCGGCAAGGGAGTGCATGGGAGGAGGTCAGATAAAGGCAGGGAGCAGATGGAAGCCAATTAAGCTAATTGGGCCAGGCACCAATCATTGGTGCACTGGCCCTTTAAGTCTCAGAGAGCTGGCGCGCGCGCGCCCTAGAGAGCGGAGCCGCGCGCGCCAGCACATGACAGCAGGGGACCGGGACGGGTAAGTGACCTGGGATGCGATTCGCGAGCGGGCGCGTCCCGCTGTGCGAATCGCATCCCCAACGGCCATGACAGTGCAGCGCTCCCGGTCAGCGGGACTGACCGGGGCGCTGCAGGGAGAAAGACGCCGTGAGCGCTCCGGGGAGGAGCGGGGACCCGGAGCGCTAGGCGTAACAGTACCCCCCCCCTTAGGTCTCCCCTTCTCTTTGTCCGGTAACTGCCTCCCCTGGGATGAGGACACCGGGAAAGAATGGAGGGTTTCCTCAACGGCAGGCAGTACAGCAGGAGTGGGGATGGGGAGGGAGGGCAGAGGGCGAGGCCTGGCACGGGGCAGTGTGACACCAGGACGGGGGCCATGGGGAGGCACCGAGGCTTGCCTGACGGGACTGGGAGGGGGGGGAGAGGCACTTCCTGTGGCAGGCAGAGTCCCAGTTCCTGATCTCCCCGGTGGTCCAATCAATGGTGGGGGAATGAAGCCGGAGCCAAGGCAGACCGAGGAGGACCTCAGAGGTACAGCCGGGGAGAACGAATAGCTCAATCCTCTCGAGGTGGGGTCCAATAGACATGAGGAGGGGTTCTGTGCGGTAACGCACGGTGCAGTCCAATCTGGCTCCGTTGACCGCGGAAATGTAGAGCGGCTTGACGAGACGGGTCACCGGGATGCTGAATTTATTAACAAAGGACTCCAAAATAAAATTCCCGGAGGCACCAGAGTCCAAGCAGGCCACGGCCGAGATGGAGGAGTTGGCTGTAGGAGAAATCCGCACGGGCACCGTGAGACGTGGAGAAGAAGACTTAGAACCAAAAGATGCCACACCCACGTGAGCTGGGTGCGTGCGTGCGTTTCCCAGGCGTGGAGGACGGATAGGGCAATCCACCAAGAAATGCTCAGTACTGGCACAGTACAGACAGAGATTTTCTTCTCTACGGCGATTCCTCTCTTCCTGGGTCAGGCGAGACCGATCCACTTGCATGGCCTCCTCGGCGGGAGGCCCAGGCGTAGACTGCAAAGGATGCTGTGGGAGAGGTGCCCAGAGATCAAAGTCTTTTTCCTGGCGGAGCTCTTGGTGTCGCTCAGAAAAACGCATGTCAATGCGGGTAGCCAAATGGATGAGTTCTTGGAGGTTGGCAGGAATCTCTCGTGCGGCCAGCACATCCTTGATGCGACTGGATAGGCCTTTTTTAAAGGTCGCGCAGAGAGCCTCGTTATTCCAGGATAGTTCAGAAGCAAGAGTACGGAATTGTATGGCGTACTCGCCAACGGAAGAATTACCCTGGACCAGGTTCAGCAAGGCAGTCTCAGCAGAAGAGGCTCGGGCAGGTTCCTCAAAGACACTTCGGACTTCAGCGAAGAAGGACTGGACTGTGGCTGTGGCTGGATCATTGCGGTCCCAGAGCGGTGTGGCCCAGGACAAGGCCTTTCCTGAAAGAAGGCTTACTACGAACGCCACCTTAGACCGTTCTGTAGGAAACAAGTCTGACAACATCTCCATATGCAGGGAACACTGAGACAAAAATCCACGGCAGAGTCTGGAGTCCCCATCAAATTTGTCCGGCAGGGACAAGCGGAGGTTAGGAGCGGCCACTCGCTGCGGAGGAGGTGCAGGAGCTGGCGGAGGAGATGGTTGCTGCTGTAGCAGAGGCAGAAGTTGCTGTAACATGGCGGTCAACTGCGACAGCTGCTGTCCTTGTTGGGCAATCTGCTGCGATTGCTGAGCGACCACCGTGGGAAGATCAGCGAGACTTGGCAGCGGCACCTCAGCGGGATCCATGGCCGGATCTACTGTCACGATTCGGCTTCCAGGTAGTGGATCCTCTGTGTCAGCGAGGGATTGGCGTGGACCGTGCTAGTGGACCGGTTCTAAGAGGCTACTGGTTTTCACCAGAGCCCGCCGCAAAGCGGGATGGTCTTGCTGCGGCAGTAGCAACCAGGTCGTATCCACTAGCAACGGCTCTACCTCGCTGACTGCTGAGAAGGCGTGGGACAGAAGGACTAGGCAGAGGCAAGGTCAGACGTAGCAGAAGGTCGGGGGCAGGCGGCAAGGTTCGTAGTCAGGATGGGTAGCAGAAGTTCAGGTACACAGGCTTTGGACACACTAAACGCTTTCACTGGCACAAGGCAACAAGATCCGGCAAGGGAGTGCATGGGAGGAGGTCAGATAAAGGCAGGGAGCAGATGGAAGCCAATTAAGCTAATTGGGCCAGGCACCAATCATTGGTGCACTGGCCCTTTAAGTCTCAGAGAGCTGGCGCGCGCGCGCCCTAGAGAGCGGAGCCGCGCGCGCCAGCACATGACAGCAGGGGACCGGGACGGGTAAGTGACCTGGGATGCGATTCGCGAGCGGGCGCGTCCCGCTGTGCGAATCGCATCCCCAACGGCCATGACAGTGCAGCGCTCCCGGTCAGCGGGACTGACCGGGGCGCTGCAGGGAGAAAGACGCCGTGAGCGCTCCGGGGAGGAGCGGGGACCCGGAGCGCTAGGCGTAACAGTGGCATCAGCATGAGGAGACCATATAGTGGCTGAAGGACAAAGCGTGGAGGTGTTGACAGCATGAGAAGACCATACAGTGGCTAAATGACACAGCGTGGAGGGGTTGGGAGCATGAGGAGACCATATAGTGGCTGAATGACAAAGCGTGGCGGTGTTAACAGCATGAGGAGACCATATAGTGGCTGAATGACACAGCGTGGAGGTGTTGGCAGCATGAGGAGACTATACAGTGGCTAAATGACACAGCATGAAGGTGTTGGCAGCATGAGGAGACCATATACTGGCTGAATGAAAAAGCTTATTAATTTCTATGGGAGCGGCAAAGATGGGAGCGGCAAAGATGCTTGAGTGCTGCATTTGTCCCCCAAATCAGGCACTTATCCATTATCCTGTGAGTAGGGGATAAGTTGTCTTTCACCGGGAAACCTTTTTAAATCCT
The DNA here is from genome assembly GCF_029499605.1 of Hyla sarda. Lineage (NCBI taxonomy): Eukaryota > Metazoa > Chordata > Amphibia > Anura > Hylidae > Hyla > Hyla sarda. The sequence continues at coordinate 58,300,517 of NC_079200.1, forward strand.
TAATGATGCAGGATGCATATTTACGTCCTGCGCCGGCTCCCGAGATATAACGCTGGGTCACGCGGCTACCAACGCCCGGGACCCGCGGCTAATACTGGACATCCCCAATCGCGGTGAGACCCACCATTAACCCTACAGACGTGGCGATCAAAGTTGATCGCCGCAACTAAAGTGAAAGTAAAACCTTCCCAGCAGCTCAGTCGGGCAGGAAAACCACAGTGTTCCGATCAGCCAGGATGCATACCTGCCTCCTCTGTGTCTGATCGGAGATTGATTGCTCCAAGCCTGAGATCCAGGCTTCAGAAATCGACCACCGATAGCACTGATTGATCAGTGACTGCAATCAATGTAATGCATGTTATAGTCCCCTATGGGGGCTATAACATTGCAAAAAAAAAGTGTAAAAAAAATTGTTAATAAATGTGATTTAACACCTTCCCTAATAAAAGTTTGAATCATTAAAAGAAAAGAAAAAATCATGTTAAAAAGAAATATAAACATATGTGGTATTACCGTGTGCGTAAATGCCCAAACTATAAAAATATATTGTTAATTAAACCGCACAGTCAATGGGGTACACGTAAAAAAAAATCCAAAGTCAAAAATAGTGTATTTTTGGTCACTTTTTATACCATAAAACAAATGAATAAAAAGTGATCAAAAATTCTGATAAAAACAAAAATTATATCGATAAAAACTTCAGATCTCGGCGCAAAAAATGAGCCTACATACATCCCCGTATGTGGAAAAATAAAAAAAGCTATAGGGGTCAGAAGAGGGCATTTTTAAACGTATTAATTTTCATGCATGTAGTTATGATTTTTCCCAGAAGTAAAACAAAATCAAACCTATGTAAGTAGGGTATCATTTTAATTGTATGGACCTACAGAATAAAGATAAGGTGTCATTTTTACCAGAAAATTCGCTGCGTAGAAATGGAAGCCTTCAAAATTACAAAATTGCGTTTTTTTTTTTCAACGTTACAAAATTATTTTTTGGGGTTTTGCCGTAGATTTTTGGGTAAAATGACTGATGTCATTACAATGTAGAATTGGTGGGACAAAAAAAAAAAAGCCATCCTATGAGTCTGTAGGTGCAAAATTGGAAGGGTTATGACTTTTAAAAAGTGAGGAAGAAAAAACGAAATTGCAAAAACATAAAAACCCTGAGTCATTAAGGGGTTAAGAACAACTCCTTTAAGAATTGTTAGTTCTATAGACATACAGTTGGGGGGAAAAAATTACTTAGTCAGCCACCAATTGTGCAAGTTCTAAGAGAGGCCTGTAATTTTCATCATAGGTATACTTCAACTATGAAAGACATAATGAGAAAAAATTCATAAAATCACTGTCTGATTTTTAAAGAACTTATTTGCAAATTATGGTAGAAAATAAGTAGTTGGTCACCTACAAACAAGCAAGATTTCTGGCTTTCCCAAACCTGTAATTTCTTCCTTAGGAGTCTCATCTGCCACCCCTTGTTACATGTATTAATGGCACCTGTTTGTACTTGTTATCAGTATAAAACACACCTGTCCACAACCTCAAATAGTCACACTCCAAACTCCACTATGGCCAAGACCAAAGAACTGTCGAAGGACACCAGAAACTAAATTGTAGACCTGCACCAGGCTGGGAAGACTGAATCTGCAATAGGCAAGCAGCTTGGTGTGAAGAAATCAATTGTGGGTGCAATTTTTAGAAAATGGAAGACATACAAGACCACTAATAATCTCCCTCAATCTGGGGGGTCGACGCAAGATCTCACCCCGTGGTGTCAAAATGATTACAACAACAGTGAGCAAAAATCCCAGAACCACATGGGGGATCCTAGTGAATGACCTGCAGAGAGCTGGGACAAAAGTAACAAAGGCTACCATCAGTAACACACTATGCCGCCAGGGACTCAAATCATGCAGTGCCAGATGTGTCCCCCTGCTTAAGCCAGTACATGTCCGGCCCCATCTGAAGTTTGCTAGAGAGCATGGATCAAGATCTGGATGGATCATCCAGAAGAGTATTGGAAGAATGTCCCATGGTTTTGTAAAAACTTAACTTGAGCAAAAAAGGCTGATTTGTATGCAAAGAACACCATACCTACTGTGAAGCATGGGGGTGGAAACAACATGCTTTGGGGCTGTTTTTCTGGGACCAGGACGACTGTTCCGTGTAAAGGAAAGAATGAATGGGGCCTTGTATCATGAGATTTTGAGTGAAAACCTCCTTCCATCAGCAAGGGCATTGAAGATGAAACGTGGCTGGGTCTTTCAGCATGACAGTGATCACAAACACACCAAAGGAGTGGCTTCGTAAAAAAACATTTCAATGTCCTGGATTGGCTAACCAGTCTCCAGATCTCAACCTCATGGAAAACCATTGGAGGGAGTTGAAAGTCCGTGTTGCCCAGTGACAGACCCAAAACATCACTGCTCTAGAGGAGATCTGCATGCAGGAATGGGCCAAAATACCAGCAACAGTGTGTGAAAACTTTGTGAAGACTTAAAGAAAACGTTTGAACTCTGTCATTGCTAGGGGCGTTGTTAGGGGGCTAATGGGGCTTTCGCCCCGGTGTCCCTCCAATAGCCCCAGGTCTAATTTCGGGCCGGATTATTTTTTTTTTAATTTGCCACCATGGCTTTAAAAGCCTGCTGGCTCATGGGAGGTCTAGCGTGGAGGGCCAGTGTCTTCTAGCGCGCATGAGCGCAACCCACCAAAATACGTTGCCCCCCCCCCCCCGCCCTCAGTTTCGCAACAAGGAGTGGAGTGCAGCGTTCTACAAGCTCAGCGCGGGGAGGCTTGGCATGGTCATTGGGTGCAAACATTCAGGAGGCTCGGCGTGGCAGGACAGGCTCGGCAGGACACAGGAAGCAAAGTTATAAGATCCACCACCCCACTGCCATGTCCCTCTGTAACATAGTAACATAGTTCAAAAGGTTTAAAAAAGACCAGAGTCCATCAAGTTCAACCTATAACCCTAATGAATCCCTACTGAGTTGATCCAGAGGAAGGCAAAAAACCCTCATACTAGAGGTATAAATTCCTTCCCGACTCCAAATATGTCAGTCAGAATAAATCTATGGATCAACGTTCTGTCCCTATAAATCTAGTATACATAACCGGTGATGTTATTATTCTCCAAAAATGCATCCAGACCTCTTTTGAACTCTTTTGCAGAGTTCACCATGAACACCTCCTCAGGCAGAGAATTCCACAGTCTCACTGCTCTTACAGTAAAGAACCCGCTGTCTGTGCTGGTGTAGAAACCTTCTTTCCTCTAGACGTAGAGGATGCCCCCTTGTTATAGATATAGTCCTGGGTATAAATAGATCATGTGAGAGATCTCTGTACGGTCCCATGATATATTTATATATAGTTATTAGGTCTCCCATTAGCCTTCTTTTTTCTTAACTAAATAACCCCAATTCTGCTAATCTTTCTGGATATTACTCACATTCCCAGTATTACTCTGGTTGCCCGACATTGAACCCTCTCCAGCTCTCCTATTTCTTTCTTGTACACTGGTGTCCAGTACTGTACACAGTATTCTATGTGTGGTCTGACTAGTGATTTGTACAACGGTAGAATTATTTCCTTGTCGTGGGCATCTATGCCCCTATTAATGCACCCCATGATTTTATTTGCCTTGGCAGCAGCTGTATGACACTGGTCACTACAGCTAAATTTACTTTAACTAAGACTCCTAAATCCTTTTCCATGTCAGTCGTCCCAAGTGTCGTCCTGAGTTTTCTTCCCCATGTGCATTACCTTACATTTATCAGTGTTGAACCTCATCTGCCACTTCCCAGACCAAACCTCCAACCTATCCAGATCCATTTGTAACAGTGCACTGTCCTCTATAGTGTTTACCGCTTTACAGAGTTTAGTATCATCTGCTGAGATTGCTACTTTACTATTCAACCCCTCTACAAGGTCATCAATAAATATAGTAAATAGAACAAGACCCAAGACTGACCCCTGTGGTACCCCATTAGTAATAGTCACCTAATCAGAATATGATAATGAGGCAGCGTTCCCCAACAATATACTTCAAGCTGTTGCAAAACTGCTACTCTCAGCATGCCCAGACAGCCAAAGGCTGTTTGAGCATGCTGAGAGTTGTAGTTTTGCAACAGCTTGAAGTATATTGTTGGGGAACACTGCCTCACAAGCCTTCCAAGACAGTGTTCTACAACCAGGGTGCCTCCAGGTGTTGCAAAACTACAACTCTCAGCATGCTCCAACAGATTTTGGCTGTCTGGACATGCTGGGAATTGTAGTTTTGCAACACCTGTAGGCACCCTGGTTGTAGAACACTGCCTTGGAAGGCTTCTAAAGCAGCATTCCCCAACCAGTGTTCTACAACCAGGGTGCCTCACGGTGTTGTACAACTTTAACTCAAATGCTTTGGAAAAAAACAGATATGCGACATCCAGACTGGGCCTGCTGGGAGTCGTAGTTTTGCAACATCTAGAGGCACCTTGGTATATAAAAAAACAAAACACTGTATTGAAATTGAGGCTTCCAAGGCAGTGTTCCACAACCAGGGTGCCTCCAGGTGTTGCAAAACTACTACTCACAGCATGCCCAAACAGCCAAAATCTGTTTGAGCATGCTGAGAGTTGTAGTTTTGCAACAGCTTGAAGTATATTGTTGGGGAACACTGCCTCACAAGCCTTCCAAGACAGTGTTCTACAACCAGGGTGCCTCCAGGTGTTGCAAAACTACAACTCTCAGCATGCTCCAACAGATTTTGGCTGTCTGGACATGCTGGGAATTGTAGTTTTGCAACACCTGTAGGCACCCTGGTTGTAGAACACTGCCTTGGAAGGCTTCTAAAGCAGCATTCCCCAACCAGTGTTCTACAACCAGGGTGCCTCACGGTGTTGTACAACTTCAACTCAAATGCTTTGGAAAAAAACAGATATGCGACATCCAGACTGGGCCTGCTGGGAGTCGTAGTTTTGCAACATCTAGAGGCACCTTGGTATATAAAAAAACAAAACACTGTATTGAAATTGAGGCTTCCAAGGCAGTGTTCCACAACCAGGGTGCCTCCAGGTGTTGCAAAACTACTACTCCCAGCATGCCCAAACAGCCAAAATCTGTTTGATCATGCTGAGAGTTGTAGTTTTGAAACAGCTTGAGGTACATTGGATGGGGAACGCTGCCTTCCAAGCCTTCCAAGGTAGTGTTCTACAACCAGGGTGCCTCCAGGTGTTGCAAAACTACAACTCCCAGCATGCCCAGACAGCCAAAATCTGTTTGAGCATGCTGAGAGTTGTAGTTTTGCAACAGTTTGAGAAACATTGCCTTGGAAAGCTTGTAAGGCAGCATTCCCCAACCAATGTACCTCAAGCTGTATCTAAACTACAACTCTCAGCATTCTCCAACAGATATTGGCTGTCTAGGCATGCTGGGAGTTGAAAAAATCAGACAATGTGATTTTATGGATTTTTTTCTCATTATGTCTCTCATAGTTGAGGTATACCTATGATGACAATTACAGGCCTCTCTCATCTTTTGAAGTGGGAGAACTTGCACAATTGATGGCTGACTAAATACTTTTTTGCCCCACTGTGTGTAAATATATATATATATATATATATATATATATATATATATATACATATACATTGCAGGTGCTTCTGCTTTGTATAAGGCATTATATTGTCCTTCCCTTTCATGATTTTTATTCTGTGGAGATGTCCCAGTCCCAGTGATAAGTCACCTGCATAGAAATATTATCATGCAAAGCTGAATGTGGTAGTGAAGCTAAGCACAGGTCAGTCTTCTCATCTGTTCCCACAAGCAGCCCCACTCTTTCTGCCTCACTGATTGAGACTACCGTTTAGCCATAAGCCATTATGTTTATTGAAGTTCTCATAAAACCCTTATGAAAATGAAAAATACTAGATTATAATCTCATTTATGTGCAATTTTACAGTTGGTGTACAATTACCGCCACATCACATAGATTGTGGCGCCATTAGTCTCTCCTATTTACTTTTCTTTGCTTTTTAAAACACATGTTCAGTTCCCTGTAGTGTCACCACAAGGGCAGTGAGGCATTACACATTGGGGAGTATTTATCAAAGGATTTACGTGTTTTGTTTTTTTTCACGTAACTTTGGCGCAATACTTTGGCAGAGTGTCTTTTTGTGCAAAAGTTTGGCGCATCTTCTCCACTGTCATTTTTACAACTTTCTCAAAATCACACGGTCCTGTGTGTGATTTTAACTTTAGTCAGTAATTCATCATTTATGCCAATCGATCTTTGGTGCAATTTTGGCGCAAACCCCGTTTTTTGGGCGCAAATCACCACTAAGAAATTTTGCACATGGAAAACACACTTAGAAATGTCAGAAAATGTAAAGGCGTCAATATACATTAAAAAAAAAAAAATTTGGTCAAAGCAGCGACACCTCCGGGGCTGCTCAATTCTATCCTGCGACATAGTTGTCTCTGAGGAACCTTCAGCCTCCGTTGAGCCAGCATTGGACATGGCCACACAGGTTCAGGAAAGGTAAGCACTAAAGCAGTGGTCTCCAACCTGCGGACCTCCAGATGTTGCAAAACTACAACTCCCAGCATGTCCGGACAGCCAACGGCTGTCCGGGCATGCTGGGAATTGTAGTATTGCAACATCTGGAGGTCCGCAGGTTGAAGACCACTGCACTAAAGTAACAAAAAAAAAAAAACTACCCAAGTTGAAAATAAAATCCATTTCACATGGTGGCTATAAACCCCGCAAAAGAAAATAACTCATGTCGCTTGCTGATATACTGCAGGAGGGACTCCGAAATGGCTGCTCTACAGGGTAAAATACGCGTCCTCTGTGGCGGTAAGTTCTGTGTAAAAGGCGCTGTAAACAGCTGATTTCAACATTTGAGCCAAAATTACTAACAACTTGCACCAAATGATAAATTTGGTGCATGTCCACAAAAACCAAAGTGAAAAAAAAGGGTAAAAAGAAACTGTCAACAGGCAAAATTGATAAATACCCCCCATTGTCCATTAAAATCACTGATCTTTCTGCGTAATTCAGGACAGGACTGTTTCTCCGGAGTCAGAGACTCTCTTAGAAACCGTTCTCTATTTGGACAAGAGATGAAGGTCTTGAACAGAGGACCACCCTACCCCTCTCTGTTAGGCTAAGTTTCCACTTGTTTTTTTTTCAGGCAGTTTTTGGAATACTGCCACTGCAGTTTTTGAGCCAAATTCATAAGTGGATCCATAAGGGAGGAGAAGTGTAAGTCCTTCCTTTATATGTCCCATTCCTTTTGAATACATTTCTGGCTTTGGCTCAAAAACTGCAGTGGCAGTTTTCCAAAAAAACTGGCAGAAAAAAAACCAAGTGGAAACTTAGCCTCAAAATAGAAATAGGTTTTGTAAAGTAAGCACGTAGACATGTTAAAAGTTTTAACATGGGAGTATTCAGACCCAATAGAATAAGCCTGGAGAAACCAGGTTGCGCACTTCACTCCTTTGCTCTGTCCAGTTGCACTAAACAGGCTTCTTTATAAATCTATGGAGCTTGTCTCCTGCAACTTGATGGAGATCACAGACAGCTGGGGAGCAAAGCTCAAAATTTATCTACATGCAATTATTCTAAATTTGCCTACTTGTTGCTGAATTATGAATTCATGTGTCCTACAACATTATTGAGAATTGAAGAAGTTTATGCAAATTTAAAGAGGTGGTATGGCACTACAACATTTTTCATGCGGGTCCCTACCACAGCCAGTGAATGGCAAAGCGAGCGTGTTTGGTTTTGTCAAGTCGAAATTAGGATGTGCTGCTTATTGTGAATTAAGTACCATTTAGACAGACATGGCACGGGATCAGGGCAGGTGAGTGTAACTTTTTTTTATTCCACCCTAACTCCATACTTAAACATTTTGTGTTGCTAAGCAATCCTTTTCATTGAAAGGGCATTTCTAGCAATTGTGGGTGGGACAGACTGGGGCTCATAAATGTCCCAAAATGAATTGAATGTTTGTAAATATTGAATGTTTGTAAATATTGACATAAAGTGAAGAAGATTGGATTACAATGACTATCACAAAAACTAGTGTACATGCCTTGCCCTATATCATTATGTGTTATAGATACTTTTTAGACACTTTTGTGGCTTGTTTAACATAGGGGGTGTGGTTTAGCAGGAAATCGGCATGGCTTGAATGTGTCATCATGTGACAAAAAAGGCAAGATTTTGCTAAATTTGAGCCTAAAAGTAAATCAATTAATAGATTATCTAAACTTAGACAACAGTGTCTGAAGATTTGACAGATCTATCAAATATGTGAGCCTCTGGCATAAGTTAGGCACAATTACACAGGTTTACAGTCTAAATATTAGATGGCATTAGTAAATCTGCCCCATTGTGTGTGAGTTGCTGCAATAGGTCCATGTTAGGGATGAAGATCAGGATTAGAAAAACATGGCTACTTTTTTAAACAAAAAGCACCACACCTGGCTACAGTATTGATGTGTAAAGAGGTTAGCTGCTATACCGCACACAACATATGGACAAGTATGGCACTGTTTTTAAATTAAAGTAGACATGTTCCTTTTTTTTTATCCTGAAAACCCCCTTTAATCCACCACGTTCTACAGCCTAAACAGAAATCTCCTGCCTGCCGTGGGCTCATCCTGTGCTACCCGCACACATTGAACACACCTCTCACTATTGTGTGCTCCTTTTAATCACCCTTTATATCCTTATTTTGTAAACATTTAATGAGGTGTTTGATGGGGATACATAATTTATGGAAAGAGACTAACACCTCCTGAATAATTCTTTATGTTTATACAGCAAGGTGGTATTTCCAGATCCTGGAGCTTTCTACTAAACACTCATCAATATTCAGGATCCACTAAAAATATGAGGAAGCAAAAACGATTCCTATCTTAATAGGGTTTTGTCTCACTTAATCAGTGTGTCCCAGGGACGCTGTGCGCTAATTTACCATCAAAGGAAGAATATACATTCCCATCTTGGCTTATCTCAGATCACAAAGAAACAATTCCAAAGCATTTAAGGGAATGCATTTGGGGATATGAGGTACAGAAGTAGAGGGCCCCTCTACTACTAAACAAAACACTCAGCCAACCAAATACTTTATTGAATATCTGGCATGCTGTACCACGTTACTCCTGTAGAGGCCACTGCAGGGGAGCCATTTACCCAAATTGGAAGTCATTAAGCACTGGAAAATGCAGGACATACATGTATGTCCTGACCATGCTAGTGGACTTTGAAGCAAGTTTAGGAGCTTTGGAACTGGTGGGTATCAGCAGCCAGGACTCACCGCTAATGATGGACATTGGCGATGATGCCAATGTCTGGCATCAACACTTAAGACACCATGATCAAATTCGATAGCGGCATCTAAAAGTCTATACAAGGGTCAGAATAGGGCAATTTTAAGCATACTCATTGTTAGAGATGAGCGAATTTTTGGAAAATTTGATTCGGCCGATTCGCCAAATTTACCGAAAAATTTTCTTCAGTCCGAATTTATTCGCGGTGAATTGCTATTAAAAACAGATATTTCTGGGCTACAGAGAGTTTCAATAGGGGTGTAGAACACTTTGCCTTTTCATAACACGCATAGTGAGTGTGCTTTGTTAGTGAAATAATACTGTTATTCAGTATCACATGCAGATTACAGGCATCACTAATAGAATCACTGCTGCAGAGCATCTGGATGTGGCAGCAGGGGGTCGGGAGACCATATGGCGACACAATTGAAGAGATTAAAGAGATGTTTTAACTTAATTTTTATTTAAATTAATTTTAAGTTATTTTAATTTTTAAAAATCCTTTTTTGGGGACCCATTCTGGTGAGCATGAAGCTGGTGGTCCACCGCGAGGTGAGCTACCACCTTTCCCAGCCCTTGCCACGCAGTGCACCCCCATGGTCTGAGTGTCCACTCGAAAAGGGAGGGACTGCAGTACCAGCAACTTGAACAGGGGAACATTCAGATTATGCGCTGTTGGATAAGTGTTACTGCTAGAAGTTGCTACAGTGAAAAAGCATGTACTTGTATCTTAAAAGGGAGCTACCACCTGTTCCAGCCCCTGCCTCTCAACGCCCCCTCCCCACCCCCAATAGATGAACCTAAAAAGTTTTATTTAATGTGCCAGCAGTATGAGTAGATCACATGGCGGCATAATGACACAGCCTGGAGGTGGCAGCAGCATGAGGAGACCATATAGTGGCAGAAAGACAAAAACTGGAGGTTGCAACAGCCTGACGAGACCACAGGGCCTCACAATTGAAAAGATTACAGATATTTTTGTTAAATTTCAATAGAAGATTTCAAATAGATGAACCTAAAAAGTTTCATTTAATGGGTCAGCAGCATGAGGAGATCACATGGCCATGGTGTGTCTGAGTTCTCTGTCTCGTCTTCCTCATCACCCTGTAGCTCCACAGCCTGCTCCTGCTCCTCCTCTCCTGTCAGATGACTATAAAAACCACCCATTTCGCAAAACCTTGCCTGTGCTCCACTGTCGCCCTCCCCCTCCTCCTCCTCCTCTTCCAGTTTAGCCCCCACAGGGCTCATGTGGCCGTGAGATGTAGGCTCCATGTCTCCAGTGCTCTCACCAGCCATAGTTTACAACACTTGTTGTAGGAAATGAAGCACTGGAATAACATTGTTCATCCTGTAATCCTGGCGACTGACTAATAATGTGATTTCCTCAAAGGGCCTGAGCAAATGGCAGGTGTCACGTATCAGCTGCCACTGGCTGACAGTGAATCTACTACACAGGGGAGTCCCCCTATCCATTGGATCATCAAGAAATTGATGATGGTTTTTCTCTATTCGTATAGTCAGTCCAAAATATGGAGGGTGGAATTCTAACGTGTGGAAACATCACAAATCGGACTATGTTGGGTGATGTTCTGACGCTACAGCTCAAGGAGGGTGTGCTTTTCGGTGTACGAGTGGCTGAAGTGCATGCAAAGTTTTTTTCCCCATTGTAGGACGCATGGCTCAGGCTTCTTTGACACAGCACACACAAGATGTTCTTCCCATTGTCGGTCCCCATGGTTCCCATTTCCAGTGTTTGTGATGTAAGCCATGATTCAATTTCTTGATGAACCACTTTTAGCAGTTCCTCCCCTGTGTAACTCCGCTCACCAAGGCAAACCATGTTAAGAACAGCGTGACACCGCCGTGCCCTGCACACATGGTATGCTGGAGGGGCACTGAGACTTGTCCGTGCAGTGGAGGCTGAGGACAGGTGGAGGTTGAGGAGGCACACTGTCACAGGATCAACTGCCTGAGAGCGTGGAGAAGGAAGCAGTGTGACCTCTTCAAGTTTCTGTTGTGGCTGTGCAGGAACCACATTCACCCAGTGGGCCGTAAAGAACATGTATTGTCCTTGACCATAGTTAAAGCTCCACACTTCGGCGCTGCCGTGCACTTTGGTACACACAGACAGGCTCACCTTCTGTTCCACAAAATTGTGCAGGGCTGGTACTGCCTTTTTCACAAAGAAATTACGGCTTTGGACTCTCCACCTCGGCTCGGCACAAGCCATCAGGTCTCTGAAAGGTGAAGAACCCACCACTTGAAAAGGGAGGGACTGCAGCACCAGCAACTTGGACAGGAGCACATTCAGCTTCTGCACCGTTGGATTAGTGGGCACATTCTGCTATATGTTACAGCAGTGAAAAAGCTCATACTTGTGTCCTAAAATCAATGTGCCCAAAGCGTTTACTTAGAAAAAATACTGTCAAACTACAAGATCAATGTGACAAGGATATCACATGGTGGCACAATGACAGAGCCTAGAGGTGACAGCAGAATGACGAGACCATAGCGAGCCACTATGATAGAACCTGGAGGTGGCATCAGCATGAGGAGAACATATGGTGGCAGAATGACATAGCCTGGAGGTGGCATCAGCAGCATCAGGAGTCCTGAAAGTGACCCGGTGACAGAGTGGGGTGGTGGGTGGTAATACCAGTACCAGGTGATGAAGGTGGGTGAAAGAAGGAGAACTTGGCATCAGATGTGTGGCATCAGGTGGCTGGCAGGATCAGAATACTAGCTGAGGAAGAAGAAAACGGTTTCTTTTGTCAAAGTGTTGGTGTGCACAAGTAAGTGTTAAGGATATGCATTACGTAAAACGTAAAGCTTTTAATATTATTCTTAGGATAAAATATATGGACCCATTTTTTTTTTTAATCTAACAAAAGGAAAGGTGTGCAAAAAACACCATGTGCAACCTACACTACCAAGTATTGATGCAATGCAAAGACCTCTCAAAGTTGGAAGGGAACAATGTATGGTCCATTGTAACAGGTGGGGGTAAAAACTTCCCCTGTAAGGCCCTAATCTCGCACTAATAATCCCCTTCTTGTCAAGTGTTACTTGTCCTTAAAAGGGTGGTCCCACACAGGAACCTCTCCTATTTCCACCTAAAAACACTTCCATTCCAAAAGGTGGAAGGGAGCAACATATTGTCCATTGTAGCAGGTGGAAGTAAAAAATCCCCCTGTGAGGCCCTACTCTCGCCCTATTAATTCCCTTTTGGCAAGTGTTACGCGCACCAGACAGGAGCTGCCCTTTTTAAGTAGAAATAGGGAGAGGTTCCTGTGTGGGGCCACCCTTCTTTGGGCGAGTAACACTTACAACGAAGGGAAATAATAGTGCGAGAGTAGGGCCTTACAGGCAAGTTTTTACCCCCACCTATTACAATGGACCATACGTTGTTTCCTTCCACCTTTTAGAGGTCTTTGCATCGCATCATTACTTGATGGTGTAGGTGGCACATGGTGTTTTTTGCAGCACCTTAATTATGTTTGGCAGTATTCATGGCAGCACAATGAGAGAGCCTGGAGGTGGCAGCATCAGCATGAGAAGACCATATGGCGGCACAATGACAGAGCCTGGATGTGGCAGCATCAGCATGAGTAGACCATATGGAGGCACAATGAGAGTTCCTGTAGATGGCAGCATCAGTATGAGGAGACCATATGGCAGCACAATGACAGAGCCTGGAGGTGGCAGCGGCAGCATGAGGACCATGCCAACTGAGGGATGAGTCTGAGTAACCCACCGACTGTTGACTGGGGGTGTCGGATGTCACTTGGGATGAAGTGGATGACCGAGTGAATCAATCAATCATGGCTGCTGGGTTGCTGGTCAAGACATGACTGCTAGCTGACTCCGGGAGCTCAGACCTCTCGGTGCGACTCTTGCTGCCACACGGCCCTACTCTGCTTCGACCTTTACTTGCACCTGATGAATTTATGCCTCTGCCACTCCTATGTACACGTCCTGGCACTCCTCTGCCTGACATACTTATACACCAGTTGAGTGCGTATATGTTACACTTATGAGAGGAGGACAATACGCTCCACTATGCTTAAAACTGTATAAGACTACAAAAACAAGTGTGTAGATTTGGCTGGCCTTTCACGGCAACTAGGCCCTTATGACTTTAGCAGGAACAAAATCATACACCAGGTAGGTGTACATACAGTTTACAGTTATGAGGACAATACGCTCCACTGCGCTTAAAACTCTGTTTGGCTACAAAAGCAGATGTGTAGCTTTGGCTGGCCTTTCAGAATAACTAGGCCCTTATGACTTTAACAGGAACAAAATCGTACACTACATAGGTGTACGTACAGTATACACTTATGAGAGGAGGACTATGCGTTCCACTACGCTTAAAACTGTTTTAGACTACAGAAACAAGTGTGTGGCTTTGGCTGACAGTAACTAGGCCATAATTATTCTAACAGGAAAAATAAAAAGGACACCACGTAGGTATATGTACAGTTTACACTTATGAGAGAAGGACTATACGCTCCGCTTCAAACTGTATAAGGCTACAAAAACATGTGAGAAGCTTTGGCTGGCATTTCACAGTAACTAGGCCCAAATTAGTTTAACGGGGGGAAAAAACAACATACACCACATAGGTGTATGTACAGTTTACACTTATGAGAGGTGGACAATATGCTCTGCTTAAAACTGTATAAGGCTACAAAAACAAATGTGTAGCTCTGGCTGGCCTTTCACAGTAACTAGGCCCAAATTTTTTAACAGGAAAATTTTTAAAAACACCACGTAGGTGTACGTACAGTTTACACTTATGAGAGAAGGACTATACGCTCTGCTATAAACTGTATAAGGCTAAAAAAACAAGTGTGTAGCTTTGGCTGGCCTTTCACAGTAAGTAGGCCCAAATTAGTTTGACAGGAAAAAAAATTTACACCGCCTATATACACACAGTTTACACTTATGAGAGGACAATAAGCTCCACTATGCAGCCTGTATTAGGCACTGAAATCAGGGGACTATGGCTGGTTTTTATTTTATTTTAATTTCGCCTAGAAAATAACTTTGTTGAGCTTTGCCATGGATTTTATGGTAAAATGAGTGATGTCAGTACATGTCAGCCTAACTCATCCTAAGTTGCACGCACATCTGTATAGCTTAACTGGCAGTCCAGGAGTACAATATACATCGCTGTGCTAGGCAGCATTGTTTAGTGTGTAGCCGGCGGAAGTAGGCTATGTATCACCATTTATCTGCTTTCACTGGGCGCACTGCACCTGACCCATAGATTATATTTACTGTATTATGCTCAGCAGGCCAGGTCTATTTTTCCTGGCCTGCTTTGCAAATCTGTGCAACAGTTGCTGTCGTACTAGCATGCGCCATGTATAAAAAGGCACACACCTCAACAGGCACAACATGTATGTGACAAGTGTGCTCCTTGTCGCATCCAAACCACCCTGTTAACATATGATCCCCCTAGTGAACTGTTACACTTCAGATGCCAATTTATTAGCACGACAGGGCTTTGGAGATAATGTTTTTCTTGAGGGCACCAAACTGTTACTTAGTTTTATTTGCCATGCATTCTTTCACTGGGGAGAAAAAAAAAAAGTTGAAATTAAGTTTTCCACCAGAAGGAAGAAAACTTGTGGCACTAACTATTGGAAGCAACATCCCTTCTTGTCAATGCCTAACCCTATTAAGTCCTAAAACATGACTGGGGATTTAAAGCCAGATTCAAATCTCTACTAAACAGCTGTTTTGGGTACTATACCCCTTAGTGCAGAGCAGATCAAACTGATCCTCCCATTGTAATTTATGGTCCAGCAAATCAAGCAAAATATACAAATCAATTAAACCCTACTAGCTAGTTTTCATGCCTGAAATGGACCATGGTATATGTATACCAGGTAGTCAGTCATGTGACCAACACTTACTTATTTAAAGGGAATGACCATTTTAGGTCATTCGTTTTCATACAGTCAGGTTCTCTGTTCAAAATCCTCATCAGATTAGAGAGCAGCAACATAGAGTATATTTGGCACTAGAGGACCTGCCATGTCCTGCATTACATAGGTAACCAATTGATTTACAATGGACGCTGTGTAATGTTTAATTAATATTGAATGACTCTCATGGTAAATTGAACACCTTAATGTCAGGTTCCCCCACAGATTACTGCTAATGTCTAGTGGTCTTCGCAGGAGGACACTTTGTTATCAGTTTATTGTCAAGGGACCTTTCTAACAAGCAGAGATTGTCTAAAGTCAAGAACCCCTTTAACTTTTTACCTCCCACAGTGCACTTCTGTCATACAACAACATATACTACATGACATTTTTTTTTTTGTACTTTTGATGAATGTGGAGAAAAAATGCCCAGTATCTACATACTAAGTGTTAAGGGAATTAAAGGATTTGCAAATTTACTTACAAGACTATTTACAAAAAGATAAAGTGCATACAATAGTAAGCTAATCCTGACAGGGTCACCAGTGTACATAACCTGGACAATATTGCTCAATCAAAGCACTAAATATCTTGAAATGAAAAAATGCAAAGGATCATGGTCACACACGGTATTGAAGTGCTGAGATTGCAAGTGGAAATGGGAGAAATACGGTACACCTGCAGAGGTAAGTCATATATACTTAACTAAGCCTCTGGTGTAACAGGTACATTACATAACTCATTCTCCCAAACCCCACACGCCATAGCAGCATAATAGTTCTTAAACATACTGTGGTGAGCCACAGGGTGGGAGGTGAGGTGTAAGGGGCAGATGGTGTTGCCCAGGGGTAGATGGTGTTAAACCCTTTGTGTTCCTGATGCCAGGGCATGGTTTTCCCATATAACCACCCAAAAGAAGTACCGTTAGTTCTAGGTCAGGCAGGGACAATAAAGAGTCCATGGCCAGATTAAGGATAACGGTAGCTTTTACTAAGGTTAGACAGGTGTTACAGTCTATACAGTTTAGCCAGTATCCCAGACAGCTTGTAATTCAGCTTGTAATTCAGCTTGTAATTCAGGATCACCGGGTCACTGGAGACCCGATTGACCCGGAATCCGCCGGAGATCGCTGGGCTGAATTGTTCAGCGATCTGCGGCATCGCCGACATGGGGGGTCATCATGACCCCCGCTGGGCGATATGCCGCGATGCCTGCTGAACGATTTCAGCAGCGTTGGGGACCGGAATTCCCACGGGCGTATGGATACGCCCTGCGTCCTTAAGGACTCAGAATGCAGGGCGTATCCATACGCCCTGCGTCCCGAAGAGGTTAAAGTCTGCAGCCACCTGTCAATTGCAAGATAGCTCAAGTCTTCTAATTGTCAGTCATCAAGTCAGTCAAGTGAAGTCTACTGTCTAGTCACCGTGGGCTGCATTATTGTCAGTCTACCTACTGAAAGTCCCAGCAAGCCTGCGAGGTCTCTCTGTGTCACTGGCCCTGAATTACAAGCTGTTCGGGGCCGTTCTCTGACCCCAATCAGGGCACCTGCTGCGCGTGTCACTCCCGCAACCCGCTCCGCCCCTCTTCCGGAGGACGTGATCGGGTGGTGGAAGTGGACCTCGGCAGCTGGGGACCCCGATCCCCAGCATCCCTGTTGGGATCGGGCCCTAGGAGTGGCGGCGGCGAGGGACTGACCTGAAGCAGCGGCTTGCAGCAGTAGGAGGTGAGTGAGAGCCTCCTGCTGTTGCTTAGCAACAGCTCCCAGAATGCAAAAAGGGCATGCTGGGAGCTGTAGTTATGCAACAGCAGGAGGCAGACCACCACAACTCCCAGCATTCCCTTATGGGCATGCTGGGACTTATAGTTTTGCAACAGCTGGAGGCACATTTTTTATATGGAAAAGTGTACCTTCAGCTGTTGTATAACTACAACTCCCAGCTTGCACAAACAGCTAAAGTGCATGCTGCGAGTTGTAGTGATGCATCTGCTGATTGCATAACTACAACTCCCAGCATGCCCGTTGGCTGTCGGTGACTGCTGAGAGTTGTAGTTTTGCAGCAGCTGAAGGCACACTGGTTGTGAAACTCATTTTTTTTTTACCTAACTCACTGTTTCACGACCGGTGTGCCTCCAGCTGTTGCAAACTACAACTCCCAGCATGCACCGTACATGCTGGGAGTTGTAGTTTTGCAACATCTGGAGGCACACTGGTTGTGAAACACTGAGTTAGGTCACAAACTCAGTGATACATAACCAATGTGCCTACAGCTGTTGCAAAACTAAAACTCTCAGCATCTACAGTCTGTCAGCGCATGCTGGGAGTTGTAGTTTTGCAACAGCTGGATGTCCCCCCCCCAATGTGAATGTACAGGGTACACTCATATGGGCGGAGGTTTACAGTAAGTATCTGGCTGCAAGTTTGGTACAGTCGCACGGGCGGGGGTTCACAGTAGTTTCTGAAATAAAACGCTGATTGAATGTCATTTTGAATACTTTGGGGGGTGTAGTTTTTATAATGGGGTCATTTGTGGGGTATTTCTAATATGAAGGCCCATCAAATCCACTTCAAACCTGAACTGGTCACTGAAAAATAGTGAGTTTGAAAATTTTGTGAAAAATTTGAAAATTGCTGCTGAACTTTGAAGCCCTCTGATGTCTTCCAAAAGTAAAAACTCATACATTTTATGATGCAAACATAAAGTAGACATATTGTATATGTGAACCAAAAAACATTTTTTTGGAATATCCATTTTCCTTACAAGCAGAAAGCTTCAAAGTTAGAAAAATGCTAAATTTTCAATTTTTTCATCAAATTTTGGGATTTTTCACCATGAAAGGATGCAAGTTACCACAAAAATTTACCACTATGTTAAAGTAGAATATGTCACGAAAAAACCTTCTCGGAATCAGAATAAGTAAAAGCATTCCAGAGTTATTAATGTTTAAATTGACAGTGGTCAAAATTGCCAAAAATGTCCGAGTCCTTAAAGGGGTTCTCCGGTGCTTAAACATCTTATTCCCTATCCAAAGGATAGGGGATAAGATGCCTGATCGCGGGAGTCCCGCAGCTGGGGACGCCCGTGATCATGCACGCGGCCCTCCGTTAGTAATCAGTTCCCGGAGCATGTTCCCTGGAGCATGTTCGCTCCGGGTCTGATTACGGGCGACTACAGGGCGGGCGGCGTGTGACGTCACGCCTGCGCCGGCGTGTGAAGTCACGCTCCGCCCCGCAATGCAAGCCTACGGGAGGGGGCTTGATAGCTATCCCGTAGGCTTGCATTGCGGGGCGGAGCGTGACGTCACATACCGGCGCAGGCGTGACGTCACACGCCGCCCGCCCTGTAGTCGCCCGTAATCAGACCCGGAGCGAACATGCCTAACTCCTTAACCCCTTAACGACGCAGGACGTATATTTACGTCCTCCGCCGGCTCCCGTGATATGCCGCGGGGTCACGCGGTGTCCCGGCGTCATATCGGGTCGGTCCCGGCAGCTATCAACGGCTGGGACCCGCAGCTAATACAGGACATCACCGATCGCGGTGATGCCCTGTATTAACCCTTCAGATGCGGTGATCAAAGCTGACCGCCACGTCTGAAGTGAAAGTGACCCGGCTGCTCAGTCGGGCTGTTCGGGACCGCCGCAGTGAAATTGCAGCGTCCCAAACAGCTTACAGGACACTGGGAGAGTCCTTACTTGCCTCCTCAGTGTTCGATCGATGAATGACTGCTCCGTGCCTGAGATCCAGGCAGGAGCAGTCAAGCGCTGATAAAACTGATCACAGGCGTGTTAATACACGCCAGTGATCAGCATGAGAGATCAGTGTGTGCAGTGTTATAGGTCCCTGTGGGACCTATAACACTGCAAAAAAAATTTTTTTAAAAGTGTTAATAAAGGTCATTTAACCCCTTCCCTAATGAAAGTTTGAATCACCCCCCTTTTCCCATAAAAAAATAAAACAGTGTAAATAAAAAAAAAATAACATATGTGGTATCGCCACGTGCGGAAATGTCCTAACTATAAAAATATATAATTAATTAAACAGCACGGTCAATGGCGTACACGCAAAAAAAATTCCAAAGTCCAAAAAAGCGTATTTTTGGTCACTTTTTATACCATTAAAAAATGAACAAAAAGTGATCAAAAAGTCCAATCAAAACAAAAATCATACCGATAAAAAACTAAAAATCAGTCCTCATACCGCCATGTACATGGAAAAATAAAAAAGTTATAGGGGTCAGAAGATGACATTTTTAAACGTATACATTTTCCTGCATGTAGTTATGATTTTTTCCAGAAGTCCGACAAAATCAAACCTACATAAGTAGGGTATCATTTTAACCGTATTGACCTACAGAATAATGATAAGGTGTCATTTTTACCGAAATATGCACTGCGTAGAAACGGAAGCCCCCAAAATTTACAAAATGGCGTTTTTTCTTTGATTTTGTCGCACAATTATTTTTTTTCCATTTTGCCGTGAATGTTTTGGAAAAATGACTAATGTCACTGCAAAGTAGAATTGGTGACGCAAAAAAATAAGCCATAATATTGATTTTTAGGTGGAAAATTGAAAGGGTTATGATTTTTAAAAAGTAAGGAGGAAAAAACGAAAGTGCAAAAACTGAAAAACCCTGAGTCCTTAAGGGGTTAAGGGGTTAAGCTTGAGGTCTCCAATGCTCTGGACAAACTCTGTAAGACGTCTTGACTGCACTGGACCTCAGGAACAAGAGCGATGAAGGAGAACAATTGCAGCTTCTCCTCAGGGGGGCTGTGCAAGGAGCCCATAGGCCACTAGAGAGGTCACCTGGTCACTAGGTTCTCTGGGTAACAATCATATGACTTAAACATGTGACTTAAACATAATCATGTGACTAACAATAAAGGTTCTTGACAGACAAGGAGAGCGCTCCTAGTGTGATAGCGTAATGTAAAAGCAAAGATAAAAGACAAGAAAACTTGCTCACCAAGTCCAGTTGTACTGCGACCAAGTACAACTATGGTGAAGGCGTGAAGTGACCCTGCAACGGGCAAAGAGCGGCAGCTGCTCCTGGACACAAAGGCGAAGAAATAAAGCGGATCCCTCCAGGGAACAAACCAGGATAGAGGCAGCGCACAGGACTTCAAAGGTAAAATGGTTTATTTACCCGGCATGCAACGCGTTTCGCTGGATAACCAGCTTCATCAGGCAACAGGCAACTGCCTGATGAAGCTGGTTATCCAGCGAAACGCGTTGCATGCCGGGTAAATAAACCATTTTACCTTTGAAGTCCTGTGCGCTGCCTCTATCCTGGTTTGTTCCCTGGAGGGATCCGCTTTAATAAAGGTTCTTTACTCTTTATCTAAAAACCCTTCATGTGAAACCTATATATACACAGGGGGAGACACTACAGGAGAGCCCCAGGGACAGACAGGGACTCAACCTGACGAGACAGAAGGACCACACAGGACCATATCCCGTACTGGGACACCACAATACCCTCACAGTTTTCGCCAGCACCCCAATGCAGTTTCACCATTAGGCTTCCTCAGGGACTCCCTGAGTATATATATATATATATATATATATGTATATATATATATAAAACTTACATACAAATATATATATATAACTTACCTCTGCAGGTGTATTTCTCCCATTTCCACATGCAATCTCGGCACTTCAATACAGTGTGTGACCATGATCCTTTGCATTTTTTCTTTTCAAGATATTTAGTGCTTTGATTGAGCAATATTGTCCAGGTTATATACACTGGTGGCTCTGTCAGGATAAGCTTACTATTGTATGCACTTTATCTTGTTGTACTATAACTCACAGTCGTCAGTATTTTTTGTCCTTTTTAAGTGTTTTTATATGATTTTCTAATAAAGTTCATTTTTTCATGTTCATTTTTTTCATAATTTGTGTCTGGTGTATGTTATAGGTGTTGCTGTTGAACTTTGTACACATTAGACTAGTATAGCTGATGCAGATTTTTAGCCCACTTTTTTCAGTTATACTCATATATTTTATATTACATTTTATCTCATTCACAAGGGCCCTGTGATAGGACATGATTGTGTGTTTTTTATTGTATATTTTAATAAATGACATTTGTATATGAAGCAAAGTCTCATATATCTATATATATATATATATATATATATATATATATATATATATCCCATTCCAATTCAATATTCATTGTGTACCTTAACTGTTAGTTTTGGTTACTACCTTGGGGTCTGGATTTATCTTATATATCAAATTAATCTTTTTTGCACCATTGGATATTGGTGAACATCCAGTGAGACCTCGGTTGATATAGTTGTGAGCGGCATTTATTTCTTTTGGATTTCTTTTTAAGCAGATTTGACTTGTAAAATGCCATAATTTGTTTTTCCAAAGTGGACTTCCCCTTTAAATAATAATTGCTTTAAACTGAAGCACGCAAAAAATATTGTCCAGTTATTTTCTTTTTTTTTTTCCCACAATCATCGGTTCAGTTTGTGCCACTCTCCTTCTAGACGGAGTGAAGCATTTGTGCTGTCTGGTAATTCACCCAGAACAGTGGTAATAATATCAGCCCACTGCTCCCTGGCATTGGGTTAAAGACCTAAAGATTCAGCTCAATCATTCCTACATCTCTCATGTCAAAGGCAAAAATAAAGATATGAGCAGTTACCTCACCGCTGCTCCTAGCGCACCCCACACCAAGCGCATGAAATGTAATATCGGCTTATTTCTCTTAGCCACATTGATAAATTGCTGCCATGTGAGAGGAAAGAGCCTGACATAAAAACTTTGGTGCCGCTGGAAATCGAAAACCTCATGATAAAATGGCGGTAAAAGAAACATTTCATTTTTCCCAAATAAATTCAGTTTCTCAGTGAAACAAATTGTTTCAATTGGTTCTTCATGAATTTTATACTTTAGAAATTGTAGGCCTGTAAGGGGGGCTCACATGCACTTTTTTTTTGCAACAATTGGAATTTTAGATTTTGTTTCACACTGAAGCACAGGAACTTGATGGTTCAACTCACCTTAAAGGGGTACTCCGCTGCCCTAGCATTCATAACATTTTGTTTCGAACTCTGGGTGCAGGTGGCGGGGGCCGTGACGTCGTGCCATGCCCCCTTAGTGCAAGTCTAGGGGGGGAGGGGAGGAATGTGGCCGCACCCAGGGTTCCGAGCGAACGTCAGAGATTGCAGATAATGCAATACATTTGATGCTTTTTCTTAATACTTGTGAATGTTGCAAACATCAATTTAAGAATATATTATGCAATTTCATACCAGGCTCTAGAGGACAGAGATCCATACTAGTACTAGTCCGGTTGTACCTAAGATGGAACCAAAAGTATTGCTATGGGTCTATCATAGACTGCCCTGCCTAGGTCTTAATGGATCTCACCAGCAACTTGTCTCTGTGGGTCCACTCAACTATTGGCAAAGCAGTCCTTGCACCCACTTGGTGCCAGCAATGCAGCAAGGCTTTGAAACAAACAAAAATATGTGAGCAGCCATGTATAAAGAGTGCATCACTACGCCTCACATTCACCAGGTCAGGTGTTCTTGCACCTAGCCCAGGAAATTTACAGAGAGCTGCAATATGCCCAGTACTGTGCGCATAACAGCTCAATACTGTACCAATAATAGATAGCAGTCCCTACAATAGCGTAGCACACCACAAAAGGGGAGTAGTGCACTAGGTATGTACAACATGTTGCAATAGGGTGCAGTCAATTACTTCCATGGTCAACACAAAATGAGTCTCAGACCTTAGATAGGAAAACCCCCTCCTTATGAGAGAAACACAATGCAACTTGTATTTTCACTAATAAATGCATATCTGTTTATGGTTCACTACATGGGTGCCCTTAGCTCTCTAGGTGGCCAGTATAATTTGCTTGTGTGTGGTTAATGTGGCCAAAAATGCAGTCACTGGCTTTCATATGACTCCCAAACACTATGGGGGAGATTTATCAAAACCTGTGAAGAGGAAGAGTGGTGCAGTTGCCCATAGCAACCAATCAGATGATTCTTTCATTTTTAAAGAGACCTGTGAAAAATGAAAGAAGCAATCTGATTGGTTGCCATGGTCAACTGGTCCACTCTTCCTCTACACAGGTTTTGATAAATCTTCCCCAGAGGCTTTCTCTTGGCCAATTCTATTGAGGTCTGACAAGTGTTTCAGACTCCACTTGAGTTGTGTTTTGTTTTGTTGACAGCTTAAAGTCATGTTTTTTCTCACTTAAATGGCAAAAAGTATAATGTTATTCACACAAAAAGAATCTAGAAGAAAAGGCCCCAAAATCAAGGCCCACAAGAGTCAGTGACTACTGATTTCCCCTGACCAAAGCTTAAAGGGGTATTCCAGGAAAAAACGTATATATATATATATATATATATATATATATATATATATATCAACGGGCTCCAGAAAGTTAAACAGATTTGTAAATTACTTCTATTAAGAAATCTTAATCCTTTCAGTACTTATGAGCTTCTGAAGTTAAGGTTGTTCTTTTCTGTCTAAGTCCTCTCTGATGACACCTGTCTCGGGAAACGCCCAGTTTAGAAGCAAATCCCCATAGCAAACCTCTTCTAAACTGGGCGTTTCCCGAGACACATGTCATCAGAGAGCACTTAGACAGAAAAGAACAACCTTAACTTCAGAAGCTCATAAGTACTGAAAGGATTAAGATTGTTTAATAGAAGTAATTTATAAATCTGTTTAACTTTCTGGAGCCAGTTGATATATATAAAAAAGTTTTTTCCTGGAATACCCCTTTAATGGGACCTGTCTCTGCCTCCCAAGCATTCCCCAAGCTTAGAAACTTTACAGTCACACAAACAATATGGCTCCTTTTCATGTAGACACCTTACAAAAATGGTAAAACAACAAAATGTCGATAGAAAAAAAATCAAAAATTCTTTAGAAAAAACACTGCCAATTTCTTAGATTTTCATTATGGATCATAGAGCTCAGATTTCTACTAAGCATGGGGACCAATGGTGCTCAATCCAATTTGTTCAGGAAATAAAAATGTGCCTGTCTTACTAAAGCCCTGGGAATCCCCACCAATGTTATCGCTTATAATCATGCCAATTATAATTCTGGAAATTCCCATAAAAATGGGACTGAGGAGAATGCCAAAAGGTGTAAAAGGAGACTTTTAGGCCATTCATGCTGCATTGGGAAAAAGGATATGCAAAATAGCTTGTTAGGGATGGATTAACGTGCGGCCTTAATCTGTGAGTGACTACTGCTGTACTAATTTCCAACGTAAGAGAATTCACACCAGGCCAGGTTGGTATGGGTTCTCTCCTCGGTACCCCAGGGAGTTCTGTTTATTACAGGAAGTAAATTTGGTTTTTACAAACGGAGAAAAAGGGGAGGGTGAGAGGTAAAATGATGCATGGTTCTATATGCTGATTGGTCCTTTGAGCGTGGCGTAGCATAAATCATTATATTGCAAGTCCTCTTAGCTTCAGATTTCAGCATCTTTCCACAAAGTCCAATGTTTAGACGTCTTGTATCCAAAGTCTCCATCTCGAGGCTCTAGTCTTAGTTACAGGCAAAGCGATAAGATGAAATGTTTTGCGTTAAGCATTCTGATGTATCTGGGTTAAAGGCTAAGGGAACAGATATTTTTTCAGCAGCAATGGCATTTTAATATTAATACAGTGGTCCCTCAAGTTACAATATTAATTGGTTCTGGGACGACCATTGTATGTTGAAACCATTGTATGTTGAGACCATAACTCTATGGAAACCTGGTAATTGGTTCTGAAGCCACCAAAATGTCATCCAAAAATAGGAAAAAGGGAGGATTAAAGAAAAATAAGTAGATAACTAATACAGATAAAGCAAGTCCTTACATATACAAGTAAAAAAGATCTGCTGGGAGCTGAAAATCACTGTCTATGTCAGTGTTTCCCAAGCAGGGAGCCTCCAGCTGTTGCAAAACTACAACTCTGGCTGTCCGGGCATGCTGGGAGTTGTAGTTTTGCAACAGCTGGGGCTACCCTGCTATGGAAACACTGGTCTATGTAGAGGACAGGAGCTTCTTCAGGGTCCTGTACAGTACACACAATTTCCTGAAAAAGTAACATGGAGTCGCCCTCACCTGGTGTCCATAGGAGCAGGTAACCCTGGTACAGGTAAAGTGTACAGAACATGTAATACCTCCCTGTACTGTAGGGGGCGCTGCCAGACACCAGTCAGTGCATACACTTAAGTAATACAGGTGATTTACCAGTGAATGCCCATTCTGATTGGTCATTTCTTCCAGCCATTGAAACATTTCACAGATCTGGACTGTCTGTACATTGTATGTTGAGTCTGGTTTCAACTTACAATGGTCCAGAAAATACCATTTTATGTTGAAACTATTGTATGTTGAGGCCATTGTAGGTTGAGGGATCACTGTATATTGATCAATCATTAGAAACATAAGGGTCATCCCCATCACTCTCACAGAAAGGAAAAAAACTTAGTTAGATGGCACCAGAGAGTAAGCTCTTTTTCCTCTGGGATAGAGCTACTTTGTATAAAAGAGGAAAAAGAGGAGGCCTTGTGGTTTCAAAGAATAGGAGTTCTCCTAGGAGCCCCACTGACTAAAATATCATCCATGGAGTCTGAAATGTTTTTGCGGCCTTGAGTGACTTTGAATTCTTTATGAGGTCTGAATTATATTTGGGGCCAGAAGTTTCAATACATTTTGGAGTGTACAGTTTTGAATGACATACATTTGAGTGAAAACTGATTGAACATGCACATAGTCTACCTATTCTACTCTCAAAGATAGCTTGGTCAGATAGAGTTGCGTGGAGCTGTAATATGCATGACCAACCACATTTTGTAATCATTGGGGGTCGCAGTGGTCATACCTCTTATGACCAGACACTCATCACATATTCTGCAAATTACTACTGAAGTAATATTGGATCTAATGTGGAGGTCTGAATCATTTTTGGGTTTGACAAAACAGTGTTGGGGGGGTTTGATGAGGGAGTCTAGTGCACTACACATACAGATGTGTTGTTTACCATTTGTATCGCTGCAGTGTAACATCTTATTATCCCAATGTGCTGACGTGTGAGGGGAACAGGGATGTGTGTGGTATGGGTAACCACTTACCTCGCATTTGCCAAGCCGTGCATGAGAGCTGCTGAACTGAAATATGCCTTAAGGCTAGAAGGTTTTTCAGGTAAAAATACTGATAAAAACGCCCATTTTGCCACACTGTGTTTTTTTCTGTGAAAAAACACAGCGGCCATATGTTAGCTGCAAGTCAGTAGTGAACTGCAAAATGCCAGGTCCACTTGGCATTTCAATTTGGCATCTTTTTAATCCTTTGGGCGATTTTCAGCTATTTTAGGCTCAGAGGCTGGTTTTCAAAAATGTCCTCAAAATCCTAGTTTGTCGTTTTTATCGGGAAAATCTTGGCATTTTTCTCCCATAGAAGTCTAAAAACGGCATGTGGGTTTTAACTTTGGCGTTTTTGCAAGCAGTTTTTATTCTTTTTTGGACTTTAGCGATCCCAAAAAAGTGATGGAGATACCTTTTTAAATAAAATTTCATAGGGTACCAGTAAAAATAAAAAAAAGTACAGTAGTGATGGAAAAATTGTATTTAAAACATTTATTTTTTTTATCACTAAATTTTTTATTAATTTTTAAACAGGGATCAATTTATTTGGGCGGCAGGAAACTAAAAATGTAGCCGACAGGAATAAAAATGTAGAAAGGGGCCATTTAAATGTAAAATTTATATATTTTTTAATAATTAATTTTGTTAACCTTTATATTAATAATGGATTTTAATTATGTGTTGAATAAAATTTGTGTCTGTTTTTTCACTTTTTTTTCTTTATTTTTTACATTTTTGTAGGTAGTACTACTACTTCCATCATGTAACACTGTTCCATGATGGGAGTAGTAGTACCTGTACTAACTGACAGATCGCAGTGGGTGTCACTTCTGACACCCACTGCAATCCTCTGGTATAAGCTATAGAAGCAGCAGCACCTGCACTTGTCTGGTCCCCTGCCTGACACTATACTCCGCTTTGATGTGACGTTCTCTTCACTTCACAGATTCATATTTCCCGTTGAGAGCTGTGATTGGCCAGATGGTGTTGGCCACTCACAGCTCTCAGCGGCATATACAAATCTGTGAAGATAATCTCATATCACAGCGGAGTGCAAGTGCGACTGTACCAAAGGATCACAGCGGGTGTCAGGAGTGACACCTGCTGTGATCTGACCTTAACTGCAGGTACAACTACTCCCAACATGGAGAACACTCTTCTCCATGCTGGGAGTTGTAGTACCTGCATTAATAGACATATCACAACGGGTGTCAGAAGTAACACTCACTGCGATCTTTCTATTAGTACAGATACTACAGCTCCCAGCATGGAGCAGAGTGTGCTTCATGTTGGGAGCAGTAGTACCTGCAGTAAGGGATAGATCACAGCAAGTGTCACTCCCACTGCCGACACCGTTGCGATTGTCCTGATGTGAATTTCGGGACTCAGCTGTGCTCACGGCTACAGAGCCAGGAGAACAGCTGATGCTGAGCAGTAGATATATGTCCTATATCTACTGCCCAGCAAGAACTTACAGTGAGCTTGCAATGTGTATACAGTATACACATTGATGGCTCACTTAGCCCCTTGCTGAGCTGTGCGCTATGCACCAGCATGGCAAGGAAAGAGTTAACTTACACTGCTGCACAGTGTAGGTTAACCCTTTGGGCAATATACAATATTTAGATAGCTGTATATAGTGTATATAGAAGATGAAGAAGTCCCCTTACCTCCCTCCAGTTCCGGCTGGGTCTGTGTAGCTCCGCCCCCTAGTAATGACATCATTAGGGGTGGAGCAACAGATGGGAGCCAGGCTGGTAAGTCTGAGGCTCTGTTCACATTGTACCCTTTAAACTTGTTTTAAAATTTGTTTGCCTTTCTTAAGTAATGTTCATTATTTCCATGCCTCTCCTGCACCAACCTAAATACTTGACATTGCCAATTATTTTAACCCATATGCAAATAAAAGCAAGGAGCTAATGATTCCCCTCGAAGTTGTAGATGTGATAAGGAGAATGATGTGCACATATTTATTTTATGTCGTGTAATGACAAACGACAATGTTGGATATGTGAGCGGGCGTTTCAGCCTGGCAGATGTTCACTTTTCCTAGATAGATTAGAAAGTCTTCACATTCCGCTGTAGTGTTTAATTAATTAAATGTTTCATATAAACAGTCATAAAAAAGCAAAATGCGGAGCTCCATTTGGCAGCCAATAAATTCTGACCGCCGCGGAAGTTTCCAGAAGCATTTGTTATTGGAATATTGAGAAGCTGCTCACTTATTTAGCCATTAAAATAATGCATTTATTTGCCGGATATAATCAGACTCATTGTTGACTTCCTAAAGTTACTGACAAGTTTTACTGTCCTTCCGACTGCAACAGCAATATTTTTTATTGATGATTTTATTTGAGAAAAATACTGAAAGCTGGTAGTAATCTAGTAGTCTTTTTACTGATGCCAATGATGTACATTCAATAGAGGCACACCGCACAGCCATAGGGGCCCTGTAGAGCAGCCAAAACCGCTATCTTAGGAAAACCCACAAGTCATAGGCCCACATTTATCATTGCAGTGCAAGTGAAGCATTTTTTTACACCTTTTTTTTTTGTGTGCTCATAATGTGTAGGAGCACCAAATTTATTAAAAGGTAAAAGAGCTTTGATAAATTTGGTGCAGGTCCACCTTTTCTGAAATTTCTGTCTACACATACACCAAAAAGCTACACCATGTCTGGGCTGGTGTAGTTTTAGAGACTTTTCAGTGGCTTTACGCCTTTTTTTGCTCCTTTTTACAAAAAGGCGCAATGATAAATCCCTTCCATAT
The DNA here is from genome assembly GCF_029499605.1 of Hyla sarda. Taxonomy (NCBI): domain Eukaryota; kingdom Metazoa; phylum Chordata; class Amphibia; order Anura; family Hylidae; genus Hyla; species Hyla sarda. Next base: position 58,329,680 of record NC_079200.1, read on the forward strand.
CATGTCTATTGCCAAAATCAGTGGATTGCAACTCAAAATCAGCAGAAACGTGTAAACAAAAAGGGGCAAAAAAGGGCGCAAAGAACCCTGCTTGCGCCTTTTTTGCCCGTTTTTTAGACACAAAAAACAGTCTAAAGACAATGATAAATGCGGCCATAGAATGTAAAATAACACAAGTGTAAGAAAAAAGTCATTAAGAGGACATTAGGGATAAACAAAAACAAATTGTAGGACCCCCTTTATGATGTCAATGTGCCCTTGTCGGAATAAAGGGCAGAAAGTCCATCTGCCCTTCCTGAGATTAAGAGGTTTTTATGTATGGGTCATCATGGCTATCAAAGCTTTCTGTTAGTGGAGAAAAATAAGTGTAAAAATAAAAATATAAATATGTGATATTAGGAGCCAGGTATATAGGTAATGGTATTAAATTTTTTTTAAATCAACTGGTGCCAGAAAGTTAAACAAATCCTTGTTGGGAAGGAAAATAAACAAAGGAGGAAGCTTTTGACTTCATATCCTGTACTCATATATTGTTGTCATATCCCAACCCCATATACCATCCTCATATACCGACCTCCTATCCCATCATCATATCTCGACCTCATATCCCGTCCTCATATCCCAACCTCCTATCCCAACCTCCTATCCCGACCTCCTATCCCGACCTCCTATCTCGACCTCCTATCTTGACCTCCTATCCTGACCTCCTATCCTGACCTCCTATCCCGACCTCCTATCCCGACATCCTATCCCGACCTCCTATCTCGTCCTCCTATCTCGACCTCCTATCCCGACCTCCTATCCCGTCCTCCTATCTCGACCTCCTATGCCGACCTCCTATGCCGACCTCCTATGCCGACCTCCTATGCCGATCTCCTAGTCCGTCCTCCTATCCCGTCCTCCTATCCCGACCTCCTATCCCGACCTCCTATCCTGACCTCCTATCCCGACCTCCTATCCAGACCTCCTATCCCGACCTCCTATCCCGTCCTCCTATCCTGTCCTCCTGCCCTGTCCTCCTACTCCGACCTCCTATCACGTCCTCCTATCCTGTCCTCCTATCCCATCCTCATTTCCCGACCTCCTATCCCGACCTCCTATCTCGACCTCCTATCTCGACTGGTAAGATGTGTACCAGGTATTGAAATATCTCCAGCCGATTGGAAGTTATGTGAGAACATACATTTCCCATTGATTTGCATGGGACTTTAAACAAAAACCCTGACGCTCACAAATGGGGGTAGTTAAGAGTTAAATTAACTATCCTATATTTTAAGTGGACATATAAGTAACATGTGACCAAGTATTATCGAAATATCTCCAGCCGTTGGGAAGTTATGCAGTAACATATATTTCCCATAGACTTGTATAGGACTTTAAACATAAACCCCGCCCCTGGCAAATGGGGGTGAGTAAGGGTTAAATCACCTATCCTATGTTTGTTGTTGACATATAAGTAACATGTGTGCCAAGTTTCATGTTAATATCTTTAGCCGTTTGGGCGTGATGCTGGAACATACACACACATACACACATACATACACACACACATACGCACGTTGAGTTTTATATATATATATAGATTGGTGAACTAGGCGGTGTAGTCACAGGGCCCTTGTGACTCACAACCAATACATATAATAGTTTGTATAAAATAAAGATACAAGTGTGAAGGTATCCAGCTCCTTGATGTAGCCCGCAGCGTCTCGGACCGAGACAGACCAGGTTCATATGCAAAAGAAGAAAGATGGTCCAGCGCTGTCAAGTCAGTGAATATTGAGGAGTTTATTATATAAAAACCATACAGGTACAGGTGAGTGACGCGTTTCGACCGCTAGTGTACGGTCTTAGTCATGACTAAGACCGTACACTAGCAGTCGAAACGCGTCACTTACCTGTACCTGTATGGTTTTTATATAATAAACTCCTCAATATTCACCGACTTGACAGCGCTGGACCATCTTTCTTTTATATAAAATACAATCATAAAACAATAAGAATATATAAAATGCTGCTAGTGAATATCTACTTTGTTTAGAATGAGCTGGGATCTAGAATATAACCAGCCCTAGAATGGTAGCTGCCTTTTGTGTGATACAGCTTGAATAGTACTTTTTAGGGCAAGCTGGGATTTTAAATTTGAGATAATGAATCTTATATTCCACATAGGCTGCTGAAGAAGGATGTCTTTCCTGAAACGCGTTTAGCTAATTGATCTATTTTAAAACTACATTTCTGCCTTTTACTACTAGTAGTATTTTATTTCTAACTGCCTTTCCTACATCTGGTGTGCAAAAACACTAACATCCTGCCAGGCATCCGAAAGGACGCTGTACCACCTGGTCCATATCCTATTACTTATCATTCTACCTATTGGAGCGACGCAGATCGCTAATTTCCAGGAAGCGACACAGTCCGCAAATCATTTCTATCTTCCAAATCTCCATGTACCTGCTACTAGCTAGTGCCGCATGCACGAACTTGCAAATCCCCACCGGACAGTTACATTGCGGGGAAAGGACTCACACAGGAGCGGGGAAGATCTATCTTGTTTTCTACCTGCGGATTATTAGTCTATTTGTTCGGCAGCTAACAGAGGAGCCTGCCAGTGGTGCACAACGGGCATTAACTGTTGCTATTTTTTGGTTGTTATCATCAATGATCTCACTTGAGGAGACTATAAATCCCAGCATGCCCTACAAATACCTGCAATAACAGTCACTACCCACATTTGTTTTCTACTATACCACCAATGAATATTGGTTATAGATGGATATTTGCTAAAGACTTTACCCACGGAGACTACAAATCCCAGCTTGCCCTAAAAGTGCTGTTCAAGCTGTATCACACAAAATCATACTGTTCTAGGGCTGGTTATATTCTACATCCCAGCTCATTCTAAACAAAGTAGATATATACTAGCAGCATTTTATATATTCCTGTTTTATGATTGCATTTTATACAGCTTATAATATGTATTGGTTGTAAGTCACAAGGGCCCTTTGACTACACCGCCTAGTGCACCAATATCCTAATAAATGTATTTATATAGTATCCATTTGTTACTTATTTGCATAGAATAACATCCAATTTACTTACTTATTACCATTACCTATATACCTGGTTCCTAATATCACATACGGTATTTATATTTTTAATTCTACACTTATTTTCCAATTTCACTCATATAACCTAGAGGACTGAAATATCTTTTGTTTTCTCAATAGGTGGGGTAGTGTCTATAGGCACTAGAATTGGGGCTTCATTTTTGTCCTCTAGATACAGTCCATAACATGTTGGGTCTCTGATATTAAAAGGGTATTCAGAACATCAAGGACTTGCTAACTATGTCTCATAGATCCCACCTAGGGATGAGCGAATTGAATCTGAAAAATCCGAATTTGTCTCGAATTTCAGGAAAAATTTGAATCCCAATGAATGGGAATTTTGCCGCGATTCAATCACATGAATCCCCAAAGGATAGGGGATAAGATGTCAGATCACCGGGGTCCCGCTGCTGGGGACCCCCAAGATCTCGGCTGTGGAACTCCACTATCATTACTGCACAGAGCAGACTCGCTCCGTGCGTAATGACCAGCGATACAGGGGCCGGAGCATTGTGACATCATGGCTCCGCCCCTCGTGATGTCATGGTCCACCCCCTTAATGCAAATCTGTGGGAGGGGCGTGATGGCCGCCACAGCCCCACCCATAGACTTGTATTGAGGGGCGGGCCTTTACGTCACGAGGGGGCGGAGCCATGACGTAACAATGCTCCGGCCTCTGTATTGCCCATCATTACGCACGGAGCGAGTCTGCTCTGTGCAGTAATGATAGCGGGGTGCCGCAGCCGAGATCCCGGGGGTCCCCAGCAGCGGGACCCCGGCGCCTTTGGATAGGGGATAAGATGTCTAGGGGTGGAGTACCCCTTTAAACTCCATTTAGTGCAGTCCAGGCTCCAGGGCATCTAAAATGGCAGATCTACATGTGAGAACAGGGGGAAAGGAATCCTGGGAAGGTGGGAACAAGGGTCGGCAGGATTACCCTGAATCACATGCAGCATGCAGCCTATCAGCAGCCAGACACCCCTGTGATGTCACAGCCCTATATACAGCCATCTTGCAGCCACTTACATCAGCATTCTATTGCAGAGAGAGAGGGACAGTGAGCAGTGTGTTGCACAGAAAAGCTTTTTTACAGCAACGATTCACCTCAAACCCAAATCCAGCCTAGAAGCACTGATAGGGAAGGGAGAGAGATTGAGAGAGAAAGTGCAATTTTGGGTGTATTACAGCATCGATTTACCTCAACCCTAAATCCAGCCTAGAAGCACTGACAGGGAAGGGAGTGAGATTGAGAGAGAGAGTGCAATTTTGGGTGTAGTACACAGCGACTGTGTGCTGAAGCACTGGTGTGTACAACAACTGAAAAGCTAATAGTAGCCAGTTAGGGTGAGCAGTGTCCTCTATTAAAGGGATACTCCACTGGAAAACATTTATTTTTAAATCAACTGGTGCCAGAAAGTTAAATAGGTTTGTAAATTACTTCTATTAAAAAAATCTTAATCCTACCAATACTTATCAGCTGCTGTTATGATCCACAGGAAGTTCCTTTCTTTTTGAATTTCCTTTCCTTGCTCTCTGCTGACACCTCTGTCAATTTTTGGAACTGTCCAGAGCAGGATAGGTTTTCTATGGGGAGTTGCTCCTACTCTGGACAGTTCCTAAAATGAACAGAGGTGTCAGTAGATAGCACTGTGGTCAGGTATAAAGGAAATTCATAAAGAAGAGAACGTCCTGTGGATCATAACAGCAGCTGATAAGTCTTGGAAGTATTACAATTTTTTAATAGAAGTAATTTACAAATCTGTTTAACTTTCTGGCACCAGTTGATAAAAAAAAAAAAGTTTTCCAGTGGAGTACTCCTTTAAGTGTAATCTAAGTGGTGTACCATTTTGCGTACATCTAAGTGGTGTACCATTTTGTTCCTGTTAAAGTCTTAAGGGCCTAGTTACTGTGAAAGGCCAGCCAAAAGTACACACCTGCTGGTGTTGTATACAAATACTGTTTCAAGCGTAGTGGAGCGCATTGTACTCCCCTCATAAGTGCATACCACATACGTACATATAAGTGGTGTATCATTTTGTTCCTGTTAAAGTCTCAAGGGCCTAATTACTGTGAAAGCCCAGCAAAAAGTACACACCTGCTGGTGTTGTAGACACATACTGTTTTAAGCGTACTGGGGCGCATTGTTCTTCCCTCATAAGTGCATACCACAAACGTACATCTACGTGGTATACCATTTTGTTCTGGTTAAAGTCTTAAGGGCCTAGTTACTGTGAAAGGCCAGGCAAAAGTACACACCTGCTGCTGTTCTAGACAAATACTGTTTTAAGCATAGTGGAGCGTACTGTATTCCCCTAATATATGCACTAAGTATGTCAGGCAGGGAAGTTCCAGGATGTTCCCAGAGTTGAGGTAGAGGCCTAAATTCATCAGGCGCAGGCAGAGGTTGCAGCAGACTAGGGGCGAGTGGCTGCAGGAGTCGTAACCAGAGGCCTGAGCTCCTGGTATCAGCTAGCGGTCGTGTCTCGACCAGCAACCCATCTGCTGCCAGTCAGCAGCTACTGCCCAGCCAAGAAGTGAAGGAGACGTCCACCGCTTCCTTCGCTTTGTAGGCAAGTAGTGATGAGGAGTGGCGTGGTAGGGGGTGTTGGGAGCGTTCAGGCTCCTGAAGCACACACTGAGGAGAACATTAGTGATGTGCTGACACAACTCAATGATGATGAAGCCGACTGCACTTGGGATTCGGGTGCCGAGGGGTTCATCATCAGGAATAGAAGGTGGCTGGTTGTCTGTGAGGCAGCAGTTGAGTCAGCAAGGTGGTAGCATGGTTGGGAGTCAGTATGGTGGCAGCAGTAGGAAGTCTGGATCCAAATGTGCCCAGGGTAGACCACCTGCTTCGCAGCAGCCTACCTGCCTGGGAGGTAGTAGAACAGGGGTCCCTGGAGTCGGCAGCAGTAGCAGTCAGTCAGTGCGGACTGTTGGGGGGGACATCAGCTACTTTGCAGTGTGGCAGTTTTTCATCAAGTATTCAGAGGATATTAACATGGCCACATGCAATTTAAAAAAATATCTTTAATCTTTTCAATTGTGAGGCCCTCTGGTCAGGTCAGGCTGCCGTCACCTCCAGGCTGTGTCATTCTGTCAGCATATAGTCTCCTCTTGCTGCTGCCACCTTCGGGCTTGGTAATTCTGCCACATTTTGGTCTCCTCATGCTTGTGCCACCTCCAGGCTGTGTCATTGTGCCGCCATGTGGTTTCCTCATGCTGCCGGGACATTGCCTAATTTTTTTTACTGTAATCTATTTAATATCTTCAATTTAAATTTGAAAATATATCTTTAAACTTTTCAATTGTGAGGCCCTAGTGGTTTCCTCTTGCTACTGCCACCTCCAGGCTTTGTCATTCTGCCACCATATGGTCTCCTTATGCTGTTGGCACCGTAAATTAAACTTTTAAAGTTTTGATCTATCTAAAATCTTCAATAAAAATTTTCTAAAATATCTTTAATCTTTTCTATTGTGAGGCCCTATGGTCTCGTCGGGCTGCTGACACCTCTAGGCTCTGTCATTATGCCATCAAGTGACTCCTTGTTATATTCGGACAGAAACAAATTTTTTGGGGAAAATTCGGCAAATCGTCCGATCAATTTTTTTAAAAATTCACTCATCTCTAATCCCACCTTTAAAAGTTACATGTATATTGAGCATGAGGGTACTCCAACCTGTTTTGAGAGGTAGCTTCCACATCCAGTCAAGTCAATAAAGAGGTAAGACAAGGATTAAAAGTTATCACTCATCCACAAGATGTGGGATAACTTTCTGATCAGTGGGGTTCTGACTGCTGAGACCCCGACTGAGAACAGATCACCAGTCCCCTGAGTAAATAGAAGGGCAGCACACATGCTTATCCGCCATTCCATTGATTCTCCATGGCCTACATTTACTATTATAGAGTTTTTCCTATTTGATTTTTATCCAACCAGGGTTTTTTTTTTTTTAAATCAGATTTCCTAAAAATTTTATATTATAATACAAATCTACCTCTTATAATTTTTGAGAAAAGTAGAGTTTTGCAGAAAACCCATGAACACTCCCACTTTACTAGGTTAAAAATTCAATTTGTTTGCTTGTTTGGCTTTCTTCTTGCAAAGTTTTGGCATATGAAAATGTAAAAATAAAAGCCAATATTGAACTGTCAGGATGGGTATAGTAAATCGAAGTCCCACTGACAGTAAAGGAGACTGTCCCACTGACAGTAGATGGAGTGGTGGCTGACAATTCATTTAGGGGGACACTTGACCTCCACTCTCATGATCAGTGGGGGCCTTAGTGATCGAACTCCCCACTAATAAACTTGTTATCCCATATCCTGTTGCTAGGTAATAACTTTTAATGTTACAATCACTTATCTCCTTAGATTCCATGGTCAATAACACCCATACTAAGTGGTTTTTACAAATGAGGAAACATTCTTTTTAACCCCATTGGCACCCTGATGGCCTTCTTAGGTCCTTATCTGTCAATGAATTATCATGGCAGACAGGTGCCTAACAAAGGCCTCCAGTCCTGCCATGTCTTTATGCCCTGAATACACAGAACTAGTTTGTGACCATATTTATACTGCAACTTTTTCCTCCTAGAGGAACAATATCATTTTGTTTAGAGGTAAAGAAATACAATACTAACTACGTGATTTATTGTTATGGGCAGCTTAACTATTTTGATTCAGTTACCATCCTCATGTAAGCATGCACTCTCCTGACACTGCTATGTACAAGCGTAAAAGGGAAATGGGTCATTGTGACAGCTTAGACATTGAAATCTTGTGTAATCGGAGGCCTGGAGGCTTTATTGATCAACTGAGGAAGGATCAAGGCCTATAAACATCATTAAATGGCCACAGCATTGCAAAAGATTTGATACCTTCTGGCAGGCCTTAAACTGGGAAATTTCAAAGCAGATGTTCATGTCATTGCTGTACATCGGAGAATAACCTCAATTAAAAATTTACCAGTCCAATCTTCCAGCCTCTGCATCATTTAGTAACCGAACGCTGCAAATAGCACCATCCACAGATGTCCTTGTGCCACCACCTCAAATACCATATTACACCCAAAATCAGATAAGGCATGACTTAAGGTTAAAAAAAAAAAAAACTCTTAAAGAGGTTTTTCCAATTGTATGTAATGCTTAAAACCTAAACTCTGGACAATGTTTTTGTTAGAATAGTTCCCTGAAATGAATCTAATTACAGGGTATCCCACTGCTGGGACCTTCATACTATAGGTACAATCTATGGTATGTTCTGTTATACAGTGCCGCCACAGGGGGGATAAAGTATTGCACAGTTTATATTGAAATAAGTTGTGTACCAAAGAAAAAGGGGGTCCTCCAGAGAGATTCCCTCTGTGTCAGGGTTTCCCAACCATTATGCCTCCAACTGTTGCAAAACTACAACTCCCAGCATGCCTCGACAGCCTTTCACCCATCACGCTGTCTAATAGATGAGATTTTATTCTATTAACTTTGAATTTTCAAAACCTGACAACCTGTGTTATGTTTGTACTGTACAATAAAACCTAATGCAAGTTTAGAGATCAGTGAATGAGAATATATTGCTTTATAGTGAAGTTCTATTAATCTGTTCTGATCCTGTCCTGCTTTGTTGCTACTATAGAGAGTAAAGCACTGTCCCTATGTCAAATGGATAGGAAAGGGACAGGTGTCATTCATGTGAAATTGTGAATGTAAACAAGTTTGCATTCAATGACAGCAATCAGAGTATCAAAACTGTACAGAGTATATTCATCTCGCAATGCCTTTCAAACCATACAGGTACGTCATGGGGGCATTAAGGATATGTGTATTTATGTACTGTATATGGTGTACATTTAAAGAAAACCTGTCACAGATTTTACCCAATATAGCTGGTAGAAAAATATAGGGTAAAATAAAATTCCTTGCCATGTCCGGATGTCCTCCTGAGCATACTCCATATTATTGAAAAGTAGTTGCTGCTTCTGGGCATAAGCAAGATTTTCATGAAATACATATATAGTTGTGCAGTGAACTGTACAAGCTGTTGAATGATAGCACATACATGCCCTTGGGAATTAAAAAAGTAATAAAGAAAAGGGGGGGGTTTTACTCTACATATACCTATGGGGGAGGGGGGGTTACTCTACATATACCTATGGGGAAGGGGAGGGGGGGGGTTACTCTACATATACCTATGGGGAAGGGGAGGGGGGGGTTACTCTACATATACCTATGGGGGGGGGGTTACTCTACATATACCTATGGGGAAGGGGAGGGGGGGGGGGGGTTACTCTACATATACCTATGGGGAAGGGGAGGGGGGGGGGGGTTACTCTACATATACCTATGGGGAAGGGGAGGGAGTATACTCTACATATACCTATGGGGAAGGGGAGGGGGGTTACTCTACATATACCTATGGGGGAGGGGGGTTACTCTACATATACCTATGGGGGAAGGGGGGTTAATCTACATACACCTATAAGGGAGGAGGGGGGTGTTACTCTACATATACCTATGGGGGAGGGGGGGGTTACTCTTCATATACCTATAGGGGAGGAGGGGGGGTTTACTCTACATATACCTATGGGGGAGGGGGGGGTTACTCTACATATACCTATGGGGGAAGGGGGGGTTACTCTACATACACCTATTGGGAGGAGGGGGGGTGTTACTCTACATATACCTTATGGGGGAGGGGGGGTTACTCTTCATATACCTATAGGGGAGGAGAGGGGGGTTTACTCTACATATACCTATGGGGGAGGGGGGGGTTACTCTACATATACCTATGGGGGAAGGGGAGGGGGGGTTACTCTACATATACCTACAGGGAAGGGGGGGAGAGGGAGGGGGGGTGCTCTGCATTTAACCTATAGGGAAGGGGGGGGAGAGGGGGGGTTTACTCTACATATACCTATGGGGAAGGGGAGGGGGGGTTACTCTACATATACCTATGGGGAAGGGGAGGGGGGTTACTCTACATATACCTAAGGGAAGGGGGGGTTACTCTACATATACCTATGGGGGAGGGGGGGTTACTCTACATATACCTATGGGGGAAGGGGGGGTTACTCTACATACATCTATGGGGGGGTGTTACTCTACATATACCTATGGGGGAGGGGGGTTACTCTACATATACCTATGGGGGAGGGGGGGGTTACTCTACATATACCTATAGGGGAGGAGGGGGGGGTTACTCTACATATACCTATGGGGAAGGGGGGTTACTCTACATATACCTATAGGGGAGGAGGAAGGGGGTTACTCTACATATACCTATGGAGGAGGGGGGGGGGTTACTCTACATATACCTATGGGGAAGGGGAGGGGGGGTTACTCTAGATATACCTATGGGGAAGGGGAGGGGGGTTACTCTACATATACCTATGGGGAAGGGGAGGGGGGTTACTCTACATATACCTATGGGGAAGGGGAGGGGGGTGGTTACTCTACATATACCTATGGGGAAGGGGAGGGGGGGTTGGGTTACTCTACATATACCAATGGGGAAGGGGGAGGGGGGTTACTCTACATATACCTATGGGGAAGGGGAGGGGGGTTACTCTACATATACCTATGGGAAAGGGGAGGGGGGTGGTTACTCTACATATACCTATGGGGAAGGGGAGGGGGGGTTACTCTACATATACCAATGGGGAAGGGGGGGGGGGGTTACTCTACATATACCTATGGGGGAGGGGGGGTTACTCTACATATACCTATGGGGGAAGGGGGGGGGGGTTTCTCTACATACACCTATAGGGGAGGAGAGGGGGGGGTTACTCTACATATACCTATGGGGGACAGGGGGTTACTCTACAAATACCTATAGGGGAGGAGGGGGGGGGGTTACTCTACATATACCTATGGGGGAGGGGGGGTTACTCTACATATACCTATAGGGGGAGGAGGGGGGGTACTCTACATATACCTATGGGGGAGGGGGGGTTACTCTACATATACCTATAGGGAAGGAGGGGGGGTTACTCTACATATACCTATGGGGGAGGGGGGTTACTCTATATATACCTATGGGGAAGGGGGGGTTATTCTACATATACCTATAGGGGAGGAGGGGGGGGGGTTACTCTACATATACCTATGGGGGAGGGGGGGTTTCTCTACATATACCAATAGGGGAGGAGGGGCAGGGGGTTACTCTACATATACCTGAGGGGGGGGGGTTACTCTACATATACCTATGGGGAAGGGGGGTTACTCTACATATATCTATAGGGGAGGAGGGGGGTTACTCTACATATACCTATGGGGGAGGGGGGGTTACTCTACATATACCTATGGGGAAGGGGAGGGGGGGTTACTCTACATATACCTATGGGGAAGGGGAGGGGGGGTTACTCTACATATACCTATTGGGAAGGGGAGGGGGGTTACTCTACATATTTCTATGGGGAAGGGGAGGGGGGTGGTTACTCTACATATACCTATGGGGAAGGGGAGGGGGGTTACTCTACATATACCAATGGGGAAGGGGAGGGGGGGTTACTCTACGAATACCTATAGGGGAGGGGGGGTTACTCTACATGTACCTATGGGGATGGGGAGGGGGGGTTACTCTACATATACCTATGGGGAAGGGGAGGGGGGGGTTACTCTACATATACCTATGGGGAAGAGGGGGGGGGTGTAGCTGCATATACCTATGGGAAATTGGGGGGTGCATCTGCATATACCTATGGGAAAGAGGGGGGGTGTAACTGCATATACCTATGGGAAGGGGGGATGTAACTTTATATACCTATGGGAAAGGGGGGGTGTTACTGCATAAACCTATGGGAAAGGGGGGGAGTAACTGCATATACCTATGGGAAAGGGGGGGGGGTAGTTGCATATACCTATGGGAAAGGGGGGTGTAACTGCATATACCTATGGGAAAGGGGGGGGGTATCTGCATATACCTATGGGAAATTGGGGGTGTAACTGCATATACACAAATGAGAAAGAGGGGGGGGTGTAACTGCATATACCTATGAGAAAGAGTGGGGGTGTAACTGCATATACCTATGGGAAAGAGGGGGGGGGGGTGTAACTGCATATACCTATGGGAAAGAGGGGGGTGTAACTGCATACACCTATGGGAAAGTGTGGGGATGTAACTGCATATACCTATGGGAAATTGGGGGGTGCATCTGCATATACCTATGGGAAAGAGGGGGGGGGGTGTAACTGCATATACCTATGGGAAGGGGGGATGTAACTTCATATACCTATGGGAAAGGGGGGTGTTACTGCATATACCTATGGGAAAGGGGGGGAGTAACTGCATATACCTATGGGAAAGGGGGGGGTAATTGCATATACCTATGGGAAAGGGGGGTGTAACTGCATTATACCTATGGGAAAGGGGGGGGTATCTGCATATACCTATGGGAAAGGGGGGTGTAACTACATATACACCTATGGGAAAGAGGGGGGGTGTAACTGCATATACCTATGAGAAAGAGTGGGGGTGTAACTGCATATACCTATGGGAAAGAGGGGGGTGTAACTGCATATACCTATGAGAAAGAGGGGGGGTGTAACTGCATATACCTATGGGAAAGAGGGGGAGTGTAACTGCATATACCTATGGGAAAGGGGGGCGGGATAATTGCATATATCTAAGGGAAAGAGGGGGGTGCAACTGCATATACCTATGGGAAAGAGGGGGGGTGTAACTGCATATACCTATGGGAAGGGGGGTGTAAGTTCATATACCTATGGAAAAGGGAGGGTGTAACTGCATATACCTATGGGAAAGGGGGGGTGTAACTGCATATACCTATGGGAAAGGGGGGTGTAACTGCATATATCTATGGGAAAGAGGGGGGGATGTAACTGCTCATACCTATGGGAATGAGGGGGGGGGTGTAACTGCATATATCTATGGGAAAGAGGGGGGTGTACCTGCTTATACCTATGGGAAAGAGGGGGGGGGTAACTGCCTATACCTATGGGGAAAGGGGAGGAAGGTGGAGGGGTAACTGCCTATACCAATGGGGAAGAGGGGGGTAACTCTGCCTATACCAATGGGGAAGAGGGGGGTAACTCTGCCTATACCAATTGGTAAGAGGGGGGGGGAATCTGCCTATACCTATGGGAAAAAAGGGGTTTAACCCTGCCTATACCTATGGGAAACGGGGGGAGTTTTTTTTTTTTTTTTTTAACTCTGCCTATACCTACGGGGAAAGGGGGTGGGGGGACTCTGCTGCCTATACCTAAGGAGAAAGGGGGGTTTACTCTGTTTCTATACCTATTGGGAAGGGGGTTTAACTCTGCTGCCTATACCAATAGGGAAGGGGGGCTACCTAACTTTATACCTGGATGCCTAACTACTTACCTACATACCCAGCTAGCTAACTATGTACATACTAGTGTTGAGCGGCATAGGCCATATTCGAATTCGCAAATATTCGCGAATATATGGACGAATATTCGTCATATATTCGCGAATATTCGCATATTCGTAATATTCCCGTTTTATTTTCGCATATGCGACAATTCGCATATGCGAAAATTAGCACATGCAAAATTAACATAAGCGAAAATTCGCATACGCGAAAATTAGCATATGCACATTTTCGCACATGCGAAAATTCGCACATCAGTCTCACACAGTAGTATTAGAGCCTTCTTTACACCACACAAGCTGGAAGCAGAGAGGGATGATCACTGTGATGTGTACTGGGAAAAAAAAAACAAATAAAAAAAAAAAGAATATTCGTAATTACGAATATATAGTGCTATATTCGCGAATACTCGCGAATTCGCGAATATGCGATATTCGCGAATAAAATTTGCATTGCGAATATTCGCGAGCAACACTAGTACATACCTGGCCTTCATACATGGCTGCCTAACTAGCTAGCTAGCCCCTTACCTACCTAACTTGTCACCTACCTACATATCTGGCTTCCTGATCTACCTACCTAGTTACCTATTTACCTGGCTACTTACCTACCCGTTTACTGTGCAGGACACCAAGGAGGGCATTATTACAGTTTGTGGGCCTATAGATGGAAAGATTGTGGAGAGGAGGGCACTGAATATATGACATGTTTTTCCTGCAGATGTTAAGAGATCCACATGGCGGTCTTATCCAGACGGAGAAGAAAAGGAAAGAGGACGCTGCTGATCAGAAAATACGTAATTGTGAGTTCCAAAATGTAACTGTAATCACTTTTATGGTATACACATCCTGTGTACAGCTGATATCTACTGCCATATGGTCCTGTATATAATCACTTATATAGATCCTTTATAGTATACTGGTCTGTGTATAGTGGTTTTATTCACTACAGTATGGCGGTATTATCCAGTTATTGTGTGGTGGTATATATTTACCTATGTTAAAGTGTTTTTTTATATATATAAATTTTAGTTTATTGTGTGGGATTTAGGTGGAATAGGTGCGTGGCAGAAGATTGACGAGCTGCAGAGCCTAGTAAGGGCCCTTGCTTTTTTTTGGTCCGTGGGCCCTAAGTGTTGTCAGTCCGCTCCTGGGAGGGGGTGTAATTAAGGGGGGGGGGGAAAGGAGGGGGTAAATAAAGGGGGGGAGGGGGTGTAATTAAGGGGGGTGCGGGTGATGGGGTGCCAAACAAAGGGTCCGCCCTGGGTGCCAAATTCTCTAGGTACGCCCCTGCCATCTACCCTAAATTGACCCTATAAAAACTACAGATTACCCTGTAAAAAATAAGCCCTCAAACTACTTTGAAAATATGCCAATGTGGTAACCCAGTACAGAATCATGTGCTCTTCTGTACTCCTGCCCATCCTGTGTGGCAGATGCTGCTCAATGTCCGTCTTGGGCCCACTTAGAACTCTCCATAATGCACTAAATAATATAATATAGTGAGGTCATAGTTCAGTCCTGCAGATAAGTGCATGCTGAGGTACAGTTTGGTGAGGAGTGAAGTCTGAAGTCTGGATCTGAAAGGAGTCCTGAGGCCTAGTCCAGCAACCACGCATCAACTACAAGTTAACCCCACTACCCAGGTGAAATGCAAAGCCTTGCAGTAAGCACTAAGTCCAGGGAATTTAATATAAGTCAAGTCCAGCAAGTTAGTCAAGCCCAAGTCACTAAAGTCTAGCGTGGGCTGCTTACAAGTCAAGTCAGTCATATACAGCACAATCTACTATAAGTCCCAGCAAGCTGATAAGCTTCCCAAAGTTCACCCTGCATCTCCTTCACGCTAATCTGGGGGGGGGGGGGGGGGGGGCATTGGTTCTTTCCATGCAAGTTCCATGCAAGTAAGGAAAGGCACAAGGATGTTGTACTTTCCACACAAAGAGCTGTACAGAATTTCCATGTATGGTTTAGGTCTGTCCTACAACATTTTCTAGTTAGGACCTGGGGCCTAATTTTGGTGGCATATTGGGCAAGTCCATAACTGTTGTGATGTGACTTGTTATCTGTGGTTGCATCTGAGCCCTGGTGCCTGAGGGGTCCCAAAATCCCCTCCACTATATTATGAGACCCCAGTATTATACCTGGCAAATGGAACGCCCTGTTTCAGACTTTACATTGTGGGTCAAGAGTGTTAGGTTACGAGGACAACATAACCCAACCAATCACCTTGATGGACAAGGGACTCATGCCCCCTTGCTTTTATGGCAACATGGAAACATACACCATACAGTAATCTAGTAATTTTGGACACAAAATCCAATTAGTTAAAATAGTAGCTGGAAGTAAGAAAAATGGGGAGTAGAAACACTTAAAGGGGTTGTCCAGCATAAGGTGATTTTAGTACGTACCTGGCAGGCAGTAATGGACGTGCTTAGGAAGGATCTGCACTTGTCTTGGGGCTAAATGGCTATGTTGTGAGATTACCATAATACTGTGGCTAGCTTTTTGTGAACTTGTATTTCCTGTTTGACTTTTCTTTTTTTGACTACAAATCCCACAATTCCATTTTCCTCCCTCCCACACATCAGCCACCCCACCCATTGAAACATAAATGAGCTGCATCCATTCAAAAGACCTGTGGTTTTCAATCAGGGTGCCTACAGCTGTTGCATTAGTTGCAGACTGATCTCTCTCCCACAAAGCGATCCCTCCACCCATTGATGCAGACAGGCTCCCTGTCATCAGCTGACTAGTGAGTCAGGTCCCAGCCGCATTGCAACCTGGGAAAAATCTGAGACAACAGTCATTTTGTATGCTGTTAAAAATAAATACTGGAGTGAAAATCACAGAAGAATTGTGAGAAAACCGTCACACACAGGTGCAGACACTATATTATGAACTACACTAACTTTACAGCTCTTGTAGCATAGTCAAATAAAAAAAAATCCTGGAATACCCCTTTAAGAATCACTGACATCCAGTTTACAAGTAAATAACTCTTTTATTTAAAAAACAAAAAAGAACAAGCATAATAAAGATGCATTAGGAGGGAGCTCAGCCATTACAAGGTAATTACAAATACAATTTAGGGAATTTAATTTCCTCTTAAGTTCATAGGATTTTTTCTAAACTTTCACAGGCCTGCCCCTTGCTTGGTAACTACTGTGGCAGAAAATGATTTACAGAGGACAATGGATTACAGCTCTCTTTTTAAAGAGAAAAACTGAAAATATGATGTCCATCGACCTACAGTGGCTTGTAGTGATAAGATCTACCACTCCTCTAGTCTGTTCAACTGCCCAGAGGCCCTGAGGGCAAATGGGCCTGATAGTCTCTTATCATGGAAGTGGTTATCCAAAATGCATTGTTCTCATTTCCAAAACACATCACATATACACTCAATACCTGTTTTATCCATATCTACCAAGCCTTAACCCCTTAAGGACTCAGGGTTTTTCTGTTTTTGCATTTTCCTTTTTTCCCTCATTACCTTTAAAAAATCATAACTCTTTCCATTTTTCACCTAAATGGCTTATTTTTTGCGCCACCAATTCTACTTTGTAATGACATCATTCATTTTACTCAAAAATCTACGGAGAAACGGAAAATAAAATCATTGTGAGACAAAATTGAAAAAAAAGCCATTTTGTAACTTTTGGGGGCTTCCGTTTCTACACAGTACATTGTTCGGTAAAAATGACACCTTCTCTTTATTCTGTAGGTCCTTACGGTTAAAATGATATCCTACTTATATAGGTTTGATTTGTTGTACTTCTGGAAAAAATCATAACTTCATGCAGGAAAATTTATACATTTAAAATTGTCCTCTTCTGACCCCTATAACTTTTTTATTTTTCCGGTTATGGGGCGGTATGAGGGCTCATTTTTTGCGCCGTCATCTGAGGTTTTTAGCAGTACCATTTTTGCATTGATAGGACTTTTTGATCGCTTTTATTCCTGTTTTCATGATATAAAAAGTGACCAAAAATGCACTATTTTGGACTTTGGAATTTTTTTGCCCGTACGCCATTTACCGTGCGGTTTAATTAACAATATATTTTTATAATACGGACAATTCCACACGCGGCGATACCACATATGTTTATTTTTATTTACACAGTTTTTTTTATGGGAAAAGGGGGGTGATTCAAACTTTTATTAGGGGAGGGGTTAAATGATTTTTATTCACTTTTTTTTCTCACATTTTTTTTTGCAGTGTTGTAGCTCCCATAGGGACCCATAACACTGCATGCACTGATCTTTTACATTGATCAATGGTTTCTCATAGGAAACCAGTGATCGATGATTCTGCCGCTTGACTGCTCATGCCTGGATCTAAGGCACTGGGCAGTCATTCGGTGATCGGACACTAGGAGGCAAGGTAGGAGACCCTCCTTGTGTCCAGCAGCTGTTCGGGACGCCGCGTTTTCGCTGAAGCGATCCCGAACAGCTCCCTGAGCTAACCAGCATGGTTTCACTGTAGACGCGGCGTTCAACTTTGAACGCCGCATCTAAAGGGTTAATAGCGCGCCGCACTTCGATCAGTGCCATGCACTATTAGACACGGGTCCCGGCTTCTAACCGACTCGCTATGATGTGGGGCCACGCCGTGGCCTTGCGTCATAGATCGGGAGTGGACTCATGACGTACCGGTATGTCATGAGTCCTTAAGGGGTTAAGGGGGTACTCCGGTGGTTAATTTTTTTGACTATATGGCATCTTCTTTGTGAGTTTTGTTTTTTTGCAATATACATGTGTTATATGTTTTGGCAGCATGTATGTGTTTTTCTTACCTGTTTGTTGGGCAGGAAGTTCTGTAGTTCAGAGGGTTTTCTTTTACTGTTGTCCACAGTTCTGAGTCTGTTGTGGACAAGATGTCACAGCTTTTTTTTTTTTCTCTTTCTGCAATCTGCAAGAGAGGAATAAGCCACGCCCCCTCATCTCATCCAGTTGAGTACACAGCTCCTAACCTCCCCTCCCCCCTGCTTTGTATTCTAAAGACACAGGTCTGCACAGGAGAAGGACCTCACAGAGAAGATAAGTGTTATCTGAAGGGGAGGATGAGAATGTGCACGGGCTGGGGATTTATGGACTGCAGGGGAATAAATCTCATACTGGGAATGATCTCTATGGCGGAGATTTATCAAAACCTGTGCAGAGGAAAACTTGCCCAGTTGCCCATAGCAACCAATCAGATTGCTTCTTTCATTTTTCACAGACCTTCATAAAAATGAAAGCAGCAAGCTGATTGGTTGCTATGGGAAAGTGGGCAAGTTTTTCCTCTGCACAGGTTTTGATAAACCTCCACAATAGAAAGGATATTGTATCAGCTCACCACTTGTAGTTCTAATTGTTCCCGATGGTATCACACAACACACCTCTCCAGCGGAAGCTTCGGAGGAAACACAGGGGCCGAGTCCCCAGGTGCAGCAATCACAGTAGAAGGAGGAGATTCCGGTTCCCAGGCTGGGTCAAATTTCAAGCTTTATTCTTTGCATGTTAAAATCCAGTGCACGAAGAATATAAAAACATAGAAACGAAGCAAGACACAAACGCACCGACGCGTTTCGACTTAACAGTAAGTCTTAGTCATGGCAAGACTAAGACTTACTGTTAAGTTGAAACGCGTCATTGCGTTTGTGTCTTGCTTCGTTTCTATGTTTTTATATTCTTCGTGCACTGGATTTTAGCATGTAAAGAATAAAGCTTGAAATTTTACCCAGCCCGGGAGCCAGAATCTCCTCCTTCTACTGTGTTAGATAAATCTCCCCCTATATGTGAAGGGGGAGGGGGGGGGGACTCCTGAATGACACATGCTGGGAGTTGTAGTCCCTGTTGTGTGTGTGTGTATGCTAGTGTTTACAAACCAGTGTGCCTCCAGCTGTTGCAAAACTACAACTCCCAGCATGCCCTGACAGACTTTGGGCATGCTGAGAGTTGTAGATTTGCAACAGCTGGAGGCATACTGGTTGGGAAACACTGTTCTAGCCTATTCAGCATACACATCATGTTACACCAGTGTTTCCCAACCAGTGTGCCTCTAGCTGTTGCAAAACTACAACTCCTAGTATGCCCAAAGGCAGTCAGGGCATGCTGGGAGTTGTAGTTTTGCAACACCTGGAGGCACCCTGGTTGGGAAACACTGGTGTATGCCCTACAGAGGTGCGGTGAACTACAACCCCCAGGAGACTACAGAGGCAGCATGCTGGTGTTATACCACAGACTGAAGACTCCTGAATGACACATGCTGGGAGTTGTAGTCCCTTTTGTGTGTGTATGACAGTGTATCCTAAACCAAGGCTGATTATATTAGTGTGCTGTGTATAAGGGTATAAACAGGAGAAGAAGAAAAAGGAGAGGATAGCGCCTCGCGTAATTCAGTGGGATAATCCCGATCCACAACCCCAATGTTAGTGGTACTCACCTGGGGTATGACTTGATACGTGCATATCACCCCTCCGTGTGGGGTCAGATGATCTCGGGCTGCAGCCTGCAGGACCCAGCCGGGTACTCGGTATGAGACCGGCAGTAGACTTGAGATTGGTGCAAAAAAAATAGCAAAAAAGGTGGTCTGCGTATAAGGGGGCTGACCGAGGAAAATAGTAGGGTGGGTAAAGGGCAGAAGAAACAAACAAAAAAAAAAAGGAGCCGTCCCAAACCAGCAAGGCATATGGCATGATGGGATTTGTAGTTTTCAGCACAGCAAGAAACAGGAAATAGAAGCAAAGATAGGAAAACAAAGTGGGGGATAAAAAGATAACAAAGAACGGGAATAGAGTAGGCTAAACAACAAGAATAGAAATGAAACAAAACAAATAGGGTAAGTCAACAACTAAAAAAAACACGTTGACCATCGGAGTACCCCTTTAAGACTCAAATTGTGGTGTATTATAAGCATGTAAGTAAAAAGGGAATTAGACTCAAATTGTGGTGTATTATAAGCATATAAGTAAAAAGGGAATTAGACTCAAATTGTGGTGTATTATAAGCATATAGAAAGGGAATTGGCACTCAAGGTCACGGATATATGTCTCACACTTGGAAACAATACTTAAATAAAAGGTTATTTTTGTTGATCATATAATTACAAAATAAATATATGGTAAGACCTGGTGCGTCGCAGGGCCCTTGCTAGCCGCTTAGGTCAATCTCAATAATAAAATCACACGTATATATGTATTGTGCACAAAATCAAACTTAAAATTGGTAAACATATATAATACCTTCATAAAATGGGGTTAATAATCATTGTCCACATAATAATGATAGAATATATAAAAATAATGTAATATGCTCTGGGGCAAGAATATCTCTCCATGATAAATATATGGTAAATGACAATGTGCAATTAAGATATAGCATGTAGTCCAAAATAATCAGTACAGAGCTAGGCTGTAAAGGAATAGATCAAGGTGATGTCAGATGAAGAGCTGCGCTGTGTGGGGTAACATTATATTGTAACTTGTATCTTCAATAGTATTAATGTGTAATCCAAATGGTTAGATGGCAACAATGTATTAACAGTAATAATGTGCCCAGGGGTGGACTGACAACACTAAGGGCCCCTGGACCAAAAAAAGCAAGGGCCCCCTGTGACGCTCCACCGCTGATCACACTTTTGGCCCCTATTTCACCCAAATCCCTCCACCACCCCTACAAAATAAACTAATATATAGTATATATATATATATATATATATATATATATATATATACACAGTGGTCCCTCAACATACGATGGTAATCCGTTCCAAACGAACCATCGTTTGTTGAAACAGTCGTATGTTGAGGGATTCATGCAGTGGAAAGAATAGGAAGTTATACTCACCTGTCCCTGCCGTCACCGCTGCCCTGGATGTCGCCCTCCATCGCTGTCGCCGCGTCCCCAGGGTGTCCCCGACGCTCCGGACGTCTCTGCTTCCCCGGGATCCTCGCTCTCCGTCGCCACCATCACGTCACTACGCACACCGCTCCTATTGGATGACGGGACGGCGCGCGCGGCGACGTGATGATGATGAAGGAGAGCGTCGGCGATGCAGGAGATCCCGAAGAGGATGGTCCGGAGCCCCGAGGACAGGTAAGAGACCATCACCAGACCACACGGGGCACCATAAACGGCTATCCTGTGGTAGCTGAAGCAGTCTGCGCTGCCGCATAGCCGTTTATGTGATGGCCCCGACATACAAAAGCATCATATGTTGATGCTGCCTTCAACATGCGATGGCCTCTGAGAGGCCATCGCATGTTGACATTATTGCATGTTGGGGCCATCGTAGGTCGGGGGGGGGGGTCACTGTGTATATATATATATATATATATATATATATATATATATATATACATACATAAGAAACACTTTTTCATAGGTAAAATAATTTTCCATGATTACTAATACCAGTATATAAGGAGGAAATACATACCACTACACAATAACTGCATAATACCGCCATACTGCACTGAATAAAACCAATATACACTGACCAGTATACTATCCAGGATCTGTATACTATATAAGCGATTATATATACAGTGCCCATGTAGAGGTACTTACAAGCTGTACAGATATCTGTATACCATATAAGTGATTATATACAGGTCCATATGGTGGTTGCTATCAGCTGTACACATGATGTGCATACCATAGAAGTGATTATAGTTGCATCTAGGGTCTCACAATTATGTATTTTTTGATTGGCGGCATCCTTTTTCCTTTTCTGCTCTGTCTCGATTAGACCGCCATGTCGATCTCTTACCATCTGCAGGAAAAACATGTTAGACTCTGTATGTTTCCGGTGCTCTTCCTCCTCTACACAATCTTCCCATCTATAGGCCCCTAACTGTAATAATGCCCTCCTTGGAGTCCTGCACAGTAAAAGGGCAGGTAGGTAGGTAGCCAGGTAGGTAGGTAACTTGGTCGGTAGATCAGGAAGCCAGATATGTAGGTATGTGACTAGCCAAGTAGGTAGGTGGCTAGCTTGGTAATTAGGCAGCCATATATGAAGGCCAGGTATGTACATAAATAGGTAGTTAGATAAGTAATTCCCCCAGATAGCTGCCCCCTGTATGAAAACCCCCATGTTGGTGTTAGCTTGGCAGGAACATAGTAGATAGTAGGTACAGGCTGCAGCCTTCCCTACACAGTAGATACAGGCAGCAATGTCCCCCCTCATTAGGTACAGGCAGCATTGTCGCCCCACATTAGGTACAGGCAGCATTGTTCCCCCCACATTAGGTACATGCAGCATTGTCCCCCCAATTAAGTACAGGCAGCATTTTTCCCCACATTAGGTAGAGGCAGCAGTTAGCATTGTCCCCCTGGCCCCAACACCAACACCCCGCCTCACTTGATGGAAAAAAAAAAAATGATGCTCAGCTTAATGGGTTCCAAGCAGCGATCTCCTCCGCAGCAGGTGCCCACGTCTTCCATCCTCCACACTGCAGGCGCTGATGAGTGACATCATCAACATGCCTGCACTGCGTGGGGGGTGGAGGTCACGTCTCTTCTCTGTGTAGGCCAAAGATGTGACTCAAACAGAGAGGACACCTTCTGTTGTATGTGTGTGAGCCGCACATGCAGCAGATAGGGGCGCTAGTCTGCTGGGGGTTCCAGGATGAGTGTCCTGGATCCTCAGTAGCAGCGGCAGTGGCAAGCCCTTTCCCGGCTGGGCCATCGGATCACATCTGATCGAGCCCTGAATGAGCCCTGAAAAGTAGATATTCAGTGCACCTCAGCATCAACCCAGGTTGGTATACTATTAGTCCTGGTGTCCTCTGAGTGCTGTTCAGTGCTGTGCATTGCTCACCCGCCTTGATTTTCAGTGGATGAAGCGCTGGCAGCAGTGACCCTACTGGTCGATGTTCGCTCGTGATGTTTGCCCGGGGATCGCAGCTGTGCTTGGTAATCATGTAGAGTGGCGTCCTTCTTGTGGGTTTTGGGCACCAAGTTCATTAATTACATTTATCTTGTTGCTGAAGAAAAAACCTAGGAGGTCATAAAGCGTGTCCAACTGTTTATTACAAGACAATACCTTTTATTCTATTGGGGATTATCTCTCTGTAGGAGAACCACTGTACATAGTCTGTCTATGAGCTATTTTTGCTGCAGCTGCCCGTGTCCTGACCATAGCTATATGCATGCACAGCACACCTGATCAACACTGAGTGCACAGATGGCGTCCGCGATCCCTGTGTATTGGCAGAAGCCAGAACATCTGCATCCCACGCAATTACTGCCGCCAGCAGGATTACCAAGCACAGCTGCGATCCCCGGACATTAAGGGTCAAACATTACGATCGAGCAATGACCAGCAGGTCACCACTGCCAGCCATTCACCCACCTGAAGATCAATGCGGATGAGCAGTGCATAGCACTGAACCCATCCTCTCACAAAACACCAGGACCAGTAGTACATCAACTTGGGTGAGTGGTGTGGTGCACTGAATATCTACTTTTCAGGGCCCATTGATATTGTTAATACATTGTCATCATCTAACCATCTGAATTATACATTGATACTATTGAAGATACAAGTTACATAATCATAATGTGTTGAGCTTTAGGTAGGGTAGGTTAGCTTAGCAGATAGTTTCTAGTGTAGGGTTTAATGTTAGTTAGTTGAAAGATATAATCGCGCATGTGCACTATACGAATTTAATTACGAATTTCACATGGAAAAAAGTGAACAAATATAGCGAATATGCGAATTTTGCGAACATAGGACAAATATTCGTCCATATATTCACGAAATATGGCCCCTGCCGCTCATCACTAAATCATAATATAATGTTACCCCAAACAGTGCATCTATTCCTTTACAGCCTAGTTCTGTACTGTTACGCCGAGCGCTCCGGGTCCCCGCTCCTCCCCGGAGCGCTCGCTACACTCTCGCTACTGCAGCGCCCCGGTCAGATCCACTGACCGGGTGCGCTGCGATACCGCCTCCAGCCGAGATGCGATTCGCGATGCGGGTGGCGCCCGCTCGCGATGCGCACCCCGGCTCCCGTACCTGACTCGCTCTCCGTCGGTCCTGTCCCGGCGCGTGCGGCCCCGCTCCCTAGGGCGCGCGCGCGCCGGGTCTCTGCGATTTAAAGGGCCACTGCGCCGCTGATTGGCGCAGTGGTTCTAATTAGTGTGTTCACCTGTGCACTCCCTATGTATACCTCACTTCCCCTGCACTCCCTCGCCGGATCTTGTTGCCCTTGTGCCTAGTGAAAGCGTTCCCTTGTGTGTTCCTAGCCTGTGTTCCAGACCTCCTGCCGTTGCCCCTGACTACGATCCTTGCTGCCTGCACCGACCTTCTGCTACGTCCGACCTTGCTTTTGTCTACTCCCTTGTACCGCGCCTATCTTCAGCAGTCAGAGAGGTTGAGCCGTTGCTAGTGGATACGACCTGGTTACTACCGCCGCAGCAAGACCATCCCGCTTTGCGGCGGGCTCTGGTGAACCAGTAGTGACTTAGAACCGGTCCACTAGCACGGTCCACGCCAATCCCTCTCTGGCACAGAGGATCCACCTCCTGCCAGCCGGCATCGTGACAGTAGATCCGGCCATGGATCCCGCTGAAGTTCCTCTGCCAGTTGTCGCCGACCTCACCACGGTGGTCGCCCAGCAGTCACAACAGATAGCGCAACAAGGCCATCAGCTGTCTCAACTGACCGTGATGCTTCAGCAGCTACTACCACAGCTTCAGCAATCATCTCCTCCGCCAGCCCCTGCACCTCCTCCGCAGCGAGTGGCCGCTTCCAGCCTACGACTATCCTTGCCGGATAAATTTGATGGGGACTCTAAGTTTTGCCGTGGCTTTCTTTCACAATGTTCCCTGCACTTGGAGATGATGTCGGACCAGTTTCCTACTGAAAGGTCTAAGGTGGCTTTCGTAGTCAGCCTTCTGTCTGGAAAAGCTCTGTCATGGGCCACACCGCTCTGGGACCGCAATGACCCCGTCACTGCCTCTGTACACTCCTTCTTCTCGGAAATTCGAAGTGTCTTTGAGGAACCTGCCCGAGCCTCTTCTGCTGAGACTGCCCTGCTGAACCTGGTCCAGGGTAATTCTTCCGTTGGCGAGTACGCCATACAATTCCGTACTCTTGCTTCTGAATTGTCCTGGAATGATGAGGCCCTCTGCGCGACCTTTAAAAAAGGCCTATCCAGCAACATTAAAGATGTTCTGGCCGCACGAGAAATTCCTGCTAACCTACATGAACTCATTCATCTAGCCACTCGCATTGACATGCGTTTTTCCGAAAGGCGTCAGGAGCTCCGCCAGGATATGGACTTTGTTCGCACGAGGCGTTTTTTCTCCCCGGCTCCTCTCTCCTCTGGTCCTCTGCAATCCGTTCCTGTGCCTCCCGCCGTGGAGGCTATGCAAGTTGACCGGTCTCGCCTGACACCTCAAGAGAGGACACGACGCCGCATGGAGAATCTCTGCCTGTACTGTGCCGGTACCGAACACTTCCTGAAGGATTGTCCTATCCATCCTCCCCGCCTGGAAAGACGTACGCTGACTCCGCACAAAGGTGAAACAGTCCTTGATGTCAACTCTGCTTCTCCACGTCTTACTGTGCGGATATCTGCCTCTACCTTCTCCTTCTCCACTAAGGCCTTCTTGGATTCCGGATCTGCAGGAAACTTTATTTTGGCCTCTCTCATCAACAGGTTCAACATCCCAGTGACCAGTCTTGCCAGACCCCTCTACATCAATTGCGTTAACAATGAAAGATTGGACTGTGCCGTGCGTTACCGCACGGAACCCCTCCTAATGTGCATCGGACCTCATCACGAAAAAATTTAGTTTTTGGTCCTCTCCAATTGCACTTCCGAAATTCTCCTTGGACTACCATGGCTTCAACGCCATTCCCCAACCCTTGTTTGGTCCACAGGAGAGATCAAGAGCTGGGGTACCTCTTGTTTCAAAGACTGCCTTAAACCGGTTCCCAATACTCCCTGCCGTGACCCTGTGGTTCCCCCTGTAACCGGTCTCCCTAAGGCCTATATGGACTATGCTGACGTATTTTGCAAAAAACAAGCTGAGACTCTACCTCCTCACAGGCCTTATGACTGTCCTATTGACCTCCTTCCGGGCACTACTCCACCCCGGGGCAGAATTTATCCTCTGTCCGCCCCAGAGACTCTTGCTATGTCTGAGTACATCCAGGAAAATTTAAAAAAGGGGTTTATCCGCAAATCCTCCTCTCCTGCCGGAGCTGGATTTTTCTTTGTGTCCAAAAAAGATGGCTCCCTGCGTCCTTGCATTGACTACCGCGGACTTAATAAAATCACGGTAAAGAACTGCTACCCTCTACCTCTTATCTCTGAACTCTTTGATCGCCTCCAAGGTGCCCACATCTTTACCAAACTGGACTTAAGAGGTGCTTATAATCTCATCCGCATCAGGGAGGGAGACGAATGGAAAACGGCATTTAACACTAGAGATGGACACTTTGAGTATCTGGTCATGCCCTTTGGCCTGTGCAACGCCCCTGCCGTCTTCCAAGACTTTGTTAATGAAATTTTTCGTGATCTCTTATATTCCTGTGTTGTTGTTTATCTGGACGATATTCTGATTTTTTCTGCCAACCTAGAAGAACACCGCCAGCATGTCCGCATGGTTCTTCAGAGACTTCGAGACAATCAACTTTATGCCAAAATGGAGAAATGTCTGTTTGAATGTCAATCTCTTCCTTTCCTAGGATACTTGGTCTCTGGCCAGGGACTACAAATGGACCCAGACAAACTCTCTGCCGTCTTAGATTGGCCACGCCCCTCCGGACTCCGTGCTATCCAACGTTTTTTGGGGTTCGCCAATTATTACAGACAATTTATTCCACATTTTTCCACCATTGTGGCTCCTATCGTGGCTTTAACCAAGAAAAATGCCAATCCTAAGTCATGGCCTCCTCAAGCGGAAGACGCCTTTAAACGGCTCAAGTCTGCCTTTTCTTCTGCTCCCGTGCTCTCCAGACCTGACCCATCTAAACCCTTCCTATTGGAGGTTGATGCCTCCTCAGTAGGAGCTGGAGCGGTTCTTCTACAAAAAAAATTCTTCTGGGCATGCTGTTACTTGTGGTTTTTTTTCTAGGACCTTCTCTCCGGCGGAGAGGAACTACTCCATCGGGGATCGAGAGCTACTGGCCATTAAATTAGCACTTGAGGAATGGAGGCATCTGCTGGAGGGATCAAAATTTCCAGTTATTATTTACACCGATCACAAGAATCTCTCCTATCTCCAGTCTGCCCAACGGCTGAACCCTCGCCAGGCCAGGTGGTCTCTGTTCTTTGCCCGGTTTAATTTTGAAATTCACTTTCGCCCTGCCGACAAGAACATTAGGGCCGATGCTCTCTCTCGTTCCTCGGATGCCTCGGAAGTAGAGCTCTCTCCGCAACACATCATTCCTCCTGACTGCCTGATCTCCACCTCTCCAGCCTCCATCAGGCAAACTCCTCCAGGGAAGACCTTCGTCTCTCCACGCCAACGCCTCGGAATCCTCAAATGGGGTCACTCCTCCCATCTCGCAGGCCATGCGGGCATCAAGAAATCCTTGCAACTCATCTCTCGTTTCTATTGGTGGCCGACTCTGGAGACGGATGTTGTTGATTTTGTGCGGGCCTGCACTATCTGTGCCCGGGATAAGACTCCTCGCCAGAAGCCTGCTGGTCTCCTTCATCCTCTGCCTGTCCCCGAACAGCATTGGTCTCTGATTGGTATGGACTTTATTACAGACTTACCCCCATCCCGTGGCAACACTGTTGTTTGGGTGGTCGTTGATCGATTTTCCAAGATGGCACATTTTATTCCTCTTCCTGGTCTTCCTTCAGTGCCTCAGTTGGCAAAACAATTTTTTGTACACATTTTTCGTCTTCACGGGTTGCCCACGCAGATCGTCTCGGATAGAGGCGTCCAATTCGTGTCAAAATTCTGGAGGGCTCTCTGTAAATAACTCAAGATCAAATTAAACTTTTCTTCTGCTTATCATCCTCAATCCAATGGGCAAGTAGAAAGAATTAACCAGGTCCTGGGTGATTATTTACGGCATTTTGTTTCCTCCCGCCAGGATGACTGGGCAGATCTTCTACCATGGGCCGAATTCTCGTACAACTTCAGAGTCTCTGAATCTTCCTCCAAATCCCCATTTTTCGTGGTGTACGGCCGTCACCCTCTTCCCCCCCTCCCTACTCCCTTGCCCTCTGGTTTGCCCGCTGTGGATGAAATAACTCGTGATCTTTCCACCATATGGAAAGAGACCCAAAATTCTCTCTTATAGGCTTCATCACGCATGAAGAAGTTTGCTGATAAGAAAAGAAGAGCTCCCCCCATTTTTTCTCCCGGAGACAAGGTATGGCTCTCCGCTAAATATGTCCGCTTCCGTGTTCCCAGCTACAAATTGGGACCACGCTATCTTGGTCCTTTCAAAGTTTTGTGCCAGATTAATCCTGTCTCTTACAAACTTCTTCTTCCTCCTTCTCTTCGTATTCCTAATGCCTTTCATGTCTCTCTTCTTAAACCACTCATCATCAACCGTTTCTCTCCTAAACTTATTTCTCCCACTCCTGTCTCCGGTTCTTCGGACATCTTTCCTGTAAAGGAGATACTGGCCTCCAAAAAGGTCAGAGGGAAAACCTTTTTTTTTGTTGACTGGGAGGGCTGTGGCCCTGAAGAGAGATCCTGGGAACCTGAGGACAATATCCTAGATAAAAGTCTGGTCCTCAGGTTCTCAGGCTCTAAGAAGAGGGGGAGACCCAAGGGGGGGGGGGGGTACTGTTACGCCGAGCGCTCCGGGTCCCCGCTCCTCCCCGGAGCGCTCGCTACACTCTCGCTACTGCAGCGCCCCGGTCAGATCCACTGACCGGGTGCGCTGCGATACCGCCTCCAGCCGGGATGCGATTCGCGATGCGGGTGGCGCCCGCTCGCGATGCGCACCCCGGCTCCCGTACCTGACTCGCTCTCCGTCGGTCCTGTCCCGGCGCGCGCGGCCCCGCTCCCTAGGGCGCGCGCGCGCCGGGTCTCTGCGATTTAAAGGGCCACTGCGCCGCTGATTGGCGCAGTGGTTCTAATTAGTGTGTTCACCTGTGCACTCCCTATGTATACCTCACTTCCCCTGCACTCCCTCGCCGGATCTTGTTGCCCTTGTGCCTAGTGAAAGCGTTCCCTTGTGTGTTCCTAGCCTGTGTTCCAGACCTCCTGCCATTGCCCCTGACTACGATCCTTGCTGCCTGCCCCGACCTTCTGCTACGTCCGACCTTGCTTTTGTCTACTCCCTTGTACCGCGCCTATCTTCAGCAGTCAGAGAGGTTGAGCCGTTGCTAGTGGATACGACCTGGTTACTACCGCCGCAGCAAGACCATCCCGCTTTGCGGCGGGCTCTGGTGAACACCAGTAGTGACTTAGAACCGGTCCACTAGCACGGTCCACGCCAATCTCTCTCTGGCACAGAGGATCCACCTCCTGCCAGCCGGCATCGTGACATGTACTGACTGTTTTGCACTACATGCTATATCTTCATTATACATTGTCGTTTACCATATATCTTTAACAGAGAGATATATTTATTATCAAGATTAACCTAAGCAGCTAGCAGGGGTCCTGCGACCTGCTTGTCATCTTACCATATATTTATTTTCTCATTATTTGATCAACAAAAATCAACAACAAAAAAACAAAAAACTTTTTTTAGGCATTGTTTCCACATGTGAGACATATATATGTGACCTTGAGCGCCAATTCCCTTTTTACTTCTGTTATACTTGTTTTTTGGCACTTAGATGACTAGAGTCACTTGGGGATATCTTCAAAACAACCATAAACTCCCCCTTTTTTGGACCAGTAATAGGACACTCCTTTAAAAATAGGGTCTAAGAGACAACAGAAATCTAAAATAGGCAAGCTGCAGGATGTGGACTACAGAGAGGATTCAGCATTGGCCAGATGTCCAAAACCCTAGATTGGCCAGGGCATCGCCACAGCAACCACAAACTTAGCCAGAGCCAAAGAAAACTTGGTTGAATCATTACATCTGAAAACAAAAGAAGAGCAAAACCTAATAACCAAAACTAACAATAATCCTTCTGGGGTCAATCCTCAAGTGGTTCAACCAAACAACATGGATTCCCAATTGCTTATAATTTCCCATACTTCTATGTAAGTAGAGGTTTATCGGATTAGATAATATAGATTGACTTATTAAATTACAAAACAATGCCCACCCTCAAGTAATACCACCAGTTACTATTCATTGGTGTGCCCTTGTTCAGGTGGTCATTAGCTTTTTCCAAGGTTGGACACTACATCGACCAGTGCCTAAGCACCATACCTGCATATTACCTCTCTATCCCTATCTATCACAGCTTAATAAATCTCTCTCCCTGTCTGCGGCGAGCACATCCTTACAAATAAATCCCCCCAAATACATCTAATTAGGAGGAAATATGTTACATGCTTCTAGTAGCATATGGATAAACATTAAACCCCAAAATGTAACATTTAACTTAATTTCCTTCCTTGCAAAACCCATTTGAGTTTTTATCTCGCTGCTTGCGTGAAGGCATTACAGGACGCCAATGGCTTAATGCATAAGCAAGCAAAAGAATATTAAGCAGAATATTATGCCAGTGTTTACCAACAGATCTATAATTACAAAGTAAATTAGCCGTGAAATGAAACGCTTGTGATTCTTCGCAACGCTGTTAGGAACAAATGGCTGATTATTTTAAAGTAACTGTGCAAAGGGTTCAGACCTAGCAATATAGTAGTTCAGCATGCAGCGCCTTCCGTAAAGGGAGACTTGAACTCTGCGGAAAGTTAATGCAGAGTTCTGCGGACTGGAAATAAAAGCTGCATTATATAGTGATATGAAGTACTCATCCCGGCAACGAGGGGGGGGGGGAGGATGAAAAACAACAGATGAGAACTGAGACAGCAGGTTTCTATGCAGATGCCAACGCGGTTCCTTTCCGTTTGGTCTACAGGAAACTAATAGAAGAGCAGACATGGCACCAGCGGTGGCATCCAACACTGCCCAATGACTAGAACTAGACCTGCTGTTCATTAATACTATTTACTTCCGCAGTATTTCATAATAAACTGACGGGGGTTAATTGTATAACAGATTAGAAGTTCTGCAAATAGCTTGCTCTGTAATGAAAGGGCTTAATTGTATTAAAAATGAGTCCAATATATGATATTATAGAGGGAACATAAAAAGAAACTGATGAATTTCTAGCTATTATGGAAATCTCTCAAAGATGCAAAATAAAATATAATTCGGTTTAATCATTTATTTCATTATGAAAATGCCAGGCATGGGTGCCCACTAGGGGGTCATTTAACACTAAATGATGAATGGACAATTAGTGCTCACAATAAGCTGCTGCCAGGGCATTGCACACAGATTGTGTTGTTCTATAAAGAAAGCAGGTTTTGATCTATTGCGCTTTTCCTTTTATCAAAACTGTGAGCTCTTGCTTGTGGCACTTTTGAAATATTTGCTTTACTGCCATTAAAAAGTTCCTGTAACAATGTAAATTCTGGCTACTTCAATTTCTATATTTTCTTTTTCTTATCACCTATTGTATTAAAGAGAAAAAAAACTATGGCACCAATCAATGATCCTTGTCTTCCTTTTCCTTTTCCGCTTCCCTTACCCTTCTCCTTCCTTTTCCCTTCTTCTGTGATTCTTTCTCATAATAGTTATCAGCTCTAACTTTAACCCTAAAGACTTTCTCCCTCTCATCTTTTGCTTTCCCATATCCGTTTATGTTGCTGAACTGAACCCACAGTTGACCCCGGTTTTCAATCCTGCAACAAAAACCCATATGGTCAAAAATTACCTGACCGGAGTTACTATCTGTCAATGCAGCTTGACACTGTTTCTCAAGAAAAGCAGCCATGTTTTTCTAGTCCTTGGCAACCTTTTAACTTTTCATTCCCTCCCTCTCTTTTTTTGCCTCTTTATCATAAAACACATTTGTAGAATGTATGACATCTTTGACAGCTTCAACCTTTTCTTTAACCTACTCTTTTCTTTGCTCATATAATTTCTCCTTTCTTTATTCTACTTTCCATTCTCCTTCCCCCTTCTCTTAATCTTTCTATTCTCCTTTCCTTTTTTTCATTCATCCTTTTTGCTCCTCCTTCCACTTTCTTTTTCCTTTCCAATATTCATTCTAATCTTTCCCCCCTTTTCCATTCGTGTTCCCTTCTCCTTCTATTCTTTCCTCTTCCTTTATCTTCTCCTTACGCTCATTCTGTCATTTTCTTTTACATTCTACTATCTTTCCTTTAAAACTTTATTTTTTTAATGTTAGCTGTTACGCCGAGCACTCCGGGTCCCTGCTCCTCCCCGGAGCGCTCGCGGCGTTTTCCTCTCTGCAGCGCCCCGGTCAGATCCGCTGACCGGGATCGCTGCACTGACATTGACGATGGGGATGCGATTCGCATAGCGGGACACGCCCGCTCGCGAATCGCATCCCAAGCCACTTACCCATCCCGGTCCCCGGCTGTCATGTTCTGGCGCGCGCGGCTCCACTCTCTAGGGCACGCGCGCCAGCTCTCTAGGATTTAAAGGGCCAGTGCACCAGTGATTGGTGCCTGGCCCAATCAGTCTAATTAGCTTCCACCTGCTCCCTGTCCATATAACCTCACTTCCCCTTTCCTTCCTTGCCGGATCTTGTTGCCTTGTGCCAGAGAAAGCGTTTAGTGTTGTCCAAAGCCTGTGTTTCCAGACCTTCTGCTATTGCTATTGACTACGAACCTTGCCGCCTGCCCCGACCTTCTGTTATGTCTGACCTTGCCTCTGCCTAGTCCTTCTGTCCCGCGCCTTCTCAGCAGTCAGCGAGGTTGAGCCGTTGCCGGTGGATACGACCTGGTTGCTTTGCGGCGGGCTCTGGTGAAAACCAGTAGCAACCTAGAACCGGTCCACCGACACGGTCCACGCCAATCCCTCGCTGACACAGAGAATCCACATCCAGCTAGCCGAATCATAACATTAGCTTTCCTTTCCCTCTTTCTCTACTTCTGTAAGGTACCAACCATGTCTCAATCCAATTTACTTTCCCTTCTCCATGGGGCCCAACCACACAGAGGAAATTCAAAAAGGTATTTTTCAGTTGAATTTCCTCAGGGGATATGTGCTACCTGGAATCCATGCTTATTTTGTGCAGCGGAAATGAGCATCGAAAATCAAAGTCTCACTAACTAATAAGCTTTTTTTTTTAGATCAGGATCTGCGTCAGATGTGCACTGGGGTTAATTAGATATGACATTCATTTTGACCAAATTTCACAGAAAATTTGGATCAGATAGAATCCAAACTTTTTGTGATTTGTTGAGGATGATTTGCTCTAACAGAAGACTATTACTTTCAATGGGCAATTGCAGGACACTTGTGGTATTTGGAAGATTTGCTCATCTCTACTTATGATACAAGTTTTTAGCTACCACTCTCATTATTGTGACAAAGAGGGATGAGCAAATCGAATCTGACAAATCCGAATTTGTTACGAATTTCAGGAAAAAATTGTTTTGCAACGAATGCGAATATCGCCGTGATTCGATCACGCAAATCGCTTCATTAAACTCCATTTAGTGCGGTTCAGGCTCCAGGGCATCTAAAATGGTGGATCCACATGTGAGGACATGAGGCAAGGAATCCTGGGAAGGCGGGAACAAGGGATGACCCCAAATCACATGCAGCATGCAGCCTATCAGCAGCCAGTCACCCCTGTGATGTCACAGCCCTGTATAATCGGCAGCCAGACATCTTGCGGCCAGTGACTTCATCCTTTTATTGCAGAGAGATAGAGAGGGACAGACAGCGATGTGTGTTGCACAGAAAAGCAGTTTTCCAGCAGCAATTCACCTCACAGTCACACCAACATTCTGTTGCACAGAGAGAGGGACAGAAAGCAGCGTGTGTTGCACAGAAAATTATTTTTACAGCAACAATTCACCTCCCAGTTAGTACAGCGTTCTATTACAGAAAGGGACAGAGAGCAGTGTGTTGAGAGAGAAAGTGCAATTTTGGGTGTAGTACACAGCAACTGTGTGCTGCAGCACTGATGTGTACTGCTGGTGTTGTACACAAATATTGTTTTAAGAGTACTGGAGCACATTGTCCTCCCCTCATAAGTCATTACCACATATGTACATCTAAGTGGTGTACTAGATACTGTGAAAGGCCAGCTAAAAGTACACACCGGCTGGTGTTGTACACAAATACTGTTTTAAGCGTAAAGGAGAATATTGTACTCCCCTCATATACGCACAAAGTATGTCTTGCAGAGAAGTTCTAGGATGTGCACAGAGGAGTGGAAAAGGCCTAAATTCATCAGGCAGAGGTTGCAGCAGACTAGTGGAAAGTCTGGAGCCAAACGTGCCCGGGGTAGACCACCTACTTTGCGGCAGCCTACCTTTCCGGGAGGTAGTGAAACAGCGGTTCCTGGAGTTGGCAACAGTAGCAGTCAATCAATGCGGACTGTTGGTGGGAAAATCAGCTACTCTGCTGTGTGGCAGTTTTTCATCAAGCATCCGGAGTAGGTTAACATGTCCACATGCAAGATATGTCGGCAGAAGGTGAAGCGAGGCCAGGATCCCAATGGCTGGTCAGGGCACTGGAGATGTGGTGCCTACATCTCACAGCCACATGAGCCCTGTGGGGGCTGAACTGGAGGAGGAGGGGGAGGGGCACTGTGGAGCACAGTTTAGGTTTTGCGAGATGGGTGTTTTTTCTAGTCATCTGACAGGAGAGGAGGAGCAGGAGCAGCTAGATGGTTGTGAGGAAGGCGAGACAGAGGACCTAGACACATCGTGGCAGTATGAAATGGAGATGGAGGCAGGGAGTTCCTTCAAGTCACTTGCACGCATGGCACGATGCATGTTCACTTGCTTGCATAGTGACTGCCGAATTGTAACAATTCGGCAGCGGGATGACTTCTGGCTCTCCGCCTTATTCGACCCACTACCGGCACAAAATGTGGGCCTTTTTTACACCCACGCTGTGTCATTAAGCCACTATATAGTCTCCTCATGCTGCCGCCACCTCCACGCTGTATCATTCAGCCACTATATGTTCTCCTCATACTGCCGCCAACTCAAGGCTGTGTCATTAAGCTACTGTATGGTTTCCTCATGCTGCCGCCAACTCCAGGCTGTCTAATTCAACCACTATATGGTCTCCTTATACTGCCGCCAACTTCAGGCTGTGTCATTAAGCCACTATATGGTCTCCTCATGCTGACGCAACCTCCACACTGTGTCATTCAGCCACTATATGATCTCCTCGTGCTGCTGCCAACTCCAGGCAGTGTCATTCTGCCCCTATATGTTCTCCTCATGCTGCCGTCAACTCCAGGCTGTGTCCTTAAGCCTCTATACAGTCTCCTCATGCTGCCGCCAACTCCAGGCTGTATCATTAAGCCATTGTATGGTCTCCTCAGGCTGTCACCAACTCCAGGCTGTGTCATTCAGCCACTATATGGTCTCCTCATGCTGCCGCCAACTCCAGGCTGTGTCATTCAGCCAGTATATGTTCTCCTCATGCTGCTGTTAACTCCGGGCTGTGTCATTAAGCCACTATATGGTCTCCTCATGCTGCTGCCAACTCCAGACTGTGTCATTTAGCCACTATATGTTCTCCTCAGGCTGGCATCAACTCCAGGCTGTTTCATTAAGCCACTATACGGTCTCCTCATGCTGCTGCCAACTCAACACTGTGTCATTCAGCCACTATATGGTCTCCTCATGCTATAAGAAGTTACCAGCTATTTCCTTTCCTTTTCTTTCCATGTTACACCACACCACTTACTGCACCTATCGATAAGTTCTACTTCCTTCCCTTTTCTTTAATCTTCTATTTCTCTTGAGTAGTGAGAAGGGGGATATACGAGCATCAATATAAATGATATTTTCTCTATACTTTGTTAAACCTAATTTAAAACCTAACAATTCAAGTGTGATAGATAGCACTTAACTCCATGAGGTTGAGATATGGGGTGCTGTTTGATAGGCTTTCAAAAATGTGCTGATCTAAAGAAAACATTGGGATCACTGGAGAAATTGGCTAATAAAATGTTGACCAGTTGGGTCAATAATGTATATATATATATATATATATATATATATATATATATATATATATATATATATTTTTTACCAATGTGTACTACACTAATAGTTCACCCTAAAAGCAGTGCAACCTCAGCCACATATTTTGCACTACTATATGCAGGTCTTGATATGCTTACTGGATGCTTACTGTTATCATGTGTATATAAAGAGAACATGATATTAATTTACACATCTTTTCCATTCCAGTATTGCTGAAGAATATTCTGCCCTGTCATTTTTGCTGCTTAAATTACAAAAACTAAAAATAATAGTTGGGAAAAGTGTACTAAACTAAGAACTTAGGGGAAAAAAAGGTAATAAATAATATAAAAATAAAGTATTTTTAATATCATACGGAGTACACTTGGTGAGATGTGTCTGCAGATGACACTTACTCTTCCCTCCCTGTGATTCTGCACCTTCCGTCCTTAATAAGAAACGACACCAGATGGAGGTTGGAGAATTTATGATGAGGACCGGGCCCTTTGAGAGGCTTGAATGAAACTCTGGCATGTGCAGGGCTGACCTGTTACAACTTTTTAATTCCCTGGTACCAATGCTAGTGCTAAGGGATCAGACTTCCAAATTATCTGACATATTTGCTAAGCCCTCTTCTGCCACGGGGCTCCCTCCAGTCCTGGAAGGCATTTGACATCTAATTCAATTCTATTTATGGTTTCAGGAGCCAATGTCACAATAATAGACTGATTTGTAAACTCTGAAGTTGGACCAGAAATGGTAACCTAAACAAGTGGGCAAAAGATTTATTTTTTTTAGTCAACAAACAAACTTTTGTTGCTAAGCAGTAGAAAACTTGAACACAACTTTTTTCCACCCTTCGATTGACACCTTGGTGTTATGTTGCACATAGAGCAGCCAGAAAGACTATTTAGGCTAGGTTCCCACTACGGAATTTCCACCTGCAATTCGACTTTGAAATTGCATGCAGAAATAGTGCTTACTAAAATGTATAGTATAGTTAATGGGTTTCTGTTCACAAATTCACACTTCGAAATTTGTGAAGTGGAATTTGTGAATGGAAAATCCACTTGAAAATTTCCGCCTGAAGAATGGTGTTGTTCATTTTTAAGGCAGAAATACTCGCGGAACACATTGCAGTCTATTGGAGACTGCAGTGTTTGCACGGTCCTAGCGCCGACTGATTCAGTCTGCGCTGGCCGCACTCGGAATCTCTGGGCAGAAATTTTCTGAAGCACTAGCAATAAATGACTGAGCGGGTCACAGTCTAACAACATATTGGTTGGGTTTGGGATTTTTTAAGTTTCTCTAGTTGGCAATACAACATGAATGGTTAGTGACAGGACTTGAAACATCACCACTGGGTTTCTAAACTTTGAAAGATTTAGTGCTAAGTACTGTCTGATAGCTTGTTTGTGTGCACAGGCTCAATTAAAAGGGACTTTGGACATGTGAGGAAGATATAAATTGGGGAGTACACTAAATACTATGTACCTTCACTCCAAGCTTTGTTTTCTATGTCCATGCAGCAATAAATTGTTAATATGCTGAAAAATGATTTTCTATGCCAAATGTTAGTATACCCTTGTGTACAGTGTATCCATAATGTATGTCTTCTGCGTTTTATTTGTGTTTTGGCAGTGCTTTATGTGCACTTTGGCAACATGGAGCCAGGGAATTCCAGCCTGGTGTTCCATGCTGTTGTGAGTAGACAGTGAGGGCTATCATGGGCAGGCATCTAATTAGGTACTGAGTAGTGTAACTTTACTAACTGTTTGTGGATGCGTTCCCATGCTCGCATAAAACAGACAGGTTTCTAGAGCAAATGTTGTTGATGCTTGTCGAAACTCATTGTGCTAAACGTGCCGTTCTGGGCTAGAAAAATCCTGAGAATGTGTCCTGCAAGCGTTGTGATAGCAAGCTGAAATTTGTGTTGGACCAGGGGGATGAAAAGTCATAAGTTATAAGCTGCTGGACTGACATAAAGCTTGAGAGGATTGTTGCATGGACCTTGGATGAAGATATGCCACATGATTCCTACTAAGACAGCACTTGGCCAGAACACCTGCAGGATTTAGAGTGAGATGAGCAGTGCAAGACAGTGGCAGTATTATATTCAGGGGTACAGTATGTGGTAGATTTATATTCAGAGGGTACAGTATGTGATGGTATTATATTCAGAATGTACAGTGTTGGGTAGTATTATATTCAGAGGGTACAGTGTGTGGCGGTATTATATTCAGAGTGTGCAGTATGTGTTGGTATTATATTCAGAATGTACATTGTGTGGTAGTATTATATTCAGTGGGTATGGTGTATGGAAGGTTTATAATCAAAGAGTATAGTGTATAGTAGTATTATATTTAGAGGATACAGTGTCTGGCAGGTTTATAATAATACTTGTTTTCATATAGAGGATGAGAATGCGCTGACATAGTGAGGAGACGTCTGGGCATCAAATTCTACAGACAGAAGTTTTAGCTGGACCAGGCGGTATGTACCATCTGAATTAGATAAGGGAAGACTATAGAGAAGACGTCACCTGTAGTCACTGATATCATTGTGTATTCTCCTCACTATAGAGAAGACGTCACCTGTAATCACTGATATCATTGTGTATTCTCCTCACTATAGAGAAGACGTCACCTGTAATCACTGATATCATTGTGTATTCTCCTCACTATAGAGAAGACGTCACCTGTAATCACCGATATTATTGTGTATTCTCCTCACTATAGAGAAGATGTCACCTGTAGTCACTGATATTATTGTGTATTCTCCTCACTATAGAGAAGAAATCACCTGTAGTCACTGATATTATTGTGTATTCTCCTCACTATAGAGAAGACGTCACCTGTAGTTACTGATATCATTGTGTATTCTCCTCTCTGTGTCCTATCAGAGCTGTAGTCACTTGTAAGTTCTACAGTTATGATGAGTGAAACTACAACTCCCAGCATAACCTCACCACTGCTCAAAGGGGTACTCTACTGGAAAACATTTTTTTTTTATCAATTGGTGCTACAAAGTTAAACAGATTTGTAAATTACTTTTATTTAAAAATCGTAATCCTTCCAGTACTTATTAGCTGCTGTATAAGTGATTCACAGGAAGTTCTTTTCTTTTTTAATTTATTTTCTGTCTGACCACAGGGCTCTGTGCTGACACCTTTGTCCATGTCAAGAACTGTCCATAGTAGGAGCAAATCCCCATAGCAAACCTATCCTGCTCTGGACAGTTCCTGACATGGACAGAGGTGTCAGCAAATAGCACTGTGGTCAGACTGGAAAGAACTACACAACTTCCTGTGGAGCATACAGCAGCTGATAAGTACTGTAAGGATTAAGATTTTAAATAGATGTAATTTAAAAATCTGTTTAACTTTCTGTCATCAGTTGATATAAAAGTAAATGTTTTCCAGTGGAGTACCCCTTTAAGTAATTCTGGGAGCTGTATATTTAAATGGTAAAAACTTCTTTAACACTTTCCTATTCTGTGGCAACTGGTATATCTGATTATTATACTGGGGGGGGGGGAGGTATGGGGGTGACCCCATTTTCTACCGCACCGGGTGACACCAACCCTAGCAATGCCACTGGCAAGACTAGGTAGAGGAGTGTACCTCTCCTATGAGTTACCAGACAGACAGCTTTGAGAACTCAAGAGTAAGAGCTTCTTGAGCAGAAGTTTATTTGTGAGGAGCTCTTTGTGCAAAAGCCCTTGTTTTGTGACTTGGCAGCTACCGTAATTACCTGCTATCTAAACTAATTACCTGCTACCTATCCTAATTACCTGCTACCTGTCCTAATTACCTGCTACCTGCCCTATTTACCTGCTAACTACCCTAATTACCTGCTACCTATCCTACTTACCTGCTACCTGCCCTAATTACCTGCTACCTGCTTTAAGTACCTGCTACCTATCCTAATTACCTGCTACCTGTCCCAATTACCTGCTACCTGCCCTATTTATCTGCTAACTACCCTAATTACCTGCTACCTATCCTAAATACCTGCTACCTGCCTTAATTACCTGCTAACTGCCCTAATTACCTGCCACCTACCCTAATTACCTTCTACCTATCCAAATTACCTGCTACCTGCCCTACTTACCTGCTACCTGCCCTGATTATCTGCTACCCACCCAAATTACCTGCTACCTACCCTAATTACCTGCTACCTATCCTTATTACCTGCTACCTACCCTAATTACCTGCTACCTTCCCTACTTACCTGCTACCTGCCCTGATTATCTGCTACCTACCCTAATTACCTGCTACCTACCCTTCTTACCTGCCTGGCTACTTTCCCACCTGGCTTCCTACCCTAATTACCTGCCTGGCTACTTCCCCACCTGGCTACCTACCCTAATTACCTGCCTGTCTACTTCCCCGCCTTGCTATCTTCCCTAATTAACTGCCTGGCTACTTCCCTTACTGTCTTACTACTTAATTACCTACCTGGCTATTTCCCTACCTGGCTACTAAGATGTTTGTCCTGCAGATGCTTCAGAGTTGGGTTTTGGCTGGAAGAAATCATCATGGCGGTCTGAGCCAGAGAAGAAAAGGTAAGAAGACAACGCTGATCAGAAAAGACATGAATTGTGAGTCACTTAAAGGGGTACTCCGGTGGAAAACTTTTATTTTTTTTTAAATCAATTGGTGCCAGAAAGTTAAATAAATAAAAAAAAATCTTAATCCTTCTAACACTTATTAGCTGCTGAATACTACAGAGGAAATTATTTTCTTTTTGGAACACAGTGCACTCTGCTGAATCACGAGCACAGTGCCCTCTGCTGACATCTCTGTCCATTTTAGGAATTGACCAGAGCAGCACATGTTTGTTATGGGGATTTTCTCCTACTCTGGACAGTTCTTAAAGTGGACAGAGATGTCAGCAGAGAGCACTGTGCTCGTGATGTCAGCAGAGAGCTATGTGTTCCAAAAAGAAAATAATTTCCTCTGTAGTACTCAGCAGCTAATAAGTACTGGAAGGATTAATATTTTTTAATAGAAGTAATTTACAAATCTGTTTAACTTTCTGGCACCAGTTGATTAAAAAAAAGTTTTCCACTGGAGTAACCCTTTAATGTAACTTTATGTATATTACTGTGTAATACAACTGTGGTCTGTATTTTGGAGGGATCTGTATTATGGAGTGGTCTGATTCTGGGGCCTGTATTATGGAGGGGTCTGATTCTGGGGTCTGTATTATGGTGGGTGGTAATTCTGGGGTCTGTATTATGGTGGGGTCTGATTCTGGGGTCTGTATTATGGTGGGTGGGGATTCTGGGGTCTGTATTATGGTGGGGTCTGATTCTGGGGTCTGTATTATGGTGGGGTGTGATTCTGGGGTTTGTATTATAGAGGGGTCTGATTCTGGGATCTGTATTCTGGTGGAATCTGTATTATGGAGGGGTATTATTCTGGGGGTCTGTATTATGGAGAAGTCTTATTAGGTGGTGATTCTGGGATCTGTGTTACGTTGGGGTCTGATTATGGGGTCTGTATAATGGTGGGGACTGATTATGTGGTCTGTATTATGGGGGGGGTCTGATTCTGGGGTCTGCATTATGGTTGGTGGAGATTCTGGGGTCTGTATTATGGTGGGGGTGATTCTGGGGTCTGTATTATGGTGGGTGGTGATTTTGTGGTCTGTATTATGGTGGGTGGTGAATCTGAGGTCTGTATTATGGTGAGGTCTGATTCTGTGGTCTGTATTATGGGGGGGGGGTTCTGATTCTCGGGTCTGTATAATGGTGGGTGGTGATTCTGGGGTCTGTAATATGGTGGGTGGTGATTTTGTGGTCTGTATTATGGTGGGTGGTGATTCTGGGGTCTGTATTATGGTGGAGTCTGATTCTGGGGCCTGTATAATGGTGGGATCTGATTCTGGGATCTGTATTATTGTGGGGTCTGATTCTGGGGTCTGTATTATTCTGGGGTCTGTATTATGTTGGGTGGTGGTTCTGGGGTCTGTATTATGGAGGGGTCTGATTCTGGGGTCTATATTATGTTAGGTGGGGATTCTGGGGTCTGTGTTATGTTGGGGTCTGATTCTGGGGTCTGTATTATGGTGGGTGGTTATTCTGGGGTCTGTGTTATGGTGGGTGGTGATTCTGGCGTCTGTATTATGGTGGGTGGTGATTCTGGGGCCTGTATTATGGTGGGTGGTGATTCTGGGGTCTGTATTATGGTGGGGGTCTGATTCTGAGGTCTGTATTATGGTGAGGTCTGTATTATGGAGGGGTATGATTCTGGGGTCTGTATTATATTAGGTGGTGATTCTGGGGTCTGTATTATTCTGGGGTCTGTATTTTGGTGGGTGGTGATTCTGGGGTCTTTATTACGGAGGGGTCTGATTCTGGGGTCTGTATTGTGTTAGTTGGGGATTCTGGGGTCTGTGTTATGTTGGGGTCTGATTCTGGGGTCTGTATTATGGTGGGTGGTTATTCTGGGGTCTGCATTATGGTGGGGTCTGATTCTGGGGTCTGTATTATGGGGGGATCTGATTCTGGGGTCTGTATTATGGTGGGTGGGGATTCTGTGGTCTGTATTATGGTGGGTGGTGATTCTGGGGTCTGTATTATGGTGGGGTCTGTATTATGGAGGGGTATGCTTCTTCTGACCACTATAACTTTTTTATTTTTCCGCGTACAGGCCAGTATGAGGGCTAATTTTTTGCGCCAAGTTCTGAAATGTTTGCATTGAACGGACTTTTTGATCGCTTTTTATTAATTTTTTTTATTATATAAAAAGTGACCAGAAATACGCTATTTTGGACTTTGGAATTTTTTGGCGCGTACACCATTGACCTTGCGGTTTAATTAATGATATATTTTAATAGTTTGGACATTTACGCATATGTTTATTTTTATTTACACAGTTTTTCTTTTTTATGGGAAAAGGGGTGTGATTCAAACTTTTATTAGGGAAGCGGTTAAATGACCTTTGTTAAAGGGGTACTCCGCCCCTA
Source organism: Hyla sarda (assembly GCF_029499605.1). Classification (NCBI taxonomy): domain Eukaryota; kingdom Metazoa; phylum Chordata; class Amphibia; order Anura; family Hylidae; genus Hyla; species Hyla sarda. The sequence continues at coordinate 58,373,187 of NC_079200.1, forward strand.
GACATCTTATCCCCTATCCAAAAGATAGGGGATAAGATGTCAGATTTCCACGGTCCCGCTGCTGGGGAGCCCCGGGATCCCCGCTGTGGCACCCCGCTATCATTACAGCACAGAGCGAGTTTGCTCTGTGCCTAATGACGGGCGATACAGGGGACGGAGCAGTGTGACATCATGGCTCCGCCCCTCATGACATCATGGCCCGTCCCCTTAATGCAAGTCTATGGGAGGGGGCGAGACGTCATTGCCCGTATTGCCCGTCATTACGTGCAGAGCGAATTCGCTCTGTGCTGTAATGATAGCGCAGTGCAGCAGCGGGGATCTCGGGGGTCCCCAGCAGTGGGACCGCGGCAATCTGACATCTTATCCCCTATCCTTTGGATAGGGGATAAGATGTCTAGGGGCGGAGTACCCCTTTAACTTTTTTTCCCCTTTCTTTTTGCAGCTCCCATAGGGGGCTAGAACACTGCACACACCGATCTCTTATACTGATCCCTGCAAAGCCATAGCTTTGCATGGATCAGTGAGATAGGGGCTCGATTGCTCAAGCCTGTAGCTCAGGCTTGGAGCAATCAAACCCAGATCGGACACCATGGAGCCAGGTAAGGGGACCTCCGCTCGCGTCCTAGCTGATCGGGACATCACAATTTTATCGCAATAGTCCCAATCAGCCCGACGGAGCTGCCGGGAAGCGTTTACTTTCATTTTCAGCGTGGAGATCAACTTTGATCGCTGCGTCTGAAGGGTTAATAGCGCACGGCACAACGATCGGTGCCACGCGCTGTTAGCCCAGGGTCCCGGCTATGAATAGCAGCCGGGACGACCCGGTGTGATGTGGGGTCACGGCATGACCCCGTTTTAAACACCAGGACCGGGCGCAGGGCGTACAGGTACGCCCTGCGTCCTTAAGAGGTTAATAAGACTTAGAAACAGCTCTATAAATGTATTTTTGTTTCCTGCATCTTACCATCGTTCCTTTTAACAATCATTTCATGACTTTATTAATGCCTCACTGTTGTCAAAATAATTTTGAACTATTATGACATATCTTTTCATTCTGTCATTGTGCAGATATAACTCTACTTCATAAATAAACCTGTAAATGTGGCATGTGTTTTTTCTGCCTTTTGTCTCGTTTTTCATTTTTTTACAGAATGCATTCGACTTGAGTTGGGCTATGACCCAATAAATGACATTGTATGAATTAGGTTTCCTAGGGAAGAGGTTATCATCATTAATAATAATGCCTATGGGAACTGAAAATGTCCTGTAGAGTCAATGCAACCTACTCTGCACATAAATGCCCCCAAGAGGATGAGATCATGATGATGATTCACTTGTATGTCCGACATCTAGAAAATTGCAGCAAAGTACTCACGCCAGCCTACATGTGTGAATGGGCACTCATAATTAGTAAAATACCATCTGTATGTTATAGTATGAACCCAATAGTTTTCTAATAAATCTAATTAAATTCTATATTGGCCATGGCTATAATATTCCACTTATTCTGATGGTTGTGCATTGTAGTCCTTTTGAGTTATTTTCTTTGTTTGGACTAATAGCTCAGTTTTCTGGATGAGCTTTGAAGAGATCTGTCCCCATCATATCAAGCAGTGGTACCATGACAACTGTATGACGTTAAAGGACAAGAAGAAAAGAAAGAGAAGAAAATATCCAATACAAACTTTTCTCTTTATTTTCTGTTCAGTTTCCGAAAACAGTAAAAATGTAGTACATTTCACAGAGACACCTAAAATGTACTAGTTCACCTCTAGGCTCCATGTTAATACTTGCCCTCACTCCATTATATATGGTAAAGTTACTTAAAGGGGTACTCCACTGGAAAATATTTTTTTTTTAAATCAATTGGTGCCAGAAAGTTAAACAGATTTGTAAATGACTTCTATTTAAAAATCAAAAAATAAAGACCAAGTGGGAGCATATGTAGGTGAGACACAATTCATGACCACTGGTATAAGTGAAGAGGGGAGTAAAGAAGAGATAGGGGGAGAGAGTAAGATAGAAAGAGAGAACCAGACATTAAATATGCTTGAGAACAGGAGAGATGTGTCCAATTGGGAGTAACGACTCTGTCTGGGCAGACAGAGATCCTTCTAGAAATGAGGACCAAACGCCCAATGGGACCAAGAAAGTCCGGAGTAAGCGTTTTCAGCGGAGATAGTGGATGAAGGAGAGCATGCAAACCATCTACGCAGCTGAATGGCCTTGTAGGTGGCCTGTATATCAGGAATGCCTAATCCGCCTCCACCTGCAGATCTGGTCAAAAGAGAATGTGCCATCCTAGGTCTTTAACGTCTCCAAAGTTATGCGGAGAATATCCTCCTGATAGAGGAGAAGAAGGATGGAGGGAGTGCTCTTGGGAGCATTTGAAGTTTGTATACAAATTTAGGGACCATATTTGTCCTATATTCGCAAATTTTGCGTATTCATTATATTCGCATATTTGCATATGTGAATATTTGCATATTCGCATATTCGAGGAAGAAAACAGTGAGGGGTTGGACAACTTTACAATTGGTTGCTAGGGATGTTGTTGATAATCTCTGACAAGTGTATTTGCATCACTCCAATTGGTCCACAAATGAAAAGAAATAATATGCGAATATTCACATATGCAAATATACGCATATGCACATATTCACATATGTGGAAAAAGTTAATATTCGTCATTTCTAAAATATAGCAAATATATTCACAATATTTGCAAATTTGCAAATTTGCGCTATTCGCGATAAAGATTTGAAATGCAAATATGCAGGCCCAACACTAGGGACCACACAAGTCTGTTATACATTACGCCAATCCAGGAAATGAGTGGATTATCGTAGTCTTTGAGGAGGCTCTGGACTTCAGTGAGGTTTAAAGTTTGCAGTATAAAGTGTCTGAATAGAGTTTGTGATGTGTACACCTAGGTATTTCAGGAACGACTGTGCCAACGGGAAAGGAGGCAGGTGTTTCAGTCTTGTGTTTGACTCAGGTTTGCTGAGAAGAAAAAGTAAATCCTCTGCGAATGCCAGAGACTTAAGTTCACCAGAAGGGGTATGAACCCCTCAGATGGAAGAATGTTGCCTCACCTTCTGGAGCAGAGACTCCATTACTAGGATAAATAGAGTCGGAGAGAGCAGACAGCCCTGCCTGGTACCATTTGTGATGAGGAATGGTGGAGATATGGAATCATTAACCAGTAAAGAGGCGTATGGCTGTGTGTATAAAGAGAATATCACAGTGATGAATGGAGTTGGGAAGCCAAATTTTTGGAAGACCACCCTCATAAAGGACCACTTCACTCTATTGAAGGCCTTCTTGGCGTTGACACTGAGATCGCAAGATATGCGATCCTTTGTATTCAAAGAATTGCATATCTTGCGCAGCGTCCCGCTATACAAGCAGGCTTGCTGGGACTTACAGTATACGCGCACCAGTCACACAGATAATCGCTAGGACCCAGCGGTCACCCAGCATACACAGTGCGTGAATGCATCATCTAACACAGCCGACATCCTTCTGTTCTTCTTACAAATTTTAGACTGTGATCACACTGTACATACATGTACAGTGTACATGTGGTTACATACATGTGGTTTTAACAACAAAAAATAGTTTTTGATGTGACAGATGTTAGTTTAGACGTCAGGGGTACCTGCCCACTGATGTCACTAACATTTGGCGCCATTTTAAGCTTTTTAAACCAGTCTACCTGTCTGTTCTGCCATTTTCACATTGACAAAGAGGTTGTCCCCTCGAAACGTGTCTGTGCCTTTTGGTTATTAAAATTACCTCAAAATACCATCTGCTTGGACTAAGTCCTTCTTCAGTGGATCGCGCCAGATACCCAGGTTTTTTCCTACCCACCTACCTACACTCTACCAATCAGCCCAGAGGATCCGTGAAGCCAACTACCAAGAGGCAGCACGGAATCAGGTATGCTAAACATTACATAAGAGAGTAATAAGAGAGATAAAATGTGATTCAGGGATTTATTATGATTTTCATATTGGAGTCAGGAAAAAAAAATTCCCCTGTCACTGGCAATTGGCCTCATCCTCATGGGTTTTTTTTGCCTCTGGATCAACACAGTAGAGTTTTAGTTTGAATTTAATGTACTCGTCTCTTTTTTCAACCTTACAAACTACAGTATGTAACCAAGTAACTTTAGAAGTTTGTCCTTCTGCTCTTGATATAATCGAAAGCAACTATTTGTTCCATGGACTTACTTACCAGTAATCATGTGATAGATTGGCAATGTTCAGAAGCACCATAGACAATGAAGGCAGTGGTGACCACGCATATGCGGTGCACACGGAACATTTAACCTTCATTCTACTGACCAGTGGGGTTCCCGGTAGTCGAATGGTATATTTTGCTGATATGGGAATACTTCTAAAAGTGTCTGATAAGTGGGGGTTCTGACCTCTGACATACCCACCTATCTTGGGACTGATGGTCTCGTCTCTCTTCATTTGAATGGAGCAGCAGCAGTCAAATATGAGTGCTGCTGCCACATTCAACCATGCAGGTCACATAAGGATAAGTGACTATACTGTAGTTTGTATTTTTATTTTTTAATATACTTAGATGGAAAAAAGTTATACATAATCTGGACAGCCACTTCGAATTAAGAAATTCATGAAGCAACACTTCTCTACACAGGTTTTTTTTTTCCAGCTTTTTTTTTGGCTCTGAAACAGTTTTTCAAAAAATGCCAGAAAAAACCTGTAGCCTTAGGGTATGTTCACACTGAGGAATTGGAGAGAAATTTCCACGAGTAATTCTGTTGCTTTTTCCTCTCCAAACCATTCAGCAGTGAAAATCCCCATAGAGCTGTGCAGAATTTCTGCCCCTCAGTTCATACTGGGGAATTTCGTCAAGCAGAATTCTGACGAGGAAGTCTGTTCCGCTTGAAGAAAGAACATGCTCTTTCTTTCAGGCGGAATCAGCGTCGTTCTCCCATAGAGATCAATGTTATATTTTTTTTGAGTCAGAAGCATTTCCACGCGGAATTCACGCGGAATCCTGGCGAAATTCGCGCGGAATTCTCACAGAATTTGCGCGGGATTTCCGCATGAAAAAAAAATGTATGAATACAAATACTTGATACTCCTCCTCCGCATGAAACCTGCATTTCCGCGCGAATTCTGTGCCAATTCCGCTCCAATTCCGCGCGAAATCTCTGTGAGTTCTTGTGGAAAAGTGACAATATTTTAAGTCAGAAAATTTCTGCTTGATTTCCCCCCCCCCAATTCCTCAGTGTGAACATACCCTTACAGGACTTTTCTTGTGTTAGCATACTCATATGATAAAATGATGACCCATTGCCATCATATACCATCTCTTTATGACGGGTGGATGTCTGACCTCAGGGAGCGGGACCCACATCGATCTGAGATGGCAGGAGTTGTATGAAAATGAAAAATATTCTAAAAAAATTTGAGCCACTAATTGCTACTATGTAGAAGCCATACTGTAACAGGAACTTTAGGTGCACACAAACACTCTGTAATACTGTCTGTAGATGGAGGTTTTTCTTTTTGCATCTCTTGTGCTGTCCCTTTAAGAAAAAAGGAAGGAATCGGAGCCGAGCCAGACAGGGATCCATGGTTTTGTCAGACACCTAAATGTTTTCAATAAACATTTATTCAATTTAGTGGGATTCAATCCCTCGTTTTCCGCAGTCATGAAAGTGTTGAACTAAATCATTTTAAAGTTGATTGTAAGGAGCCGGAGATATGGGTTGTTTCTCTAATGAATACACGAACATCTCTATAGCTATGATTGAAACAAGGATGTGACTTGAATTATAGTACAAAGCGCGTTAACATCTCAGCACCTCAGGCCTTATTACATTCTAATGTGGTCCTGATTGAAGCTTAAAATGGCATTTCATGTTCAAGAAAATAGGAAATAGACATCCCCTTGAATATGAGCGTTCTTATAATGAGATGGAACATTGTGGAACCCTCCCCTCTTACTGCTTCCCATAATCTGAATATCCACCACTGGTAATGACTATTATCATTGTGCACTGTGAAAAGGGACTTAAAGGAAGACTCTGCTGAGAAATGAAGAGTTTTTCAAGAATGGAAAAATTTGTCAGCAGCATACTGCTCTATGGGGCATAGGTGGATAATAATCTAGCTATAATGCAAAAGGCCTGGAAGAGTTGTGAGATACAAGGCAGGGGAGTGAACAAGGTTTTCTCATTTTTGTGCAGGTCAAAGTTCTTATTTATAAACTGGGAACAATATATAGATATGCTTATGATCAGGGAGCATCACTGGGGGGGCTAACAGGGCTTCAGCAAGCTCCACCCAAAAAAAAAAAAGACAGCGGTGGTTATTTTGATTGTCAGTGACAGCTTCAGCTGTACAGGTCTTGGCCTTAGCAGGAGACCTGACAGCTGTTTTGGAATGTCCCATTTTATGCATTCGCCCTTCATCCCCATTTCACTTTCACACTGCAACCCCCTACACAATCCAGTTAGCTAAAATGGCAATCTCTCTTTAAGTACCACCTCAATGCACGTTTAAGTACCACCTCAACGCACGTTTCGCAATCTTTTTCAAGATGACCTCTTGAAAAAGATTGCGAAACATGCGTTGAGGTAGGGGGAGGTGCCGGAATTCACTGCCATAGAGATGGGTAAGCACAACCTTACATGGTAGTGACATAGATATACAGTTTGGTGAGTAGGGTCTCCATAGTGAGTGACTTGTTCCCTATTTCTAGTGTATATTATTATATGGAGTATCATGGTGAGTTCACTTTATATATTATTTGCACTGACACTTTGTACTTAATATATGATGCAGTGATGTGTACATGGGTGGCAGAGGGGGTAGAGGAGTGTACATTGGTAACAGAGGGGTGTAGAGGAGTGTACATGGGTGGCAGAGGGGTGTAGAGGGGTGTACATGGGTGGCAGAGGGGTGTAGAGGAGTATACATGGGTGGCAGAGGGGTGTACAGGGCTGTACATGGGTGGTAGAGGGGTGTAAAGGAGTGTACATAGGTAACAGAGGGGTGTAGAGGAGTGTACATGGGTAAAAGAGGGGTGTAGAGGAGTGTACATAGGTAAAATAGGGGTGTAGAGGAGTGTACATGGGTAAAAGAGGGGTGTAGAGGAGTGTGCATGGGTAACAGAGCGGTGTAGAGGAGTGTACATGGGTGGCAGAGGGGTGTAGATGAGTGTACATGGGTGGCAGAGGGGTGTAGAGGAGTGTACATGGGTGGAAGAGGGGTGTAGAGGGGTGTACATGGGTAACAGAGGGGTGTAGAGGAGTGTACATGGGTGACAGAGGGGTGTACATGGGTGTAGAAGAGTGTACATGGGTGACAGGGGGCGTAGGGGGTGGCAGAGGTGTGTACATGTGTGACAGATGGGTGTAGAAGAGTGAACATGGGTGACGGTTGGCGCAGGGGGTTACAGAGGGGTGGACAAGCGTGACAAAGTGGTAACAGAGGGGTGGACAGAGGTGAAAAATGGGACAGAGGGGTGACAAGGATGTGGTCAGGGTTGGACAATGGAGAGTGAACATGGGTGACAGGGGGATGGACAGGGGTGATAGAGAGGTGGATAGGGGGGTGGCCAAGGTGGACATGGATGACAGGAGGGTGACAAGGGGGTAAAAGAGAGGTGGGCAGGCGTGACAGAGAGGGGTGGACTGGGGTGATAAAGGGACAGAGGGGTGAATAGGCGGTGGACATGGGTGACAGACGAGTAGACTGGGGGGTAGTCAGAGGGGTGGATGCGGGGGTGATCATGGGTGACAGAGGGATGGACAGGGGTGACAGAGGGGTGGCCAAGGTGGACATGGATGACGGGGGGGTGGACATGGGAAACAGGGGGGGGAATAGGGGTGACAGGGGGGTGGACAAGGATGACAAGGGGGTAAAAGGGGGGTGACAAAGGGACAGAGGGGTGAATAGGGGGGGTGGACATGGGTGACAGGGGGGTAGACAAGGGAGACAGGGGGCGTTAACAGGGTTAACGTTAACATGGTTGACAGAGGGGTAGACTGGGGGGGTGGTCAGAGGGTTACCCGGGGGGAACGTGGGTGACAGGGGGGATGGACATGGGAGACAGAGGGGATGGACAAGGATGACAAGGGGGTTAAAAGGGGTGACAGGGGTTAACAAGGGGTGAATAGGGGTGTGGGCATGGGTGACAGGGGGTAGATTGGGGGGTGGACATGGGAGTGGACATGGGAGACAGGGGGTGAGCAGGGGTGACATCGGGTCAGAGGTGTGGAAAGGCGTGACAAGGGGGTAAAAGAGGGGTGGACAGGGTTGACAAAGGGACAGAGAGGTGAATAAGGGATGCACATGGGTTAAAAAAGGACTGGGTAGGGTAGATTGGGGGGGGTGGATGGGGGGTGAACATGGGTGACAGAGGGATAGACAGGGGTGACAGAGGGGTGGCCAAGGTGGACATGGATGACAGGGGGGTAGACATGGGAGACAGGGGGTAGACAGGGGTGACAGTGCGGTTGACAAGGATGACAAGGGGGGTAAAAGAGGGGTGACAAAGAGACAGAGGGGTGACTAGGGGGTGGACAGGGGAAGTGAACATGGGTAACAGGGATTGACAGGGGGGTGGACAAGGCAGACATGAATGACAGGAGGGTGGACATGAATGACGGGTGGGGAATGGGTGACGGGGGGTGGACATGGGTGACGGGGGGTGGACATGGGTGATGGGGGTTGGAAAGGGTACAGTACCTTAAGCAAGCCGACACGGGGCGCAACTTGCAGTTCCACGGCATCTTCGGCACCATTTTCGGCTTACTGCGTCACAGGGGGAGGGGGACGCTGTGTGCACAGTACCCACGTACGCTTCCCTTCCCCCCTGCGGTGCCGTGACTTACAGGTGCACAGGCTGGGGCGGGGAAATAAAAAATGTATATAAAATTAATGGCAATATCCTGCGGCATTAGGGGGGGGCACAAGGGGGGGGCCTGGCCTGATCTAGGGGGGCCCATGGCCCCCTCTGGCCTCCCCACCTAGCGACGCCACTGAACACGTCAGCAACAGTTCATAACTATATTGATCATACAAAGAAAAATGATGAAGCACTCGCCACCTTTGGATATCTTCTGTCTTTATTGTGGAATTTCCATATTTACAATGACATGGAGATGCAGCAGGTACAGTGCAGGGAGGGAAGACATATGCATGGGGAGCTCAGACGACAGAACTGCTTTGCGTCATTCTTCCAGCCTCATTAGGAAATAGGTGCTGTGTGATTAAATAGGCTCTGGTGGTGCTCTGAAACTACAAAAAGTGTGAACAACTACCTACACCAATATATCACACACATAAAAAACACCTATAAAACCATATGACAGGTGAATCATATGAACGGGGAGAGATCGTTCCTATCATTCAGACCTAATGCACCTAAGGCATTTAGGCGACTTAATCATGTTACTTCTTTTCTTAATAAAATATTCTCACAATCTATCCCCTGTCCACATGATTCTATTCTCTCGAGACCTGCACATTTTAACTTAGTCGGATCGTTATTATGTACAAAACGCATATGATTAATTAATTTAAGGGCTCCATTGCCTGTCCGTAGACAATAGAAATGCTCTCTTATGTGTTTAACCCGTTCAGGACCCATGACGTAATGTTACGTACCGACACCCTGGGTCTTAAGGACCCATGACGTACAGTTACGTCATGGGCAGTTCCGGTCCCCGCCGTGCGCCGGGCGGAGATCGGACCGGTATGCCTGCTGAAATCATTCAGCAGGCATCCCGTGCAAATGCCCAGGTGGGTCATCAGACCCCGCCATGTCGGCGATCGCGGCAAATCGCAAATGAAGTCACACTTGCGTTTTGCGCGATTCCGGGTCATTACGGGTCTATAGTGACCCGGTGACCCAGAATGCAAGGGGGATCGCGGGTGTCTAAGACACCCAGGATCCCCCTGAAGCGATAGGAGTGAGGTGGCAGGGGTGCCACCCCTCCTATCCCTGCTATTGGTGGTCTAGACGCGATCACAATAGCAGATCGGGGGCGGGGGGGGGTTTACTTTCGTTTTCCCCGTCCTACCCTCCCACAATAGGTGGGGCAGGACGGGGAAACAACGGGGACCGGCGCCGAAGATCCACTTACCGATCCGGGCGGGCGACGGAGGCTGTGGGCGACGGAGATCGGCCGGCGGCGATGACGTGCGGCTGGATCCGACGGAAGCCGGTGAGTTGCCTAGCAACATCTGGAGGGTACACTTTGAGACCATTATAGTGGTCTCTAACTGTAGCCCTCCAGATGTTGCAAAACTACAACTCCCAGCATGCCCAGACAGCTGTTTGGGCATGCTGGAATATGTAGTTTTGCAACAGCTGGAGGGCTACAGTTTGAGACCACTATATAGTGGTCCCTAAACTGTAGCCCTCCAGATCTTGCAAAACTACTACTCCTAGCATGCCCAAACAACTGCTTGCTGTCAGGGCATGCTGGGAATTGTAGTTTTGCAACAGCTGGAGGACCACAGTTTGGAGATCACTTTGCAGTGTTCTCTAAAACTGTAGCCCTCCAGATGTTGCAAAACTGCAAATCCCAGCATGTCCAAACAGCAATCAGCTGTCTCTGCATGCTGGGAGTTGTAGTTGTGTACCTCCAGCTATTGCATAACTACATCTCCCAGCATGCCCTTCAGCGATCAGTACATGCTGGGAGTTGTAGTTTTACAACAGCCGGAGGCAGACTGGTTGGAAAATACTGAGTTAGGTAACAGAACCTAACTGAAGGTTTTCCAACCAGTGTGTCTCCAGCTGTTGCAAAAGTACAACTCCCAGCATGCACGGTCTGTCAGTACATGCTGGAAGTTGTAGTTTTGAAACAGCTGGAGGTCCCCCCCCCCCCATGTGAATGTACAGGGTACATTCACACAGGCAGGTTTACAGTAAGTTTCCTGCTTCAACTCCTAGCGAGAAACTCACAGTAACACGTCAGTGCGAATGTACACTAAAAACACTACACTACACTACACTAACACATAATAAAGAGTAAACCACAACATATACACCCCTTACACTCCCCCCCCCCCCAATAAAAATTAAAACCATATTGTATGGCAGTGTTTCCAAAACGGAGCCTCCAGCTGTTGCAAAACAACAACTCCCAGCATTTCCGGACAGCCACTGACTGTCCAGGCATGCTGGGAATTTAGCAACAGCTGGAGGCACCCTGTTTGGGAACCACTGGTGTAGTCCACCCTATGCGATCCCTAATTTAGTCCTCAAATGCGCATGGAGCTCTCTCCCTTTGGAGCCCAGTCGTATTTCAAGGAAACAGTTTACGGCCACATATGGGGTATCTCTGTACTCGGGAGAAAATGCACTACAAATTTTGGAGGGCTTTTTCTCCTTTTACCCCTTATGAAAAGGAAAAGTTGGGGCTTGTTAGTGTAAAAAAATAAAAAAATTTACACTAACATGCTGGTGTTGCCCTATACTTTTTATTTTCACAAGCGTTGAAAGGAAAAAAAGCCCCCAAAATTTGTAACGCAATTTCTCCTGAGTACAGAAATACCCCATATCTAGGCGTAAAATGCTCTGCGGGCGCACAAGAAGGCTCAGGAGTGAGAGGGCACTATGTACATTTGAGGCCTAAATTGGTGATTTGCACAGGGGTGGCTGATTTTACAGCTGTTCTGACATAAACGCAAAAAAATAAATACCCACATGTGATCCCATTTTGGAAACTAAACCCCTCACGTAATGTAATAAGGGGTACAGTGAGCATTTACGCCCCACAGGTGTCTGACAGATTTTTGGAACAGTGGTCCATGAAAATGAAAAATTTTATTTTTAATTTGCACAGCCCACTATTCCAAAGATCTGTCAAACGCCAGTCGGGTGTAAATACTCACTGCACCCCTTATTTAATTCTGTGAGGGGTGTAGTTTCCAAAATAGGGTCACATGTGGGGGGGTCCACTGTTCTGGCACCACGGGGGGGGGGGGGCTTTGTAAACGCACATGGCCCCTGACTTCCATTCCAAACATTTTTTTTCCCAAAAGCTCAATGGCGCTCCTTCTCTTCTGAGCATTGTAGTGCGCCAGCAGAGCAGTTGACGTCCACACATGGGGTATTTCCATACTCAGAAGAGATGGGGTTACAAATTTTGGGGGTATTTTCTGCTATTAACCCTTGCAAAAATGTGAAATTTGGGGGGAAGCACACATTTTTGTGAAAAATATATATATTTTTTTTACATATGCAAAAGTCGGGAAACACCTGTGGGGTATTAAGGCTCACTTAATTCCTTGTTACGTTCCTCAAGGGGTCTAGTTTCCAAAATGGTATGGCATGTGGTTTTTTTTTTTTTTTTTTTGCTGTTCTGGCACCATAGGGGCTTCCTAAAGGCAAAATGCCCCCCAAAAACCATTTCAGAAAAACGTATTCTCCAAAAGCCCCTTGTCGCTCCTTCGCTTCTGAGCCCTCTACTGCACCCGCCGAACAATTTACATAGACATATGAGGTATGTGCTTACTCGAGAGAAATTGGGCTACAAACATAAGTATACATTTTCGCCTTTTACCCCTTGTAAAAATTCAAAAATTGGGTCTACAAGAACATGCGAGTGTAAAAAATGAAGATTGTGAATTTTCTTCTTCACTATGCTTCTATTCCTGTGAAATACCTAAAGGGTTAAAATGCTGAGTGAATGTCATTATGAATACTTTTGGGGGTGCAGTTTATATAATGTGGTCATTTGTGGGGTATTTCTAATATGAAGACCCTTCAAATCCACTTCAAACCTGAACTGGTCCCTGAAAAATAGTGAGTTTGAAAATTTTGTGAAAAATTGGAAAATTGCTGCTGAACTTTGAAGCCCTCTGGTGTCTTCCAAAAGTAAAAACATGTACATTTTATGATGCAAACATAAAGTAGACATATTGTATATGTGAATCAAAAAATTGTTTTATTTGGAATATCCATTTTCCTTACAATCAGAGAGCTTCAAAGTTAGAAAAATTCAAAAATTCTAAAATTCTAATTTTTCATCAAATTTGGGGATTTTTCACCAAGAAAGGATGCAAGTTACCACAAAATGTTACCACTATGTTAAAGTAGAATATGTCACGAAAAAACATTCTCGGAATCAGAATGAAAGGTCAAAGCATCCCAGAGTTATTAATGCTTAAAGTGACAGTGGTCAGATGTGCAAAAAATGGCCGGGTCCTACAGTGAAAATTGGCTGGGTCCTTAAAGGGTTAAATAAATTTCTCTTGGTTTTAACAACATAAAATCCATAAGTGCATACTAAGCAATAAACTACATGGGACAAGATCCAACATGATATGAAGTACAACGTCAGTTGTCTGATGGTGCAGTATATACTAAGTTGAAATAGAATCCAACAGGGAAAACTATGGTTAAACTTAGAGACTTTTTGATGAAATATGTCACTAAAGAGATCATAAGTGAAAAAACAGCTGAACGTTTAATATCTCCCAAACCCGCAAAATGGTATATTGTACCAAAAGTCCATGAGTTGCAGACTCATCCCCCAGGGTGTCCCATTGTCGCAGGGATAGGATCTGCAACCACACCTCTGTAATTTTGTCTAGAATGGCTTTTAGCTCCATTATTACCAGGTACACCTGCTTTTCTAAAGAATACCGATGAATTATTATCTGCATCAGAGGTATTTGTATGGCAAGATTCTTTTCAACTAGCATCCATAGACGTGGAGAGCCTGTACACTCGCATCCCACACGATGCGGGTGTACAGGCCCCTGACACGTTTTTAACCGGGACAGAAAAATCCCAGTCGTTCAGGGAATTCAACATTGAAGTTGTGCAGTTTATTCTGACAAACAACACATTTTTTCAACAAGCGTACCTGAACAGCGTGGCATTGGCTAGGTGTATGCTGACATCAGTCAGCGAAGTTACTCACACACTCAGCAGGATGGAGCACAGGTCTTTGTCCATCTGACCTGCATAAGATCAGACATCTGATGTTGAAGTTATCACTACCATTTGTAAAGTTTTGAAACAAAAATAAAAAGAAGATGTTAATGAAAAAGAGTGTGTGCGTAACTTCGCCACACTGCCCAGCTACGCTTGTTGAAATTTTGCAGTAAAGAGGTTGTACAGCAGACCTGATTACCTGTAGACGGTTGCAGCACTGAATGTTCAGAGTTCCTGTATTGTAACTGTGTCTAAGGACTGTGTGTTATTCCAAACAACACATTTTCACAGGGGGGACATTGGTACGCGCAGAGTCGGGGTACTGCAATGGTCTCATGTACTTATGCAAATATTTTTTGGAAATGCTAGAAAGCAAATAATTTTTTTCCAGTAGGAATACTTTTGCCCCCTATGTGAAGTTGTACCTTCGTTATATTTTCATCATGTGAGACGGATCGGCTGATCTGTTTCAACAATATGTAAATTACCCAAACAGAGAAAATATTGAGAATATGTTCTTTACTGACCAGTTTGGAGGTCAAACTTTGGATTTTTTAGATGTACATGTTTGAATTGAGAACTGGAATATAAAAACTACAGGTTTTAAACAAGATCTAATGAAGAACTATTTGCTCCATTATAACAGCTCTCATCCCAAACTCGTACAGAATAGCATCCCCTGTAGCCAGTTTCTCTGGCTTAAGAGGATCAATAGTGATGATTAGTTGTTCCAGAAACAAGCGGGGGAACTAAAGTTGAGATTATTAGAACAAGAATATCCGATAAAAGTAACTGATGCAGCTTATCAAAAAGTCCAGATGAGAACACAAGACAATACAAAGAACAAAAGGAAAAAACAAAGTGAAAGTGTTACGTTATGCGCTCCGGCCGCACGCGCTGGCCATGATCGCATGGTCCCATTATCTGCTGCTGCCAGGGGGGCTGGGACTTGCATCGCGGGACACGTCTGCATGCGAGCCCCAGTCCGTCGCTCACCTGGTGCTTTTCCTGCCCCCGCCTCTGCCTCTCTGCTCCGGCGCCTGTGTCCCCATCCCCTAGGGCGTGCGTGTGCCGGAGCTTTAAGATTTATAGGGCCAGTGCGCTCATTAATGTAATTCACCTGTGGCTCGTTGATAAATTCCTCCTCACTTCCCTGCCGGATGTTATGTTATGCGCTCAGGCCACACACGCTGGCCCCCTTACTTTCCCCCGCATGGTCCCCTTACTTTCTGCTGCTGACAGGGCTGGGAATTGCATCGCAGGACACGCCCGCATGTGAACCCCAGTCTGTCACTCTCCGGGTGTTTCTCCTGCCTCTGCCTCTCTGCTCCGGCGCGCGCTAGGGTACGGGGGCACGCGCACGCCGGAGCTTTAAGATTTAAAAGGCCAGTACGCTCATTAGTGTAATCCACCTGTGGCACATTTATTAATTTCTCCATCCTCCTCAGTTCCCTGACGGATCTTTGTTGCCTTTTGCCTTTGAGAAAGCATTCCTCTGTATTGCCTTGCTGTTTATCAGATATATTGCTCTTGGGACTTGACCTTGCTCCTCTGCCACCTGCCTACTTCGCTTTGACTACGCTTCTGTGCTGCCTGCCCTTACCTTCTGCTATCCAGACTACGAGTTGCCTTATCCCTCCTGTGCCTCACATCTCCTCAGCCACCTGTGGGGTCGAGCCGTGCCAGGGGTAGAGACCTGGGTGCCGCCTGCAGCAGCAAGTCCATCCCACTTTGCACGGGCTCTGGTGATAACCAGCGGCACCTTAGACTCCACTCCCTGCTACGGTCTGAGTCATCTGCCACACAGGTCCAGCGGATCCATATCCACGGGGGTTCCTGTATTCAGAAACGTGAGTGTTACAGTAAGATCCGGCCATGGATCCCACTGAGGTACCCCTGCCTGAGGTCACAGACCTTCCCTCTGTTGTGGTATGTCAGTCGCAGCAGTTGGCCTGACAGGCACAGCAATTTTCTCAACTTTCAGCCATGATGCAACAGCTTTTGGCCTTGCAACAGCAGCAGGTACCACAATCTGGCCCACTCGCACCTCCAGCTCCTGCAGTGTCTCCTGGCTCCCAACTGTGTCTGCTTTTGCCTTCCAAGTATGATTGGGATTCCAAGTCGTGCAGAGGCTTTGTTACACAGTGCTCCATGCACTTGGAGCTCATGTCTGAACTGTTTCTGACGGAACATAGTAAGGTGGCCTTTGTCATTAGTCTACTGTCTGGAAAAGCCCTGGCTTGGGCTACACCCCTTTTGGGACCGTGGTGATCCAGTATCCTACAATTTGTCGGTATTCTTGGCAGAATTTCGTAGTGTCTTTGAGGAACCTGCACGTGCCTCTTTGGCTGAGAGGGCGTTGCTGTACCTCTGTCAAGGGAATTCTACCATTGGTGACTACGGTCCAATTCCACATTCTAGCCTCTGAACTTGCCTGGAATGATGAGGCCTTGTGTGCCACATTCAAAAAGGACTGTCAAGCAGGATTAAAGATGCCCTTGCAGCATGTGATCCTCCATCTTCTTTGACAGAACTTATCCACTTGGCCACACGCATTGATGTGCGTTTTGCCGAGAGACAGGAGGAATTGCGTTTAGAGAGGTAACCTGCCCCCCTGACACCCGTGTTTCAATGTCCACCTCTTCAGTTTCTTGCGTCTCTTGCCAAAGAGGTTATACAAGGAGATCGTTCTCGTCTTACGCAACAGGAGAGGTCACAACGACGCAATGAGAATTTGTGTTTGTATTGTGCTAGCACTTTCTCAAGGACTAAACAGTTCCCCTGCACCTAGGGTACGTGGAAGAGGCGTCCCTGGGTGTGAATACTACCTCTCCACGCTTAACTATTCCTGTACAAGTCTTTGCTTCAGCCAAGTCTTCCATCAGCGCTACAGCATTTTTGGATTCTGGATCAGCAGGTGACTTTATTGATGTGGCTTTAGTCCACATTCCCCTTCTTCCCCTTATTCGGCTTGCCAAGCCCTTGTTCATCTCCTCTGTTAATGGACAAAATTTGTACTGTAAGGTTCACTTCTGTACTGAATCTCTCGTCATGCAAGTGGGAGTATCACATAAGGAAAATATTGAATTCTATGTTCTACCACACTGTACTTCTGAGATTCTTTTTGTCCTTCCTTGGCTGCAACGCCATTTCCCCCAACTGGATTGAAGAACTGGAGAAATATTTTGCTGGGGACAATCCTGTCAAAATTTTTGCCTCCAACCTGCTCTGCGTAAAGTTGTTTCTCGTCTTGCTCCTTTACCTGGCCTGCCACCACCTTACCAAGATTTCTCTTTTTGACCGTCTACATGGTGCAATGGTCTTCTCCAAGTTGGACTTACGCGGTGCATATGACCTCATTCGTATCTGCTAGTGTTGCTCGCGAATATTCGCAATGTGAATTTTATTCGCGAATATCGCATATTCACGAATTAGCGAATATTCGCGAATATAGCACTATATATTCGCAATTACGAATATTCTTTTTTTTTTATTCACAGTACACATCACAGTGATCATCCCTCTCTGCCTCCAGGTGGTGTGGTGTAAAGAAGGCTCTAATACTACTGTGTGAGACTGGCGTACAAATTTTCACATATGCGAAAATTAGCATCTGCTAATTTCCGCATATGCAAATTTTAGCATATGCAAATTTTTGCATATGCAGATTTTCACATTTGCTAATTCTCTCATGTGAATTTTCACTTATGCTAATTTTCGCATACGCTAATTTTCACATATGCGAATTTTTGCACATGCGAATAAAAGCGAATGTTAGGAATATGCGAACTTAGCGAATATATGACAAATATTCGTCCATATATTCGCTGAAATATCGCGAATTCGAATATAGCCTATGCCGCTCAACACTAGTATCTGCAAGGGAGATGAATGGAAAACGGCCTTCAATACTCATGACGAACATTTTGAGTATCTTGTAATGCCTTTTGGTCTCTGCAATGCTCCAGCCGTTTTTCAAGAGTTCATCAATGATATCTTCCATGATCTTCTCTACAGCTGTGTTGTCGTATACCTAGATGACATCCTGATCTTCTCTTCCAACCTAGAGGAGCATCGTACTCATGTTCGTATGGTTCTTCAGCGACTTCGGAAGAATCGTCTCTACACCAAACTGGAGAAATGCCTGTTTGAGAAATCTAGTCTTCCGTTTCTTGGCTACATTGTCTCTCATCAGGGCCTGCATATGGATCCAGATAAGTTGTCTGCAGTATTGGATTGGCCTCATCCGTCGGGCCTACGAGCTATTCAACCGTTTCTGGGATTTGCTAACTATTATCGTCAGTTTATCCCACATTTTTCATCCTTGGTTGCTCCTATTGTGGCTTTCACTAAAAAGGCATCTAATCCTAAATCTTGGCCTCAAGAGGCTGAAGAGGCCTTCTCCCGTTTAAAGTATGCATTTGCCTCTGCCCCCGTGCTTACAGGACCTGATCCAGAGGGGTCCTTTGCTTTGGAGGTTAATGCCTCATCTATTGGAGCGGTGCCGTTCTTACTCAGAAAAACGCCAAGGGCAAGAGTGTAACTTGTGGGTTCTTCTCCAGACATTCTCTCCTGCTGAGAGGAATTACTACATTGGAGATCGTGAACTCCTCGCTATCAAGCTAGCTTTGGAGAAATGGCGACATTTATTGGAAGGTTCTTTTCATCCGGTCAGCATCTACTCCGATCATAAGAATCTTCTATACCTTCAGTCTGCTCAGCGTTTGAACCCCCGCCAGGCAAGATGGTCACTGTTCTTTTCTAGGTTCAACTACTTCATTCACTTCCATCCAGCAGACAAGAACATCAGGGCTGATGCTCTCTCCAGGTCCTCTGACATCATTGGTTTGGACTCCATGCCTAGGCATATTATTCCTCCTGACCATTTGATTCCTGCTGCTCCTGCTGAGATTCAACAAGTTCCTCCTGGAAAATCCTTTGCGCCCGCCAGATTGAGATGCAAGGTCCTGAAATGGGGTCATTCTTCCTTGACAGCAGAACATCCTGGAATACGCAAGACTCTACTTCTTATTTCCCGGCACTACTGGTGGCCCCATCTTGAACGTGATGTTTCTGATTTTGTAACATGTGCCCGTGACAAAACTCCTCGACAAAGACCTGCAGGACTCTTACAGCCTTTACCCATTCCGGAGACTCTCTGGTCCCAAATAGCCATATATTTCATCACCGATTTGCCACCTTCTCATAATAACACTGTGATCTGGGTCATTGTAGATGGTTTTTCCAAGATGGCTCATTTCATTCCTCTACCAGGTCTTCCTTCTGCCCCGCAGCTGGCGAAGTACTTCTTATTGCACGTCTTTCGTTTACATGGTCTTCCTCAGCATATCATTTCGGATCGAGGTGTGCAGTTTGTCTCTAAGTTCTGGTGAGCCCTTTGTAACCGTCTGGACATCAATCTGGACTTCTCCTTGGCCTACCACCCTCAGTCCAATGGTCAGGTGGAGAGGGTTAATCAAATCCTTGAGACTTATCTTTGGCATTTTGTTTCAGCTCACCAAGATGATTGGGTCAGCCTTCTCCCCTGGGCTGAATTCTCGTATAATCATAACGATTCCGAGTCTACGAGGTCGTCCCCCTTTTTTGTTGTCTATGTACTTCATTTCCATTCTCCTCTTCCTCTCCCAGTCTCCTCCGGTGTGCCTGCTGTTTATGAGCTGGTCCGTGACTTCTCCACCATCTGGCAACAGATCCGACAGTCATTGTCCCAGTTGTCACGATTCGGCTGGCAGGAGGTGGATCCTCTGTGCCAGAGAGGGATTGGCGTGGACCGTGCTAGTGGACCGGTTCTAAGTTACTACTGGTATTCACCAGAGCCCGCCGCAAAGCGGGATGGTCTTGCAGCGGCGGTAGTAACCAGGTCGTATCCACTAGCAACGGCTCAACCTCTCTGACTGCTGAAGATAGGCGCGGTACAAGGGAGTAGACAAGAGCAAGGTCGGACGTAGCAGAAGGTCGGGGCAGGCAGCAAGGATCGTAGTCAGGGGCAATGGCAGGAGGTCTGGAACACAGGCTAGGAACACACAAGGAAACGCTTTCACTGGCACGATGGCAACAAGATCCGGCGAGGGAGTGCAGGGGAAGTGAGGTATACATAGGGAGTGCACAGGTGAACACACTAATTAGAACAACTGCGCCAATCAGTGGCGCAGTGGCCCTTTAAATCGCAGAGACCCGGCGCGCGCGCGCCCTAGGGAGCGGGGCCGCGCGCGCCGGGACAGGACCGACGGAGAGCGAGTCAGGTACGGGAGCCGGGGTGCGCATCGCGAGCGGGTGCCACCCGCATCGCGAATCGCATCCCGGCTGGAGGCGGTATCGCAGCGCACCCGGTCAGTGGATCTGACCGGGGCGCTGCAGTAGCGAGGATGTTGCGAGCGCTCCGGGGAGGAGCGGGGACCCGGAGCGCTCGGCGTAACAGTACCCCCCCCCTTGGGTCTCCCCCTCTTCTTGGAGCCTGAGAACCTGAGGACCAGACTTTTGTCTAGGATATTGTCCTCAGGTTCCCAGGATCTCTCTTCAGGACCACAGCCCTCCCAATCAACCAAAAAAAAAGTTTTCCCTCTGACCGTCTTGGAGGCCAGTATCTCCTTCACGGAGAAGATGTCAGAAGAACCGGAAACAGGAGTGGGAGAAACAAGTTTGGGAGAGAAACGGTTGATGATGAGTGGTTTAAGAAGAGAGACATGAAAGGCATTAGGAATATGAAGAGAAGGAGGAAGAAGAAGTTTGTAAGAGACAGGATTAATTTGGCACAAGATTTTGAAAGGACCAAGATA
Source organism: Hyla sarda (assembly GCF_029499605.1). Lineage (NCBI taxonomy): Eukaryota > Metazoa > Chordata > Amphibia > Anura > Hylidae > Hyla > Hyla sarda. Next base: position 58,393,931 of record NC_079200.1, read on the forward strand.
GCGTGGTCCCAGTTTGTAGCTGGGGACACGGAAGCGGACATATTTAGCGGAGAGCCATACCTTGTCTCCGGGAGAAAAAATGGGGGGAGCTCTTCTTTTCTTATCGGCAAACTTTTTCATGCGAGATGAAGCCTGTAAAAGAGAATTTTGGGTCTCTTTCCATATGGTGGAAAGATCACGAGTTACTTCATCCACAGCGGGCAAACCAGAGGGCAAGGGAGTAGGGAGGGGGGGAAGAGGGTGACGGCCGTACACCACGAAAAATGGGGATTTGGAAGAAGATTCAGAGACTCTGAAGTTGTACGAGAATTCGGCCCATGGAAGAAGATCTGCCCAGTCATCCTGGCGGGAGGAAACAAAATGCCGTAAATAGTCACCCAGGACCTGGTTAATTCTTTCTACTTGCCCATTGGATTGAGGATGATAAGCAGAAGAGAAGTTTAATTTAATCTTGAGTTGTTTACAGAGAGCCCTCCAGAATTTTGACACGAATTGGACGCCTCTATCCGAGACGATCTGCGTGGGCAAACCGTGAAGACGAAAAATGTGTACAAAAAATTGTTTTGCCAACTGAGGCGCTGAAGGAAGACCAGGAAGAGGAATAAAATGTGCCATCTTGGAAAATCGATCAACGACCACCCAAACAACAGTGTTGCCACGGGATGGGGGTAAGTCTGTAATAAAGTCCATACCAATCAGAGACCAAGGCTGTTCGGGGACAGGAAGAGGATGAAGGAGACCAGCAGGCTTCTGGCGAGGAGTCTTATCCCGGGCACAGACAGTACAGGCCCGCACAAAATCAACAACATCCGTCTCCAGAGTCGGCCACCAATAGAAACGAGAGATGAGTTGCAAGGACTTTTTGATGCCCGCATGGCCAGCGAGGTGGGAGGAGTGACCCCATTTGAGAATCCCGAGGCGTTGGCGTGGAGAAACGAAGGTCTTCCCTGGAGGAGTTTGCCTGATGGAGGCTGGAGAGGTGGAGATCAGACAGTCAGGAGGAATGATGTGTTGCGGAGAGAGCTCTACTTCCGAGGCATCCGAGGAACGAGAGAGAGCATCGGCCCTAATGTTCTTGTCGGCAGGGCGAAAATGAATTTCAAAGTTAAAACGGGCAAAGAACAGAGACCACCTGGCCTGGCGAGGATTTAGCCGTTGGGCAGACTGGAGATAGGAGAGATTCTTGTGATCGGTGTAAATGATAACTGGAAATTTTGATCCCTCCAGCAGATGCCTCCATTCCTCAAGTGCCAATTTAATGGCCAGTAGTTCTCGATCCCCGATGGAGTAGTTCCTCTCCGCCGGAGAGAAGGTCCTAGAAAAAAAACCACAAGTAACAGCATGCCCGGAAGAATTTTTTTGTAGAAGGACCGCTCCAGCTCCCACTGAGGAGGCATCAACCTCCAATAGGAAGGGTTTAGATGGGTCAGGTCTGGAGAGCACGGGAGCAGAAGAAAAGGCAGACTTGAGCCGTTTAAATGAGTCTTCCGCTTGAGGAGACCAGGACTTAGGATTGGCATTCTTCTTGGTTAAAGCCACGATAGGAGCCACAATAGTGGAAAAATGTGGAATAAATTGTCTGTAATAATTGGCGAACCCCAAAAAACGTTGGATAGCACGGAGTCCGGAGGGGCGTGGCCAATCTAAGACGGCAGAGAGTTTATCTGGGTCCATTTGTAGTCCCTGGCCAGAGACCAAGTATCCTAGGAAAGGAAGAGATTGACATTCAAACAGACATTTCTCCATTTTGGCATAAAGTTGATTGTCTCGAAGTCTCTGAAGAACCATGCGGACATGCTGGCGGTGTTCTTCTAAGTTGGCAGAAAAAATCAGAATATCGTCCAGATACACAACAACACAGGAATATAAGAGATCACGAAAAATTTCATTAACAAAGTCTTGGAAGACGGCAGGAGCGTTGCACAGGCCAAAGGGCATGACCAGATACTCAAAGTGTCCATCTCTAGTGTTAAATGCAGTTTTCCATTCGTCCCCCTCCCTGATGCGGATGAGATTATAAGCACCTCTTAAGTCCAGTTTGGTAAAGATGTGGGCACCTTGAAGGCGATCAAAGAGTTCTGAGATAAGAGGTAGGGGGTAGCGGTTCTTTACCGTGATTTTATTAAGTCCGCGGTAATCAATGCAAGGACGTAGGGAGCCATCTTTTTTGGACACAAAGAAAAATCCAGCTCCGGCAGGAGAGGAGGATTTGCGGATAAACCCCTTTTTTAAATTTTCCTGGATGTATTCAGACATAGCAAGAGTCTCTGGGGCGGACAGAGGATAAATTCTGCCCCGGGGTGGAGTAGTGCCCGGGAGGAGGTCAATAGGACAGTCATAAGGCCTGTGAGGAGGTAAAGTCTCAGCTTGTTTTTTGCAAAATACGTCAGCATAGTCCATATAAGCCTTAGGGAGACCGGTTACAGGGGGAACCACAGGGTCACGGCAGGAAGTACTGGGAACCGGTTTAAGACAGTCCTTGAAACAAGAAGTACCCCAGCTCTTGATCTCTCCTGTGGACCAATCAAGGGTTGGGGAATGGCGTTGAAGCCATGGTAGTCCAAGGAGAATTTCGGAAGTGCAATTGGAGAGGACCAAAAACTCAATTTTTTCGTGATGAGGTCCGATGCACATTAGGAGGGGCTACGTGCGGTAACGTACGGTACAGTCCAATCTTTCATTGTTAACACAATTGATCTAGAGGGGTCTGGCGAGACTGGTCACCGGGATGTTGAACCTGTTGATGAGAGAGGCCAAAATAAAATTTCCTGCAGATCCGGAATCCAAGAAGGCCATAGTAGAGAAGGAGAAGGTAGAGGCAGATATCCGCACAGGCACAGTAAGGCGTGGAGAAGCAGAGTTGACATCAAGAACTGTCTCACCTTTGTGGGGAGTCAGCGTACGTCTTTCCAGGCGGGGAGTACGGATAGGACAATCCTTCAGGAAGTGTTCGGTACCGGCACAGTACAGGCAAAGATTCTCCATGCGGCGTCGTGTCCTCTCTTGAGGTGTCAAGCGAGACCGGTCAACTTGCATAGCCTCCACGGCGGGAGGCACAGGAACGGATTGCAGAGGACCAGAGGAGAGAGGAGCCGGGGAGAAAAAACGCCTCGTGCGAACAAAGTCCATATCCTGGCGGAGTTCCTGACGCCTTTCGGAAAAACGCATGTCAATGCGAGTGGCTAGATGAATGAGTTCATGCAGGTTAGCAGGAATTTCTCGTGCGGCCAGAACATCTTTAATGTTGCTGGATAGGCCTTTTTTAAAGGTCGCGCAGAGGGCCTCATTATTCCAGGATAATTCGGAAGCAAGAGTACGGAATTGTATGGCGTACTCGCCAACGGAAGAATTACCCTGGACCAGGTTCAGCAGGGCAGTCTCAGCAGAAGAGGCTCGGGCAGGTTCCTCAAAGACACTTCGAATTTCCGAGAAGAAGGAGTGTACAGAGGCAGTGACGGGGTCATTGCGGTCCCAGAGCGGTGTGGCCCATGACAGAGCTTTCCCAGACAGAAGGCTGACTACGAAAGCCACCTTAGACCTTTCAGTAGGAAACTGGTCCGACATCATCTCCAAGTGCAGGGAACATTGTGAAAGAAAGCCACGGCAAAACTTAGAGTCCCCATCAAATTTATCCGGCAAGGATAGTCGTAGGCCGGAAGCGGCCACTCGCTGCGGAGGAGGTGCAGGAGCTGGCGGAGGAGATGATTGCTGAAGCTGTGGTAGTAGCTGCTGTAGCATCACGGTCAGTTGAGACAGCTGATGGCCTTGTTGCGCTATCTGTTGTGGCTGCTGGGCGACCACCGTGGTGAGGTCGGCGACAACTGGCAGTGGAACTTCAGCGGGATCCATGGCCGGATCTACTGTCACGATTCGGCTGGCAGGAGGTGGATCCTCTGTGCCAGAGAGGGATTGGCGTGGACCGTGCTAGTGGACCGGTTCTAAGTTACTACTGGTATTCACCAGAGCCCGCCGCAAAGCGGGATGGTCTTGCAGCGGCGGTAGTAACCAGGTCGTATCCACTAGCAACGGCTCAACCTCTCTGACTGCTGAAGATAGGCGCGGTACAAGGTAGTAGACAAGAGCAAGGTCGGACGTAGCAGAAGGTCGGGGCAGGCAGCAAGGATCGTAGTCAGGGGCAACGGCAGGAGGTCTGGAACACAGGCTAGGAACACACAAGGAAACGCTTTCACTGGCACGATGGCAACAAGATCCGGCAAGGGAGTGCAGGGGAAGTGAGGTATACATAGGGAGTGCACAGGTGAACACACTAATTAGAACAACTGCGCCAATCAGTGGCGCAGTGGCCCTTTAAATCGCAGAGACCCGGCGCGCGCGCGCCCTAGGGAGCGGGGCCGCGCGCGCCGGGACAGGACCGACGGAGAGCGAGTCAGGTACGGGAGCCGGGTGCGCATCGCGAGCGGGCGCCACCCGCATCGCGAATCGCATCCCGGCTGGAGGCGGTATCGCAGCGCACCCGGTCAGTGGATCTGACCGGGGCGCTGCAGTAGCGAGGATGTTGCGAGCGCTCCGGGGAGGAGCGGGGACCCGGAGCGCTCGGCGTAACACCAGTCTTCTTCACAGATGAAGGCACAAGTGGATAAAGGTAGAAGACCTCCTCCATCCTTCTCTCCTGGGGACATGGATGTGGCTTTCATCCAAGTTCATCCACTTCAAGATCCCCTGTTGCAAGCTCGGTCCCCGCTACCTTGGTTCCTTCCAGATTCTACAAAAGATCAATCCTGTCTCCTACAAACTCCATTTACCTGCTACGTTACGTATTCCCAATTCCTTCCACGTTACGTATTCCCAATTCCTTCCAAAATCTTGTCCCCACACCTGTCTCCGGCTCATCTGATGTCTACAAAGTTAAACAGATTCTTGCTGCAAAAACTGTGAGAGATAAACATTTGTTTTTTGCTCGACTGCGAGGGTTACGGTCCTGAGGAGAGATCTTTGGAGCCTGAGGAGAATATCCTGGACTGTGACCTTTTCAGGAGTTTCTCTCTCATAAAAGGAGGGGGAGACCAAAGGGGGGGGGGTACTGTTACGTTATGCGCTCCGGCCACACACGCTAGCTGTGAGCGCATGGTCCCCTTACCTTCTGCTGCTGACGGGGCTGGGACTCGCATCGCGGGACGCGCCCTCATGCGAGCCCCAGTCCGTCACTCTCCGGGTGTTTGCCCTGCCTCTGCCTCTCTGCTCCGCTGCGCATGTCCCCACCCCCTAGGGCGCCCGCACGCCAAAGACTCATTAGTGTAATCCACCTGTGACTCATTTATAAATTCCTCTACCCTCCTCAGTTCCCTGCCAGATCTTTGCTGCCTTGTGCCTTTGAGAAAGCGTTCCTCTGTATTGACTTGCCGTGTATCAGATCTCTTGCTCTTGTGACTTGACCTTGCTCCTCTGCCGCCTGCCTACTGACCTTCGCTTTGACTACGCTACTGTGCCGCCTGCCCTGACCTTCTGCTATCCAGACTACGAGTTGACTTATCCCTCCTGTGCCTCGCATCTCCTCAGCCGCCCGTGTGGTCAAGTGGTGCCAGGGGTAGCGACCTGGGTGCCGCCTGCAGCAGCAAGTCCACCCTGCTTTTTGGCGGGCTCTGGTGAAAACCAGTGGCACCTTAGACTCCACTCTTTGGTACAGTCCGAGTCATCTGCCCCACAGGTCCAGCGGATCCACATCCACCGGGTTTCCTGTCATCAGAAACGTGAGTGTTCCACAGGATATTTGTTGCCTTGTGCCTGAGAGAAAGCATTCCTGAGAGTTGCCTTGCCGTGTATCTGACCCTTTGCTCTGTGACTTGACCTTGCTTCTCTGCCGCCTGCCTACTGACCTCCTGCTACGTCCTGACTACGCCACTGTGCCGCCTGCCTTGACCTTCTGCTATCCTGACTACAAGCTGCCTTATCCCTCCTGTGCCTCGCATCTCCTCAGCTGCCTGTGTGATTGAGGCATGCTAGGCGTAGCGACCTGGGTGCCACCTGCCGCAGCAAGTCCATCCCGCTTTGCGGCAAGCTCTGGTGAAAACCAGTGGCACCTTAGATTCCGCTCCCCGGTATGGTCCGAGTCATCTGCCACACAGGTCCAGCGGATCCATATCCACCGGAGTTCCTGTCTTCTGAAACGTGAGTGTTACAGAAAGATCCGGAGGTAAAAAATAGGTTAATTTTTAGCTTCCAGAAGTCTCCCATGAACCATGCAATAAGTAGAGCAATTCAAGATAATTGGTATATTCTGGAGAATGATAAAGATATAGAGGAAATTGCTAAAAATTGCCCCATAATAACATATAAAAGAAATACAACAATAGGAGTTAGAAAAAATGATGAGAACAAAAAGATTCATCTCGTTGAATAGAACAGCCCCAGTGGGCAATTTCCGGTGCAGAAATAGTTTACTCTTTGGGCCAAAGATGTTTTTTCTTAAGAGACGTTGACATTCAAGTTCATCAATCTATCACATGCCGGAGTTCACATGTAGCTTATTGCTTAGTATGCACTTGTGGATTTTTTTATGTCGTTAAACCCAAGAGAAATGTATTTAAACACATAAGAGAGCATCTCTATAGTCTACGGACATGCAATGGAGCCCTTAAAATAATTAATCATATGCATTCTGTACATAATAACAATTAGTGATGTCGCGAACATAAGTTCGCGAACCGGTGATCCGGGCGAACCGCCATTGACTTCAATGGACAGGCGAATGTTAAAACCCACAGGGACTCTTTCTGGCCACAATAGTGATTTAAAAGTTCTTTCAAGGGGACTAACACCTGGACTGCGGCGTGCCAAAGTGGGATCCATGGCAAAACTGCCATGGAAAATTACATAGTTGATGCAGAGTCTGGTTTTAATCCATAAAGGGCATAAATCACCTATTATTCCTAAATGGTTTGGAATAATGTGCTTTAGCCCCCTTTAGACAGCACATAGATTCCCCCATATTAGGCAGCACATAGTTACATCCCCCCTTTAGGCAGCACATAGATTCCCCCATGTTAGGCAGCACATAAGATTCCCCCATATTAGGCAGCACATAGTTAGAGCCCCCCTTGAGGCAGCATATAGTGGGATTTGAACACAAGGCCCCAGCGCTGCAAGGCAGCAGTGCTAACCTCTGAGCCACCATGCTACCCTTAACATACATCTAATATCCACGGTTGCAAAAATGGACAGAGATTTCAGCAGAGAGTACCTGAAAAATTAGGCATGTACACATGCCTAAAAAATTTGGTATTGTTGCAACCGCTTCTGTAGCAGCGGCCAGAAAAATTGCAGTAGCAGAGGCCAGAAAAATTAGGCATGTACACCTGGCTGGAAAATTTGGTATTGTCGCAGCTGTAGCAGCGGCCATAAAAATTGCAGCACCATAACAAGTGCAGCAGCAGAGGCCAGAAAAATTAGGCATGTACACATGGATGAAAAATTGGGTATTGCCGCAGCTGTAGCAGCAGCCAGAAAATTGCAGCACCATAACAAGTGCAGCAGCAGAGGCCAGAAAAATTAGGCATGTACACCTGGCTGGAAATTTTGGTATTGTCGCAGCCGCTGCTGTAGCAGCGGCCTGTAAAAATTTATGTTTGTTTTGCCAGGCAGAAAGTGCCCTAAAACATTGCGTCTTGAACCCTAGTTGGTGGCGGATAAGTCACGCAAGTCATCCGGCATTCAGAGTTCAAATACAGCAGCGTGTGGACCATTTTTAGGCCAAGGCAGGTCATCTGATCAGGCCTTGTTCAGTCAAATGTATCGACCAGTGTCAGTCCCTTCGGGATCCATCCCTTATTCATCTTAAGAAAGGTGAGGTAATCCAGACTTTTTTGACCAAGGCAACTCCTCTTCTCAGTGACAATACCTCCTGCTGCACTGAAGGTCCTTTCTGACAGGACACTTGAAGGGGGACAGGCCGGAAGTTCGAGCGCAAATTGGGATAGCTCAGGCCACAGGTCAAGCCGGCACACCCAGTAGTCAAGGGGTTCATCGCTCCTCAGAGTGTCGATATCTGCGGTTAAGGCCAGGTAGTCTGCTACCTGTCGGTCAAGTCGTTCTCTGATGGTGGACCCCGAAGGGCTGTGGCGATGCGTAGGACTTAAAAAGCTCTGCATGTCCTCCATCAACAGCATGTCTGTACAGCTTCCTGTCCTTGCCGGCGTGTTCGTGGGAGGAGGATTACTTTCACCTCTTCCCCTGTTAGATCCCTGTTGTGCTGTGACATGACCCTTATACGCTGTGTACAGCATACTTCTTAATACATTTTTTACCTGCTGAATCCTTTCCGCCTTGCTGTAATGCGGTAACATGTCAGGCACTTTATGTTTATACCGGGGGTCTAGTAGTGTGGACACCCAGTACAGGTCGTTCTCCTTCATCCTTTTTATACGTGGGTCCTTCAACAGGCACAACAGCATGAAAGACCCCATTTGCACAAGGACGGATGCCGAGCTACTCATGTCCCGTTCTTCATCCTCAGTGATGTCAGGGAAGGTATAATCTTCTTCCCCCCAGCCACGTACAACACCACGGGAACCAGATAGGTGACAAGGAGAACCCTGGGATGCCTGCTCTGGTTGGTCTTCCTCCTCCTTTTCAAAGCCACATTCCTCCTCTGATTCCTCTTCCTCACAATCCTCTTCCAGCGTTGCCGCAGGTCCAGCAAGCGATGCTGATAAGGCTGTTTCTGGTGGTGATGGTGTCCACAACTCTTCCTCTTCACGCTCATCTACCGCCTGATCCAGCTCTCTTCGCAGGGCACGCTCCAGGAAGAAAAAAAACGGTATGATGTCGCTGATGGTGCCTTCGGTGCGACTGACCAGGTTTGTCACCTCCTCAAAAGGACGCATGAGCCTACAGGCATTGCGCATGAGCCTCCAGTAACTTGGCAAAAAAATTCCCAGCTCCGCAGATCATGTCCTAGCACCCTGGTCATACAAATATTCATTGACGGCTTTTTCTTGTTGGAGCAGGCGGTCGAACATTGGGAGTGTTGAATTCCAACGTGTCGGGCTGTCGCAAATCAAGCGTCTCACTGGCATGTTGTTTCGCCACTGGATATCTGACAAGTGCGCCATGGCCATGTAGGAACGCCTGAAATGGCCACACACCTTCCTGGACTGCTTCAGGACATCCTGTAAGCCTGGGTACTTGAGCACAAAGGTTTGTACAATCAGATTACACACATGTGCCATGCACGGCACATGTGTCAACTTGCCCAACCTCAATGCCGCCAACAAATTTGTTCCGTTGTCACTAACCACCTTGCTGATCTCCAGTTGGTGAGGAGTCAGCCACTGGTTCACCTGTGCGTTCAGGGCCGACAGGAGCACTGGTGCGGTGTGACTCTCCGCTTTGAGGCAAGTCAACCCCAAGATGGCGTGACACTGCTGTAACCGGGATGTGGAATAGCACCTGGGGAGCTGGGGGGGTGCCAGTGATGTGGAGCAAGACGCAGCAGTGGAAGAGGACTCGGCCGAGGATGTTATGGAAGAGGATGGAGTAGGAGGAGTAGAGGAGGTGGCAGCAGGCCTGCCTGCAAGTCGTGGCGGTGTCACCAACTCCTCTGCAGAGCCACGCATTCCATGCTTGGCAGCCGTCACCAGGATTACCCAATGAGCAGTGTAGGTGATATACCTGCCCTGACCATGCTTTGCAGACCAGGTATCAGTGGTCAAATGGACCCTTGCCCCTACACTGTGTGCCAGACATGCCATAATTTCCTTTTGCACAATGGAGTAAAGGTTGGGGATTGCCTTTTGTGCAAAAAAAAATTGTCCGGGTACCTTCCACTGCGGTGTCCCAATGGCTACAAATTAAAGGCCTCAGACTCCACCAGCTTGTATGGTAAAAGCTGGCGGGCTGGCAGTTCCGACAAGCCAGCTGTCAGAAACCGGGCTAGGGGGTGACTTTTAGACATTATCTTCTTGCGCTCAAACATCTCCTTGACAGACACCTGACTGTGGGCAGATGAGTAGGAACTGCTCAAGGCGAGAGACGGAGAGGCGGATGGTTGAGAGGGGGCAAGGAGGGCAGCAGTGGTTGACCTGGCTGAAGATGCTGGACCAGGAGGAGGATGGCGGCTTTGACTTTGTGTGCTGCTTGTACTGACGTGTTGATCCCATAGGCGTTTGTGGTGTGACATCATGTGCCTTCGCAAAGCAGTTGTGTCTAGGTGGGTGTTGGACTTCCCACGACTCAGTTTCTTCTGGCACAGATAGCAAATGGCCTCGCTGTTGTCAGAGGCAGACACACAAAAAAAATGCCACACTGCTTAGCTCTGCGATGACGGCATTCTGGTGGTGGCAACATAATGCGTTGATTGGTGTCCCGTCTGGCTGACCCCGGGTGCCGATGCATGCTGTCTGACTGTGCCACTAGCTCCTTGCGATGACCTCCCCCTGCTTCCAACTCGTCTCCTCCTCCTCTCTGTCTCCCCATCTGAACTTTCCCCCTCTTCTTCTCTTCTAGCGGGCACCCACGTGGCATCCACAGACACATCGTCATCATCAACACCTTCACCGCTATCTGACACCTCAAGAAAGGAAGCAGCAGCGGGTACAACATCATCATCACACCGTACGTCCATGTGTGTAATGCTGTCTGACTGAGACATATCCCTGCTAACTACATCCTCTGGCAATAATGGTTGCGCATCACTCATGTCTTCAAACTGATGTGTAAATAACTCCTCTGACGGATCAAGTAAAGCTGCTGTGGTGCTAGTGTTTGTGGTGGCGGCAGGCGGGCAAGTGGTAGCATGAGAGGTGCCCGAAGCTAAGTTAGAGGAGGAGAAGGACGGTGCGTCAAGGTTCCGAGCGGAAGCTGTAGTAGATTGGGTGTCTTGTGATAGCCAGTCAACTAAGTCCTCAGAACTTTGGGGGTTCAGGGTACGTGGCCTCTGAACACTGGCCATTCTAGGGCAAAAGGGAATCCCAGCACCACAACGGCCCCTGCAGGGGGGCCTTCCTCTGCCTGTCATTTTTTTTGGTTTAATTTGCTCAACTGTCACACCTAATGTGATTTGCACTAGGGTGACACAATTTGCCCTACAGGCAGGAAAAATGGCAACTGTGACGTGAACTAACAGTGATGGCTGATTTTATTTAACAGCCAAAAAAGGTGTTTTTTTAAATTTGCGCAACTGTCACACCTCATGTGATTTGCACTAAGGTGACACAATTTGCCCTGCAGGCAGGAAAAATGGCAACTGTGACGTGAACTAACAGTGACGGCTGATTTTATTTAACAGCCAAAAAAGGTTTTTTTATTTTTTATTTGCACAACTGTCACACCTAATGTGATTTGCACTAGTGTGACAATGAGCAAAAAAACTTGCAAGCGGAATTCCCCTTTTATGCAGTGGTCCCCAACCAGGGTGCATCCAGCTGTTGCAAAACACACGGACTGATATATTTCAGCCCTTTGAATACTGTAGTAGTTAGTTGCTTTAAAGAATAAAAGCTTGCCAGCGGAGTTCCCCTTTAAGCAGTTGTCCCCAACCAGGGTACCTACAGCTGTTGCAAAAAACACAGACTGATATCTTTCAGCCCTTAGAATTCTGTAGTAGTTAGTTGCTTGAAGGAACTTAAGTTTGATTCTGGAGTACCTCTTTAACCAGCGGCTCCCTCCCAACCAGGGTGCCTCCAGCTGTTGTAAGACTAACGGACTGATATCTTTCAGCCCTTTGAATACTGTAGTTGTTAGTTGCTTGAAGGAACTTAAGTTTGATTCTGGAGTACCCCTTTTAACCAGCAGTTCCCTCCCAACCAAGACTGATATCTTTCAGCCCTAAAAAGGGCTTTTTTGGGTGCTGTCCTTAAAGCAGATGTTACACTAGTGCTTTATAAGTAAACTGGACCCTGAATACATCACCTAGCAGCAACCTACCTATCGCTTTCCCTATACAGCAGAAGCAGCTTCTCTAACCCTCCACTTCCTAAGCCTGCAGCATGCTGAATGAGGCTAAAATGGCATCCGTGCAAGAGGTAGGAGGGTCTGGAAGGGAGGGACTGATGCTGATTGGCTGTAATGTGTCTGCTGACTCTGACTCACAGGGTCAAAGTGTACTGCAATGTTAAAGTATCGGGTGCGGATCGAACTTCACATATGTTCGCCCGGCGATGCGAACAATTTGCGACATCTCTAATAACGATCTGACTAAGCGAAAATTTGCAGGTCTTGAGAGAATAGAATCATATAGACAGGGGATAGATAATGACAATGTTTTATTTAGAAAATAAGTATAGGTGCCTTAGGTGCATTAGGTCTGAACGATAGGAACAATCTCTCCCCGTAAATATAATTCACCTGTCATATGGTTTTAAAGGTGTCTTTTATGTGTGTGATATATCGGTGTAGGTAGTTGGTCACACTTTTTGTAGTTTCAGTGCACCGCCGTAGTGCAGAGCCTATTTATTCACACAATACCTGTTTCTTAATGAGGCCAGAAGAATGGCGCCAAACAGTTCTGTCATCTCAGCTCCCCTTTCACAGGACTAGGGGAGTGTAAAGCTCCGCTGGTGAGATCCCCTTTACAGCCCTTTTTTCCACACCCACCAATAAAACATCAGACTCTAATTGTGGTAGAAAGGCCACAGCGGACCACATTTATTAAATAACAAATTCTTAAATATAAAACATTTGATAAATAACCATTATAAAAACATAAACAGTGCAAACAGTATTTAGCATCCAAAAGGAGGGGGACTCAGAGGCGACATGACATTCCGGGTCTCTTACTTTGCTCTGGGTCGTCCGGAACCTTGACCCCAGGTCCCCTCCTTCAGAGACCTTACATGCTCACAGGGGTTTTTCTAAGACCCAGCTTGGTGAAGTCCCCAGCTTCGCCACACCAATTGTCTCAATACCACTACCTCCTTTTTTTTTACGTGCCTCCGAATCCCACCTCATCCCCTGCCACTGCGACAAACAAAAGATCGACACACAACCAGCACCAACCACTACCTCAAAACCGCACACAAAGGGCAAGTGATTCTCACCCTGCTCAAAACTGACCCCTGCTGTTTCCCCTGTCCTTTTAACCCATCCCTGTTAGGGCCACCCCTCTCACTGACCCCAAGCCACCATCAACCACTTCATACCCGCCTGTGCTTCTCTTACTGCCCCTGTCATGTGCCCCCTCCGTTCCCATTCTGTCCTCTATGGGTTGTACCTGCAGCGTCTTCTTGTCATTCTAAAGATGGAAACTCCACAATAAGGACAGAAGTTTTTTCTCATTCTTATGCTACACCCCAAGAACAGAGTGCCCACCCACATAAAAGTTCTAGTTTTAAGATGATATACACCTTGAACAATGGCTTTCCAGACATATACAGTGTATATATATATATATATATATATATATATATATATATATATATATTCTGCATATTATTTGTCTGTAAAGCTAATATCATGTGAAGTGACACAAGAGCAGGGTCTTGTCACTCAATGTCACCTCCCAAATCCTTACCAAAGACCCACTGATGTGTATGGACACCTGCATTTACAATGTGCGCCTGTCTGTCAGCTGCAATGTAACTGATATATTTTCTATAGATACAGAAATATACAGGGGTATATGGATCAGGTCAGGGATCAGGCTGAACAGAATGAGGAGCAATGGAGGGAGATGTAAATATAGATGTGGGTAATACAGAATATGTGTGCATATATATTATAGATGGCACAAACTGACTTATACACAAAGTACAAGTAGGAAAAAAGGTCATGGCTCAGCTGACCGGCAACCTGATGACGCAGGGAAAATCTAGGAAATATAGATAACTTATCCCTCAAGATTCTACACTACAAAGACAAAATTAAAGGGAAAAAAGGTAAAACAGCAGCTGGGAGAGAGATTGAATGTGGATCTGGGCTGAAGCTCTGGACAGCTGGGAGATATGATTTTATCTATGTTCTTGTTTCAAGTGATTCATTTAAAGTTGAGTTACGAAATACTTGAATTTGTTGTATTCAGCTCATTGCTTACTCCTGGGGAATCGCTGGTTTTAATGCTCAGCACTGGAGATAAAGCAATCTCCTGTGGCTCTGCTCATTGGGCCATTTGCTAAATTCAACCAGTAGTTACATTGTCGGTAAATGAATACAAGTCAGTGCTGTGGGGAGTAGAACAGTACATTATGTTAAAGTGTTCATAGCATCATGAAAGTGACTCCCCCCCCCCCTCACTTTCCAGCAGACTGTCCTCTTTATTTATCAGATACCAAAAATGTGCCTAGTGTATAAGAAAAAATAAAGACAGTGAAAAAGGGGGAGAAGGGAGATGCAGCTGCAGTGTGTATGCAGTGTCCCAGTACAACTGGAACATCTACTACCCACTAAAGGGTCGTTGATATCTTCTACCCAGCAGAGAGTTACGTATATAAAGCAGTGTTTCCCAACCTGTGTGCCTCCAGCTTTTGCAATTCAAAAGCAAAAGGATGTCGAGTCATGCTGGGAGGTGAAGTTTAGCAACAGCTGGAGGCACACTGATTGGGAAAACACTGATTTTCAAGTTTGTTGGATATATATTGTACATTTCAGGTACTGGGAAATCCTGCAAATGTATTTCCTTGCATCACACTTCATTTCATGAATACACTGAGGTTTTCACAGAGTTTGAAGTGTTAACATTCCTCACATCTTGACTTTCACTGTACAACTCAATGATACTTTGGTCACATGTCATCTCCTGGCCAATAATTGCAGTAAAAGGTCCCTAGTCCTTGCCCCCTTGCCTAGGAAGAGGGGTGGCCCCAAAACCAGTTAGTGAGTTCCTGGCCTGGGCTTTAGGATATGTTCACACTTTAGAATGTCCGCACGGAAAATCTCTGTGCGGACATTACGGAGACTGTGGGCACCGGCATAATATGCCAAGACTCGGACAGCACAGGAATGAGCCATCTCATGGACGAGCCGACTCATGTGGAACCGGGTAAACCAGCAGCACAGAGTATTTAAGAGTTGCTGTTTTTTTTTTCTTCTTGTTTTGTAGAAAGTAGAAACCTGTCTAGTAGAAGAAAGAGACAGCAACATAGTATGACAAAGTGACTGAAAACATATAAAAGGGGCAGACAGTGAAAAGCACTGAATCCAGCCCTGAATGAGGCAGCACAGAGCATTTCAGGGGAGGACTGCGCTCATTGTGTGGGAGGTAGTGACATATCCATTCAGGTAATGATGAGATGAGGAAAATGAATCGGGATATGAGGAAGAGACTAGAGATAAATGAAAGGGACAGAGACAGGAAATGCTCTAGGTCCATCAGCAACACAAATAATTTAACGGGGTACTCCACTGGAAGTGGTGCCAGAAACTTAAACAGATTTGTAAATGACTTTTATTGAAAAATATTAATCCTGCCAGCACTTATCAGCTGCTTTAGAATACAGAGGAAGTTCTTTTCATTTCCAATTTTCTTACTGTCTGACCACAGTGCTCTGTGCTGATTTCTGTCCATTTTAGGGAGTGTCCAGAGTAGGAGCAAATCCCCATAGCAAAACTATCCTGCTGTGGACAGTTCCTAAAATGGACAGATGTGTCAGCAGAGAGCACTGTGATCAGACAGAAAGGAAATTCAAAAAGAAAATAACTTCCTGTGTAGCATACAGCAGCTGATAAGTACTTGAAGGGTTAAGATTTTTTTAATAGAAGTAATTTACAGATCTGTTTAACTTTCTGGCACCAGTTGATTTGAAAAAAAATAAAAAAATATAAAAAATGTTTTCCAGTGGAGTACCCCTTTAAGGACAGTAATGTGCTTATCTTAGGGAAGGTAGTGACTTGTCTACTCATAGTTCTTTGAGAATAATGTTGCATGTGAATAGGCTGTGTCATACAGTAAAAACTAGGAGGCATAGAAAGCAATGGGGCAATGGGCTTATTTTGCAGGCGGCACAGAAGTGGTGAATTTAGTTTACATACTTTATTAGAATAATAAGGACAATGTGACATGAGAAGGTAATCAAACACATGGCGCCCTCACTCCCAAAAAAGTTATGACATCAGAACTGTATAAAAGACAGTGTTTTCCAAACAGGGTGCCTCCAGCTGTTGCAAAACTACATCTCCTAGCATGCCTGGACAGCCAAAGGCTGTCCAGGTATGCTGGGAGTTGTAGTTTTGCAACAGCTTGAGAAACACTGTTTGGAAAACCCTGGTATGAGACAATGCAGGGGATTTATACATGAAATGATAATTTCAGTAAAATACTTTATTTTGTAGATCTTCCCAGATGTGCAGGACCCATCGAATCGCCCTGAGTTGTTCCTCTGGACCTCTGCTCCGCCTTCCTGCTGCCCCCTCTTCTGCACTGGTTGCCCCTCTGTGGGTGAATAGAATATGTGGCGCTCCATGATGCTGCAGATCCCTTGTTATTAATACTGAAGAGCGTCTGACCTGCGGTTGTTAAATGAGACACAGCTTTATCATCATTGATTTTTAATGAAAACTATCTGTCTCCATTACATCTACCAAGAGAGAAATGTATTAAAGGGGACCTGACACCTTTTTATATCTTCACATTTTCTGCCGTTGCCTTACCTTATACTTATGTCTATGATATCACTATTGTGCTATGTACCACCATCCTCTGGTCATGCATAAGTTTAACACAATGCATCTATGTGATTAGATTTTAAGGGGTACTCCACTGGAAAACATTTTTTTCTCTTTTAATCAACTGGTGCCAGAAAGTTAAACAGATTTGCAAATTACTTCTATAAAAAAAAAAAATCTTAATCCTTCCAGTACTTATCAGCTGCTGTATGTCACAGAGAAAGTTGTATAGTTATTTTCTGACTGACCACAGTGCTCTCTGCTGACACTTCTGTCCATGTCAGTGACTGTCCAGTGCAGGAGCAAATCCCCATAACAAACCTATCCTGCTCTGGACAGTTCCTGACATGGACAGAGGTGTCAGCAGAGAGCATTGTGGTCAGGCAGAAAGAAATTCAAAAAGAAAATAACTTTCTGTGGAGCATACAGCAGCTGATCAACTGGAAGGATTAATGTGGTGTGCCACTGTAGTGAGTGGCAGGGCCATGGGTGTTGCGGTGATGAGTGTTGGGATCAGATGTTATTAACCCTGGGGGTTGGATGGTGTTAACCTATATGTGTCCGTGACGCCAGTGTGGTTTTCGGGTTCCGGAATACCACACTCCCGGATTCTCCACTATCCCACAGGCTAGTAGTGAATAACTAGTCCACAACCAGTTGAGCTGAATCAGTTGGCTATAGGACCACGCGGACACTGCAGTCTCCAATAGACTGCAATGTGTTCCGCGCGGATATCCGCCTGAAGAAAGAGCACCACCTTTCTTCAGGCGGAAATTTCTAAGCGATTTTCAAAGCGGATTTTCCGCTTCACAAATTTCAAAGTGTGAATTTGTGAACGGAAAATCATTCACTACACTATACATTTTAGAAAACTGAACTGCAGCCTGCAATTTCAAAGCAAAATTGCAGGCGGAAATTCCGTAGTCTGAACTTAGCCTTACTGGAGAGTTGCAGCTTTGTGGCCTCCAGATGCTGAACACTTGTCCTGAGATCTGTTAGTTGCTTCAGCAAAGACTTAGATGTTACAGCTATGAGCACATAACTCAAAGAGAGCAAATTAAGATGGCCACTCCTTTATATAGTGGGGGCTGGACTAAAGCCCATTGGTCAAGCTGTGGGTCATAGGTTAAAGCTGGTGCTCTCTGGGAGTACATGCTACAACAAATCATATAACTGCATAACATAACATGTGACAGGATTACTCACAGGTCCTTCAAAGGTCCTGTATACTATCTAGACATAAGGATCCTGTCTATGCTCTTAATGTTGGTATATGTACCTTTACTGAATTACCAGGAGAACAAGGGGAGTCCCTGCAGGGGAGCCCCCAGGTCACTGAGGGACTCAACCTGACAGGGCCTACTGGTAGTACAGGAACGTGTACTGGGACATCGCATTAAGATTTTTTAATAGAAGTAATTTACAAAACTGTTTAACTTTCTGGCACCAGTTGATTTAAAAAAAAAATTCCACCGGAGTACCCCTTTAAGATGATGGCCCCTTCTCTCCTTCGATTGCCCCCTCCTTCCCATATGCAGTACAAATGCTGGTTGCCAAATCCTCTTAAAGGGGTACTCCGGTGAAAACCTTTTTTCTTTTAAATCAACTGGTGGCAGAAAGTTAAACATAGTTGTAAATTACAAACCTTAGCAGCAGACGGCTGGCACCGGTCCTGTGTAGTTAAGCACTTCAGTCTGCGGTGCAGCCTGGCGGTACAGTTCGGTTCCAAGCCCTCTCCCCGTCACACCCCGGTGCTACTACCCGCAGAGAATAAGCAACTTCCAAATACAATCACAAGAAAGGAGAAGCGGGGGCACTCACGTGTTGGTGATCAGGTAACAGGCTTCTTTATTTCATCGGTGCAGGTAAAATCATACAATAGTGGGGCGTCAGGAGACAATAGCTATTTCGTGCCGCACTTCTTCGGGTCACGCCTCTCCAGGTGAACAGGGGTCAGGTAAGTACTTCCTGGAACCCTACGTCACCAGGAGGGGGCTTATACAAACATGCACTACGAAAATGCTTATATTTGTAAATTGCTTCTATTAAAAAATCTTAATCCTTCTAGTACTTATTAGCTGCTGAATGCTACAGAGGAAATTCCTTTCTTTTTGGAACACTGATGACATCACGAGCATAGTGCTCTCTGCTGATATCTCTGTCCATTTTAGCAACTATGCATAGCAGATATCTGCTAAGGGCAGCATGGTGGCTCAGTGGTTAGCACTTCTGCCTTGCAGTGCTGGGGACTTGGGTTCAAATCCCACTAAGGACAACAATAAATAAAGCATTATTATTATTATAATAACGTCAGCAGAGAGAACTGTGCTCGTGATGTCATCAGAGAGCATTACAAAAAGAAAATAATTTCCTCTGTGGTATTCAGCAGCTAATAAGTACAGGAAGGATTAAGATTTTTTAATAGAAGTAATTTACAAATATGTTTAACTTTCTGCAACCAGTTGATTTAAAAGAGAAAAGGTTTTCACCGGAGTACCCCTTTAATACTCTTAGACTGTGTACACAAACAATGATGGAGATTTAACAAGATTTGTGCAGAGGAAAAGGTTTTATTTTTTTTCATTTCCCCACAGTTTTTATGGTTCATAAATTGATTTCTATGGGAGCTCTGAAGAGACAGCGCTCCCAAAGAAATTAATGAAGCACATGCAGTATAGCAGTACGTGCTCCTTACTGAGCGAGACAGGGTCCCGTCCCTGAGATCGCGGGGGGCCCAGCGGTCAGACCCCCGACGATCAGCTACTTATCCACTGTCCTGTGGATAGGGGATGAGTTTTTTCTGTCTGCAGTACCAGTTTAAAAAATAAAAAAGCATACACTGATCTTTCTTGCTCCCCCGCTTCTGCCATTATGATGTCACAACCTCGTACCCGCACCCGGAGCTTTGTGACAACAGCAGCGGTGGAGAAACAAGGAATTGTTTTATTCGTACCCATATGGTATGATCACATGTGCGTATTTTGCTGCAGATTTTCTGCTGCTGAATTTGCTACCCACTGATTTCATTGGACAGGAAAATCAGCAACATAAAATATATGTTTCGCCCCATGAGGAAGCTCGACAGAGCGAAACATATTTAGGGGTCTGGCATTGACCTGGGTAAGATTTCTATATCCTTTGGTACTGGTTTACTATTTATGTCCCCTATCTGATTACTCCTTACATTTATACTTTACTTCATAAGTAGATGATAGGGTGTTCTTTACTATTTGTTTGTTTACTAAGTATGTGACCACCTTCCCCTTGTCATGTCATCCATGTTGTTATCGTACTGTGCCAGCTTTATTTTATGTATCTTTTATTGATTCATTACTTCTAATAAAGATTTTGCATGACTCTGCATTTGTATCATTGAGCCTTTAAAACTCTTCTTCTTTGGTGTAATATACTATAACTGGAAATTAGTGTAATACTTTCCCTATAGTGGTGTTTGCTATAGGATGTTTCTTTGGGAGTAAAGCATAAAATATATGCAGCAAAATACACACGTGTGAGCGTACCCTACGCCATTTTTAACCTGTTATATGTACCTAAACAATAGGCAACAAAAAATTTCTAGCATGCACAAGACTAAGTACTAATAGAGCAGTCAGATTATATAACTAAATACTATATAAATATTGTATATGCAAAGTCCACTAGGGGGTGTTGGTGTAAATGGTGTAAAAAAAAAAAAAAATCTATGATGCCTGAATTGCTTTTCTTTTGTCATCTTGTCTCCCAATAAGCAATAATTTAAAAATGATTAAAATAAAACCCATCTAACCCAGGATACAACAAATAAAAATTCCATCTCAACCAGCAAAAAAAAACAGAAAACGAATGTCCAGCACTAGTTGTTCAGGTACAAAATCTTTGCACTTTATTGGGATACAACAGGATAAAACAGGCATAGAGTCTCTGTGAAACATGTCAGAGGTTTCATTGTGCCTTTTTTATCCTGTTGTTTCCCGATTAAGCGCAAAGATTTTGTACCTGAACACCTAGTGCTGGACATTCGTTTTCTACTTGGACTTTGGTGTTTGAAGCCGGGGTGGTGCCGGCGGGTCCACTGTGCAGGTGCTTTTAGAGGGCTGGAGTGGAGCTGTGCTTCTTCAAATATAACCAGCAAAAAACATTCCCTCACACAGCTCTGTAGACAGGAAAATTAAAATGTTTCCTTAGCATCCACATCTCATAACGCTAGTATTCTCTCTCTCATTGCTCTAGTTTTCTCTCTCCCATAGCTCTAGTATTCTCTCTCTCATAGCTCTAGTATTCCTTTCTCATAGGTCTAGTATTCTTCTCTCTCATAGCTCTAGTATTCCTCTCTCTCTCATAGCTCTAGTATTCTCTCTCATAGCTCTAGTATTCCTTTCTCATAGGTCTAGTATTCTTCTCTCTCATAGCTCCAGTATTCCTCTCTCTCTCATAGCTCTAGTATTCCTCTCTTATAGCTCTAGTATTCCTCTCTCTCTCATAGCTCTAGTATTCCTCTCTCATAACTCTAGTATTACTCTCTCTCTCTCATAGCTCTAGTATTCCTCTCTCAAAGCTCTAGTATTCCTCTCTCCCATAGCTCTAGTATTCCTCTCTCTCATAGCTCTAGTATTCCTCTCTCTCTCATTACTCTAGTATTCCACTCTCCCATAGCTCTAGTATTCCTCTCTCTCATAGCTCTAGTATTCCTCTCTCATAGCTCTAGTATTCCTCTCTCTCTCATTACTCTAGTATTCCTCTCTCCCATAGCTCTAGTATTCCTCTCTCTCATAGCTGTCACGATTCGGCTGGCTGGAGGTGGATCCTCTGTGCCAGAGAGGGATTGGCGTGGACCGTGTCGGTGGACCGGTTCTAAGTTGCTAGTGGTATTCACCAGAGCCCGCCGCAAAGCGGGATGGTCTTGCAGCGGCGGTAGCAACCAGGTCGTATCCACCAGTAACGGCTCAACCTCTCTGACTGCTGAAGATAAGCGCGGTACAAGGGAGTAGACAAGAGCAAGGTCAGACGTAGCAGAAGGTCAGGGCAGGCAGCAAGGATCGTAGTCAGGGGCAACGGCAGGAGGTCTGGAACACAGGCTAGGAACACACAAGGAAAGGCTTTCACTGGCACAATGGCAACAAGATCCAGCAAGGAAGTGCAGGAGAAGTGAGGTATAAGTAGGGAGTGCACAGGTGAACATACTGATTAAGCCTGCTGCGCCAATCAGTGGCGCAGTGGCCCTTTAAATTGCAGAGACCCGGCGCGCGCGCGCCCTAAGGAGCGGGGCTGCGCGCGCCGGGACAAGACAGACGGGGAACGGGTCAGGTACGGGAGCCGGGATGCGCATCGTGAGCGGGCGCCTCCCGCATCGCGAATCGCATCCCGGCTGAGAGTGATATTGCAGCGTACCCGGTCAGCAGGTCTGACCGGGGCGCTGCGAATGAGAGCATGCTGCGAGCGCTCCGGGGAGGAGCGGGGACCCGGAGCGCTCTGCGTAACAGTACCCCCCCCCTTGGGTCTCCCCCTCTTCTTGGAGCCTGAGAACCTGAGGATAAGACTTTTGTCTAGGATGTTGTCCTCAGGTTCCCAGGATCTCTCCTCTGGGCCACAGCCTTCCCAATCCACCCAAAAAATGTTTTTCCCTCTGACAGTCTTGGAGGCCAGAATCTCCTTCACGGAGAAGACGTCAGAAGAACCAGAAACAGGAGTGGGAGAAACAAGTTTGGGAGAGAAGCGGTTAATGATGAGTGGTTTAAGGAGAGAGACATCGAAGGCATTGGGAATACGAAGAGAAGGAGGAAGAAGGAGTTTGTAAGAGACAGGGTTAATCTGGCACAAGACTTTGAAAGGGCCAAGATAGCGTGGTCCCAGTTTGTAACTGGGGACACGAAAGCGGACATATTTAGCGGAGAGCCATACCTTGTCTCCGGGAGCAAAAATGGGGGGAGTTCTTCTTTTCTTATTGGCAAATCTTTTCATCCGGGATGAAGCCTGTAAAAGAGAATTTTAGGTCTCTTTCCATATGGTGGAAAGATCACGAGTCACTTCATCCACAGCGGGCAAACCAGAGGGCAAGGGAGTAGGGAGGGGGGGGAAGAGGGTGACGGCCGTACACCACGAAAAATGGGGATTTAGCAGAAGATTCGGAGACTCTGAAGTTGTATGAGAATTCGGCCCATGGTAGAAGATCTGCCCAGTCATCCTGGCGGGAGGAAACAAAATGCCGTAAATAGTCACCCAGGACCTCATTAATTCTTTCTACTTGCCCATTGGATTGGGGATGATAAGAAGAAGAGAAGTTTAATTTGATCTTGAGCTGTTTACAGAGGGCCCTCCAGAATTTAGACACGAATTGGACGCCTCTATCCGAGACGATATGCGTGGGCAAACCGTGAAGGCGAAAAATGTGTACAAAAATTGCTTTGCCAACTGAGGCGCTGAAGGAAGACCAGAAAGAGGAATAAAATGTGCCATCTTGGAAAATCGATCAACGACCACCCAAACAACTGTGTTGCCACGGGATGAGGGCAAGTCCGTAATAAAGTCCATACCAATCTGTGACCAAGGCTGTTCAGGAACAGGCAGAGGATGAAGGAGACCAGCAGGCTTCTGGCGAGGAGTCTTATCCCGGGCACAGACAGTACAGGCCCGCACGAAATCAACAACATCAGTCTCCAGAGTCGGCCACCAATAAAAACGAGAGATGAGTTGCAAGGATTTTTTGATGCCCGCATGGCCTGCGAGGTGGGAGGAGTGTCCCCATTTGAGAATCCCGAGACGCTGGCGTGGAGAAACAAAGGTCTTCCCTGGAGGAGTTTGCCTGATTGAGGCTGGAGAAGTGGAGATCAGACAATCAGGAGGAATGATGTGTTGCGGAGAGACCTCTACTTCAGAGGCATCAGAAGAACGAGAGAGGGCATCGGCCCTAATGTTCTTGTCAGCAGGGCGAAAATGGATTTCAAAGTTAAAACGGGCAAAGAACAACGACCACCTAGCCTGGCGAGGGTTCAGTCGTTGGGCAGACTGGAGATAGGAGAGATTCTTGTGATCAGTGTATATGATAACTGGAAATTTTGATCCCTCCAGCAGGTGCCTCCATTCCTCAAGCGCCAATTTAATGGCCAGTAGTTCTCGATCACCAATGGAGTAGTTTCTCTCCGCCGGAGAGAAGGTCCTAGAAAAAAACCCACAAGTAACAGCATGCCCGGAAGAATTTTTTTGTAGAAGGACAGCTCCAGCTCCCACAGAGGAGGCATCTACCTCCAATAGAAAGGGTTTAGAAGGGTCAGGTCTGGAGAGCACGGGAGCAGAAGAAAAGGCAGACTTGAGATGTTTAAATGCGTCTTCCGCTTGGGGAGACCAGGACTTAGGATTGGCATTTTTCTTGGTTAAAGCCACGATAGGGGCCACAATAGTGGAAAAGTGTGGAATAAATTGTCAGTAATAATTGGCGAACCCCAAAATACGTTGGATAGCACAGAGTCCGGAGGGGCGTGGCCAATCTAAGACGGCAGAAAGTTTATCTGGGTCCATTTGTAGTCCCTGGCCAGAGACCAAGTATCCTAGGAAAGGAAGAGATTGACATTCAAAGAAACATTTCTCCATTTTGGCATAAAGTTGATTGTCCCGAAGTCTCTGAAGAACCATGCGGACATGCCGGCGGTGTTCTTCTAAGTTGGCAGAAAAAATCAGAATATCGTCCAGATAAACCACAACACAGGAATATAGGAGATCACGAAAAATTTCATTAACAAAGTCTTGGAAGACGGCAGGGGCGTTGCACAGGCCAAAGGGCATGACCAGATACTCAAAGTGTCCATCTCTGGTGTTAAATGCAGTTTTCCATTCGTCCCCCTCCCTGATGCGGATGAGATTATAAGCACCTCTTAAGTCCAGTTTGGTAAAGATGTGGGCGCCTTGTAGGCGATCAAAGAGTTCCGAGATAAGAGGTAAGGGGTAGCGTTTTTTTACCGTGATTTTATTAAGTCCGCGGTAATCAATGCAAGGGCGTAGGGAGCCATCTTTTTTGGACACAAAAAAAAAATCCAGCTCCGGCAGGAGAGGAGGACTTGCGGATAAACCCCTTTTTTAAATTCTCCTGGATGTACTCCGACATGGCTAGAGTCCCTGGAGCAGACAGAGGATAGATTCTGCCCCGGGGTGGAGTAGTACCTGGGAGGAGGTCAATAGGACAGTCATAAGGCCTGTGATGAGGTAAAGTCTCTGCTTGCTTTTTGCAAAAAACATCAGCATAGTCCATATAAGCCTTAGGAAGACCGGATACAGGGGGAACCACAGGGTCACGACAGGGAGTACTGGGAACCAGTTTAAGACAGTCCCTGAGACAAGAAGTACCCCAGTTCTTGATTTCTCCTGTGGACCAATCAAGGGTTGGGGAATGGCGTTGAAGCCATGGTAATCCAAGAAGAATTTCAGAAGTGCAGTTGGAGAGGACCAAAAATTTAATTATTTCGTGATGAGGTCCGATGCACATTAGGAGAGGTTCCGTGCGGTAACGCACGGTACAGTCCAATCTTTCATTGTTAACAGAATTGATGTAGAGGGGTCTGGCGAGACTGGTCACCGGGATGTTGAACCTGTTGATGAGAGAGGCCAAAATAAAATTTCCTGCAGATCCGGAATCCAAGAAGGCCATAGCAGAGAAGGAGAAGGTAGAAGAAGATATCCGCACAGGCACAGTAAGGCGTGGAGAAGCAGAGTTCACATCAAGAACTGTCTCACCTTTGTGCGGAGTCAGCGTACGTCTTTCCAGGCGGGGAGGACGGATAGGACAATCCTTCAAGAAGTGTTCGGTACCGGCACAGTACAGGCAAAGATTCTCCATGCGGCGTCGTGTCCTCTCTTGAGGTGTCAAGCGAGACCGGTCAACTTGCATAGCCTCCACGGCGGGAGGCACAGGAACGGATTGCAGAGGACCAGAGGAGAGAGGAGCCGGGGAGAGAAACCGCCTCGTGCGAACAAAGTCCATATCCTGGCGGAGCTCCTGACGCCTTTCGGAAAAACGCATGTCAATGCGGGTGGCAAGATGAATAAGTTCATGCAGGTTAGCAGGAATTTCTCGTGCGGCCAGCACATCTTTAATGTTGCTGGATAGGCCTTTTTTAAAGGTCACGCAGAGGGCCTCATTATTCCAGGATAATTTGGAGGCAAGAGTAAGGAATTGGATGGCGTACTCGCCAACAGAAGAATTACCCTGGACCAGGTTCAGCAGGGCAGTCTCAGCAGAACAGGCTCGGGCAGGTTCCTCAAAGACACTTCGAATCTCCGTGAAGAATGAGTGTACAGAGGCAGTGACAGGGTCATTGCGGTCCCAGAGCGGTGTGGCCCATGACAGAGCTTTCCCAGACAGAAGGCTGACTACGAAAGCCACCTTAGACCTTTCAGTAGGAAACTGGTCCGACATCATCTCCAAGTGCAGGGAACATTGCGAAAGAAAGCCACGGCAAAACTTAGAGTCCCCATCAAATTAATCCGGCAAGGGTAATCGTAGGCCGGAAGCGGCCACTCGCTGCGGAGGAGGTGCAGGAGCTGGCGGAGGAGATTGTTGCTGGAGCTGTGGTAATAGCTGCTGTAGCATCACGGTCAGTTGAGACAGCTGGTGGCCTTGTTGCGCTATCTGTTGCGACTGCTGGGCGACCACCGTGGTGAGGTCGGCGACAACTGGCAGTGGGACTTCAGCGGGATCCAGGGTCGGATCTACTGTCACGATTCGGCTGGCTGGAGGTGGATCCTCTGTGCCAGAGAGGGATTGGCGTGGACCATGTTGGTGGACCGGTTCTAAGTTGCTACTGGTATTCACCAGAGCCCACCGCAAAGCGGGATGGTCTTGCAGCGGCGGTAGCAACCAGGTCGTATCCACCAGCAACGGCTCAACCTCTCTGACTGCTGAAGATAAGCGCGGTACAAGGGAGTAGACAAGAGCAAGGTCGGACGTAGCAGAAGGTCAGGGCAGGCAGCAAGGATCGTAGTCAGGGGCAACGGCAGGAGGTCTGGAACACAGGCTAGGAACCCACAAGGAAACGCTTTCACTGGCACAATGGCAACAAGATCCGGCGAGGGAGTGCAGGGGAAGTGAGGTATAATTAGGGAGTGCACAGGTGAACATACTGATTAAGCCTGCTGCGCCAATCAGTGACGCAGTGGCCCTTTAAATTGCAGAGACCCGGCGCGCGCGCGCCCTAAGGAGCGGGGCCGCGCGCGCCGGGACAAGACAGACGGGGAACGGGTCAGGTACGGGAGCCGGGATGCGCATCGCGAATCGCATGCCGGCTGAGAGTGATATTGCAGCGCACCCGGTCAGCAGGTCTGACCGGGGCGCTGCGAATGAGAGGATGCTGCGAGCGCTCCGGGGAGGAGCGGGGACCCGGAGCGCTCGGCGTAACAATAGCTTTAGTATTCTCTCTCATAGCTCTAGTATTCCTCTCTCATAGCTCTAGTATTCTCTCTCATAGATCTAGTATTCCTCTCTCATAGCTCTAGTATTCCTCTCTCATAGCTCTAGTATTCTCTCTTGTAGCTCTAGTATACTCTCTCTCATAGCTCTAGTATTCCTCTCTCATAGCTCTAGTATTCTCTCTCTCAGCTCTAGTATTCCTCTCTCATAGCTCTAGTATTCTCTCTCTCATAGCTCTAGTATTCCTCTCTCATAGCTCTAGTATTCCTCTCTCTCTCAGAGCTCTAGTATTCCTCTCTCATAGCTCTAGTATTCTCTCTTATAGCTCTAGTATTCCTCTCCCATAGCTCTAGTATTCCTCTCTCCCATAGCTCTAGTATTCCTCTCTCTCATAGCTCTAGTATTCCTCTCTCATAGCTCTAGTATTCCTCTCTCTCTCATAGCCCTAGTATTCCTCTCTCATAGCTCTAGTATTACTCTCTCTCTCATAGCTCTAGTATTCTCTCTCATTGCTCTAGTATTCTCTCTTATAGCTCTAGTATTCCTCTCCCATAGCTCTAGTATTCCTCTCCCATGGCTCTAGTATTCCTCTCTCAAAGCTCTAGTATTCCTCTCTCCCATAGCTCTAGTATTCCTCTCTCTCATAGCTCTAGTATTCCTCTCTCTCTCATTACTCTAGTATTCCACTCTCCCATAGCTCTAGTATTCCTTTCTCTCATAGCTCTAGTATTCCTCTCTCATAGCTCTAGTATTCCTCTCTCTCTCATTACTCTAGTATTCCTCTCTCCCATAGCTCTAGTATTACTCTCTCTCATAGCTGTCACGATTTGGCTGGCTGGAGGTGGATCCTCTGTGCCAGAGAGGGATTGGCGTGGACGGTGTTGGTGGACCGGTTCTAAGTTGCTACTGGTATTCACCAGAGCCCACCGCAAAGCGGGATGGTCTTGCAGCGGCGGTAGCAACCAGGTCGTATCCACCAGCAGCGGCTCAACCTCTCTGACTGCTGAAGATAAGCGCGGTACAAGGGAGTAGACAAGAGCAAGGTCGGACGTAGCAGAAGGTCAGGGCAGGCAGCAAGGATCGTAGTCAGGGGCAACGGCAGGAGGTCTGGAACACAGGCTAGGAACCCACAAGGAAACGCTTTCACTGGCACAATGGCAACAAGATCCGGCGAGGGAGTGCAGGGGAAGTGAGGTATAAGTAGGGAGTGCACAGGTGAACATACTGATTAAGCCTGCTGCGCCAATCAGTGGCGCAGTGGCCCTTTAAATTGCAGAGACCCGGCGCGCGCGCGCCCTAAGGAGCGGGGCCGTGCGCGCCGGGACAAGACAGACGGGGAACGGGTCAGGTACGGGAGCCGGGATGCGCATCGCGAATCGCGAATCGCATCCCGGCTGAGAGTGATATTGCAGCGCACCCGGTCAGCAGGTCTGACCGGGGCGCTGCGAATGAGAGGATGCTGCGAGCGCTCCGGGGAGGAGCGGGGACCCGGAGCGCTCGGCGTAACAATAGCTTTAGTATTCTCTCTCATAGCTCTAGTATTCCTCTCTCATAGCTCTAGTATTCTCTCTCATAGCTCTAGTATTCCTCTCTCATAGCTCTAATATTCTTCTCTCATAGCTCTAGTATTCTCTCTTGTAGCTCTAGTATACTCTCTCTCATAGCTCTAGTATTCCTCTCTCATAGCTCTAGTATTCTCTCTCTCTCATAGCTCTAGTATTCTCTCTCATAGCTCTAGTATTCCTCTCTCATAGCTCTAGTATTCTCTCTCTCATAGCTCTAGTATTCCTCTCTCATAGCTCTAGTATTCCTCTCTCTCTCAGAGCTCTAGTATTCCTCTCTCATTGCTCTAGTATTCTCTCTTATAGCTCTAGTATTCCTCTCCCATAGCTCTAGTATTCCTCTCTCCCATAGCTCTAGTATTCCTCTCTCTCATAGCTCTAGTATTCCTCTCTCATAGCTCTAGTATTCCTCTCTCTCTCATAGCTCTAGTATTCCTCTCTCATAGCTCTAGTATTACTCTCTCTCTCATAGCTCTAGTATTCTCTCTCATTGCTCTAGTATTCTCTCTTATAGCTCTAGTATTCCTCTCCCATAGCTCTAGTATTCCTCTCCCATGGCTCTAGTATTCCTCTCTCAAAGCTCTAGTATTCCTCTCTCCCATAGCTCTAGTATTCCTCTCTCTCATAGCTCTAGTATTCCTCTCTCTCTCATTACTCTAGTATTCCACTCTCCCATAGCTCTAGTATTCCTCTCTCTCATAGCTCTAGTATTCCTCTCTCATAGCTCTAGTATTCCTCTCTCTCTCATTACTCTAGTGTTCCCCTCTCCCATAGCTCTAGTATTCCTCTCTCTCATAGCTGTCACGATTCGGCTGGCTGGAGGTGGATCCTCTGTGCCAGAGAGGGATTGGCATGGACCGTGTTGGTGGACCGGTTCTAAGTTGCTACTGGTATTCACCAGAGCCCGCCGCAAAGCGGGATGGTCTTGCAGCGGCGGTAGCAACCAGGTCGTATCCACCAGCAACGGCTCAACCTCTCTGACTGCTGAAGATAAGCGCGGTACAAGGGAGTAGACAAGAGCAAGGTCGGACGTAGCAGAAGGTCAGGGCAGGTAGCAATGATCGTAGTCAGGGGCAACGGCAGGAGGTCTGGAACCCACAAGGAAACACTTTCACTGGCACAATGGCAACAAGATCCGTCGAGGGAGTGCAGGGGAAGTGAGGTATAAGTAGGGAGTGCACAGGTGAACATACTGATTAAGCCTGCTGCGCCAATCAGTGGCGCAGTGGCCCTTTAAATTGCAGAGACCCGGCGCGCGCGCGCCCTAAGGAGCGGGGCCGCGCGCGCCGGGACAAGACAGACGGGGAACGGGTCAGGTACGGGAGCCGGGATGCACATCCCGGCTGAGAGTGATATTGCAGCGCACCCGGTCAGCAGGTCTGACCGGGGCGCTGCGAATGAGAGGATGCTGCGAGAGCTCCGGGGAGGAGCGGGGACCCGGAGCGCTCGGCGTAACAATAGCTTTAGTATTCTCTCTCATAGCTCTAGTATTCCTCTCTCATAGCTCTAGTACTCTCTCTCATAGCTCTAGTATTCCTCTCTCATAGCTCTAGTATTCCTCTCTCATAGCTCTAGTATTCCTCTCTCTCTCTCATAGCTCTAGTATTCCTCTCTCATAGCTGTAGTATTCTCTCTTATAGCTCTAGTATACTCTCTCTCATAGCTCTAGTATTCCTCTCTCATAGCTCTAGTATTCTCTCTCTCTCATAGCTCTAGTATTCTCTCTCTCATAGCTCTAGTATTCCTCTCTCATAGCTCTAGTATTCTCTCTCTCATAGCTCTAGTATTCCTCTCTCATAGCTCTAGTATTCCTCTCTCTCTCAGAGCTCTAGTATTCCTCTCTCATAGCTCTAGTATTCTCTCTTATAGCTCTAGTATTCCTCTCCCATAGCTCTAGTATTCCTCTCTCCCATAGCTCTAGTATTCCTCTCTCTCATAGCTCTAGTATTCCTCTCTCATAGCTCTAGTATTCCTCTCTCTCTCATTACTCTAGTATTCCTCTCTCTCATAGCTCTAGTATTCCTCTCTCTCATAGCTCTAGTATTCTCTCTCATAGCTCTAGTATTCTCTCTAATAGCTCTAGTATACTCTCTCTCATAGCTCTAGTATTCCTCTCTCTCATAGCTCTAGTATTACTCTCTCTCTTATTACTCTAGTATTCTCTCTCATAGCTCTAGTATTCCTCTCCCATAGCTCTAGTATTCCTCTCCCATGGCTCTAGTATTCCTCTCTCAAAGCTCTAGTATTCCTCTCTCCCATAGCTCTAGTATTCCTCTCTCTCATAGCTCTAGTATTCCTCTCTCTCTCTCATTACTTTAGTATTCCTCTCTCCATTAGCTCTAGTATTCCTCTCTCTCATAGCTCTAGTATTCCTCTCTCATAGCTCTAGTATTCCTCTCTCTCTCTCATTACTCTAGTATTCCTCTCTCCCATAGCTCTAGTATTCCTCTCTCTCATAGCTTTAGTATTCTCTCTCATAGCTCTAGTATTCCTCTCTCATAGCTCTAGTATTCCTCTCTCCCATAGCTCTAGTATTCCTCTCTCATAGCTCTAGTATTTCTCTCTCTCATAGCTCTAGTATTCTCTCTCATAGCTCTAGTATTCCTTTCTCATAGCTCTAGTATTCCTCTCTCATAGCTCTAGTATTCCTCTCTCATAGCTCTAGTATTCCTCTCTCTCATAGCTCTAGTATTCCTCTCTCATAGCTCTAGTATTCTCTCTTATAGCTCTAGTATACTCTCTCTCATAGCTCTAGTATTCCTCTCTCATAGCTCTAGTATTCTCTCTCTCTCTCATAGCTCTAGTATTCTCTTTCATAGCTCTAGTATTCCTCTCTCATAGCTCTAGTATTCTCTCTCTCATAGCTCTAGTATTCCTCTCTCATAGCTCTAGTATTCCTCTCTCTCTCAGAGCTCTAGTATTCCTCTCTCATAGCTCTAGTATTCTCTCTTATAGCTCTAGTATTCCTCTCCCATAGCTCTAGTATTCCTCTCCCATAGCTCTAGTATTCCTCTCTCCCATAGCTCTAGTATTCATCTCTCTCATAGCTCTAGTATTCCTCTCTCAAAGCTCTAGTATTCCTCTCTCTCATTACTCTAGTATTCCTCTCTTCATAGCTCTAGTATTCCTCTCTCTCTCATTACTCTAGCATTCTCTCTCATAGCTCTAGTATTCTCTCTCATAGCTCTAGTATACTCTCTCTCATAGCTCTAGTATTCCTCTCACTCATAGCTCTAGTATTCCTCTCTCTCTCATTACTCTAGTATTCTCTCTCTCATAGCTCTAGTATTACTCTCCCATAGCTCTAGTATTCCTCTCCCATGGCTCTAGTATTCCTCTCTCAAAGCTCTAGTATTCCTCTCTCCCATAGCTCTAGTATTCATCTCTCTCATAGCTCTAGTATTCCTCTCTCTCTCATTACTCTAGTATTCCTCTCTCCCATAGCTCTAGTATTCCTCTCTCATAGCTCTACTATTCCTCTCTCTCTCTCTCTCTCTCTCTCTCTCTCTCTCTCTCTCTCTCTCTCTCTCATTACTCTAGTATTCCTCTCTCCCATAGCTCTAGTATTCCTCTCTCTCATAGCTTTAGTATTCTCTCTCATAGTTCTAGTATTCCTCTCTCATAGCTCTAGTATTCCTCTCTCTCTCACAGCTCTAGTATTCCTCTCTCTCTCATAGCTCTAGTATTCTCTCTCATAGCTCTAGTATTCTCTCTCATAGCTCTAGTATTCCTCTCTCTCATAGCTCTAGTATTCTCTCTCTCATAGCTCTAGTATTCTCTCTCAGAGCTCTAGTATTCTCTCTCTCTCATAGCTCTAGTATTCCTCTCTCATAGCTCTAGTATTCTCTCTCTCTCATAGCTCTAGTATTCTCTCTCATAGCTCTAGTATTCCTCTCTCATAGCTCTAGTATTCTCTCTCTCTCATAGCTCTAGTATTTCTCTCTCATAGCTCTAGTATTCCCCTCTCTCTCATAGCTCTAGTATTCCTCTCTCATAGCTCTAGTATTCTCTCTTATAGCTCTAGTATTCCTCTCCCATAGCTCTAGTATTCCTCTCCCCTAGCTCTAGTATTCCTCTCTCCCATAGCTCTAGTATTCCTCTCTCTCATTACTCTAGTATTCCTCTCTCCCATAGCTCTAGTATTCCTCTCTCTCATAGCTCTAGTATTCTCTCTCATAGCTCTAGTATTCTCTCTCATAGCTCTAGTATACTCTCTCTCAAAGCTCTAGTATTCCTCTCTCTCTCATAGCTCTAGTATCCTCTCTCTCATAGCTCTAGTATTCTCTCTCATAGCTCTAGTATTCTCTCTCATAGCTCTAGTATTCTCTCTCTCATAGCTCTAGTATTCTCTCTCATAGCTCTAGTATTCCTCTCTCATAGCTCTAGTATTCTCTCTCTCTCATAGCTCTAGTATTCTCTCTCATAGCTCTAGTATTCTCTCTTATAGCTCTAGTATTCCTCTCCCATAGCTCTAGTATTCCTCTCCCATAGCTCTAGTATTCCTCTCTCATAGCTCTAGTATTCCTCTCTCATAGCTCTAGTATTCTCTCTCATAGCTCTAGTATTCCTCTCTCATAGCTCTAGTATTCTCTCTCTCATAGTTCTAGTATTCTCTCTCATAGCTCTAGTATTCCTCTCTCATAGCTCTAGTATTCTCTCTCTCATAGCTCTAGTATTCTCTCTTATAGCTCTAGTATTCCTCTCCCATAGCTCTAGTATTCCTCTCCCCTAGCTCTAGTATTCCTCTCTCCCATAGCTCTAGTATTCCTCTCTCTCATAGCTCTAGTATTCCTCTCTCATAGCTCTAGTATTCCTCTCTCTCTCATTACTCTAGTATTCCTCTCTCCCATAGCTCTAGTATTCCTCTCTCTCATAGCTCTAGTATTCTCTCTCATAGCTCTAGTATTCTCTCTCATAGCTCTAGTATACTCTCTCTCATAGCTCTAGTATTCCTCTCTCTCTCATAGCTCTAGTATCCTCTCTCTCATAGCTCTAGTATTCTCTCTCATAGCTCTAGTATTCTCTCTCATAGCTCTAGTATTCTCTCTCTCATAGCTCTAGTATTCTCTCTCATAGCTCTAGTATTCCTCTCTCATAGCTCTAGTATTCTCTCTCTCATAGCTCTAGTATTCTCTCTCATAGCTCTAGTATTCTCTCTTATAGCTCTAGTATTCCTCTCCCATAGCTCTAGTATTCCTCTCCCATAGCTCTAGTATTCCTCTCTCATAGCTCTAGTATTCCTCTCTCCCATAGCTCTAGTATTCCTCTCTCTCATAGCTCTAGTATTCTCTCTCATAGCTCTAGTATTCCTCTCTCTCATAGCTCTAGTATTCTCTCTCATAGCTCTAGTATTCTCTCTCATAGCTCTAGTATTCTCTCTTATAGCTCTAGTATTCCTCTCTCATAGCTCTAATATTCTCTCTCTCATAGTTCTAGTATTCTCTCTCATAGCTCTAGTATTCCTCTCTCATAGCTCTAGTATTCTCTCTCTCTCATATCTCTAGTATTCTCTCTCTCATAGCTCTAGTATTCATCTCTCTTTCATAGCTCTAGTATTCTTTCTCTCATAGCTCTAGTATTCTCTCTTTCTGATAGCTCTCTGAATATGCGAATATAGCAAAATATCGCAAATTCGAATATGGCCTATGCCGCTCAACACTATCTCTCATAGCTCTAGTATTCTCTCTCTCATAGTTCTAGTGTTCTTCTCTCTCATAGCTTTAGTATTCCTCTCTCATAGCTCTTGTATTCCTCTCTCATAGCTCTAGTGTTCTTCTCTCTCATAGCTCTAGTATTCTCTCTCTCATAGCTCTAGTATTCCTCTCTCTCATAGCTCTGGTATTCTCTCTCTCTCATTAGTGTTGCTCGCGAATATTCGTAATGCAAATTTTATTCGCGAATATTGCATATTCACGAATTCAC
Source organism: Hyla sarda (assembly GCF_029499605.1). Lineage (NCBI taxonomy): Eukaryota > Metazoa > Chordata > Amphibia > Anura > Hylidae > Hyla > Hyla sarda. Next base: position 58,428,359 of record NC_079200.1, read on the forward strand.
GAATATTTGCGAATATAGCACTATATATTCGTAATTACGAATATTCGTTTTTGGTTTTTTTCACAGTGCATATCACAGTGATCACCCATCTCTGCTTTCAGCTTGTGTGGTGTAAAGAAGGCTCTAAGACTACTGTGTGAGACTGGCGTGCGAAAATAAAAAGCGAATATTATGAATATGCAAATTTAGCAAATATATGACGAATATTCGTCCATATATTCGCGAAATATCGCAAATTCGAATATGGCCTATGCCGCTCAACACTATCTCTCATAGCTCTAGTATTCTCTCTCTCATAGCTCTAGTGTTCTTCTCTCTCCTAGCTCTAGTATTCCTCTCTCATAGCTCTGGTATTCTCTCTCTCATAGCTCTAGTTTTCTTCTCTCTCTCATAGCTCTAGTATTCTCTCTCATAGCTCTAGTATTCCTCTCTCATAGCTCTAGTATTCTCTCTCATAGCTCTAGTATTCTTCTCTCTCGTAGCTCTAGTATTATCTCTCTCTCTCATAGCTCTAGTATTCCTCTCTCATAGATCTAGTATTCTTCTCTCTCATAGCTCTAGTATTCTCTCTCTCATAGCTCTAGTATTCTTCTCTCATAGCTAGTATTCCTCTCTCATAGCTCTAGTATTCTCTCTCTCTCATAGCTCTAGTATTCCTCTCTCATAGCTCTAGTATTCCTCTGTCTCGTAGCTCTAGTATTCCTCTCTCTCATAGCTTTAGTATTCTTCTCTCTCATAGCTCTAGTATTCCTCTCTCTAATAGCTTTAGTATTCCTCTCTCTCATAGCTCTACCATTATTCTCTCTCATAGCTCTAGTATTCTTCTCTCTCATAACTCTAGTGTTCTCTCTCTTCTAGCTCTAGTATTCTTCTCTCCCATAGCTCTAGTATTGTTATCTCTCATAGCTCTAGTATTCTCTCTCAAATCTTTAGTATTCTTCTCTCTCATAGCTCTAGTGTTCTTCTCTTTCATAGCTCTAGTATTCCTCTCTCTCATAGCGCTAGTATTCCTCTCTAATAGCTTTAGTATTCCTCTCTCTCATAGCTCTAGTATATCTTTCTCTCATAGCTCTAGTATTCTTCTCTCTCATAGCTCTAGTGTTCTCCTCTCATAGCTTTAGTATTCCTCTCTCATAGCTCTAGTACTCTTCTCTTTCATAGCTTTAGTATTCTTCTCTCTCATAGCTCTAGTATTATTCTCTCTCATAGCTCTAGTATTCTTCTCTCTCATAGCTCTAGTATTCTCTCTCATAGCTCTTGTATTATTCTTTCTCATTGCTCTAGTATTCTCTCTCATAGCTTTAGTATTCTCCTCTCTCATAGCTCTAGTATTCTCTCTCTCTCTCATAGCTCTAGTATTCCTCTGTTTCATAGCTCTAGTATTCCTCTCTCTCATAGCTTTAGTATTCCTCTCTCTCATAGCTTTACCATTATTCTCTCTCATAGCTCTAGTATTCTTCTCTCTCATAACTCTAGTGTTCTCTCTCTTCTAGCTCTTGTATTCTTCTCTCTCATAGCTCTAGTATTGTTATCTCTCATAGCTCTAGTATTCTCTCTCATAGCTTTAGTATTCTTCTCACTCATAGCTCTAGTGTTCTTCTTTCTCATAGCTCTAGTATTCCTCTCTCTCATAGCGCTAGTATTCCTCTCTAATAGCTTTAGTATTCCTCTCTCTCATAGCTCTAGTATATCTTTCTCTCATAGCTCTAGTATTCTTCTCTCTCATAGCTCTAGTGTTCTCCTCTCTCATAGCTTTAGTATTCCTCTCTCATAACTCTAGTATTCTTCTCTCTCATAGCTTTAGTATTCTTCTCTCTCATAGCTCTAGTATTATTCTCTGTCATAGCTCTAGTATTCTTCTCTCTCATAGCTTTAGTATTCTTCTCTCTCATAGCTCTAGTGTCCTTCTCTCTCTCTCTCTCTCTCTCTCTCTCATAGCTCTAGTATTCTCTCTCATAGCCCTTGTATTATTCTTTCTCATAGCTCTAGTATTCTCTCTCATAGCTTTAGTATTCTTCTCTCTCATAGCTCTAGTGTTCTTCTATCTCTCATAGCTCTAGTATTCCTCTCTCTCATAGCTCTAGTATTCCTCTCTCATAGCTCTAGTATTCCTCTCTCTCATAGATCTAGTATTCCTCTCTTTCATTGTTCTAGTATTCCTCTCTCTCATAGCTCTAGTATTCCTCTCTCATAGCTCTAGTATTCCTCTCTCTCATAGATCTAGTATTCCTCTCTTTCATTGTTCTAGTATTCCTCTCTCTCATAGCTCTAGTATTCCTCTCTCTCATAGCTCTAGTATTCCTCTCTCTCATAGCTCTAGTATTCCTCTCTCTCATTGCTCTAGTATTCCTCTCTAATTGCTCTAGTATTTCTCTCTTTCATTGTTCTAGTATTCCTCTCTCTAATTGCTCTAGTCACAGTTTCCTATACCATTAAAGGGGTTCTCCGGTGCTTAGACATCTTATCCCCTATCCAAAGGATAGGGGATAAGATGCCTGATCGCGGGAGTCCTGCCGCTGGGGACCCCCGTGATCTTGCACGCGGCACCCCGTTTGTAATCAGTCGCCCTGTGGCCGCCGGTAATCAGACCTGGAGTGAACACGCTCTGGGGACTGATTACAAGCGGGGTGCCGCGTGCAAGATCATGGGGGTCCCCAGCAGCGGGACTCCTGCGATCAGGCATCTTATGCCATATCCTTTGGATAGGGGATAAGATTTTTAAGCACCGGAGAACCCCTTTAAAGAAGGCAGGGCTCAATATTCGCAAATATGCGCATACATTTTCGCATATGTAATTACGAATATATAGTGCTACATTCACAATAGTCGCGAAGATGCGATATTCGCGATTAAAATTCAAATTGCGAATATTCGCGAGCAACACTACTGTCTACACTAAAGAGCTATTAGGGAGATGATAGAGAGATTCTAGAGAGAAAGGAATAACATAAAGCTATGAGATATTGATGCTAAGAAAGCATTGTTATTTGTTTCTATTTGTTAAACACGGCCCTTTCTATATCATATCCATCTCTCTCACCTCTGTCTCCTATCTCCCTCTCTATCCCATATTTATCTCTCTCACCTCTTGCATTGTCTGCAATTTCTCTCTAGTAACCCCTTCTATATTATCTCCATCTTTCTCACCTCTCTCTAGTATCCCCCTCTATCTCATATCCATCTCTCTCACCTCTCTCTAGTATCCCCCTCTATCTCATATCCATCTCTCTCACCTCTCTCTAGTATCCCCCTCTATATCATATCCATCTCTCTCACCTCTCTCTAGTATCCCCCTCTATCTCATATCCATCTCTCTCACCTCTCTCTAGTATCCCATTCTATATCATATCTATCTCTCTCACCTCTCTCTAGTATCCCCCTCTATCTCATATCTATCTCTCACCTCTCTCTAGTATCCCCCTCTATCTCATATCTATCTCTCACCTCTCTCTAGTATCCCCCTCTATATCATATCCCTCTCTCTCACCTCTCTCTAGTATCCTCCTCTATCTCATATCCATCTCTCTCACCTCTCACTAGTATCCCCCTCTATCTCATATCCATCTCTCTCACCTCTCTCTAGTATCCCATTCTATATCATATCTCTCACCTCTCTCTAGTATCCCCCTCTATCTCATATCTATCTCTCTCACCTCTCTCTAGTATCCCCCTCTATCTCATATCCATCTCTCACCTCTCTCTAGTATCTACCTCTATTTCATATCTATCTCTCTCACCTCTCTCTAGTATCCCCCTCTATCTCATATCCATCTCTCACCTCTCTCTAGTATCCCCCTCTATCTCATATCCATCTCTCTCACCTCTCTCTAGTATCCCATTCTATATCATATCTCTCACCTCTCTCTAGTATCCCCCTCTATCTCATATCTATCTCTCTCACCTCTCTCTAGTATCCCCCTCTATCTCATATCCATCTCTCACCTCTCTCTAGTATCCCCCTCTATTTCATATCTATCTCTCTCACCTCTCTCTAGTATCCCCCTCTATCTCATATCCATCTCTCACCTCTCTCTAGTATCCCCCTCTATCTCATATCCATCTCTCTCACCTCTCTCTAGTATCCCCCTCTATCTCATATCTCTCTCTCTCACCTCTCTCTAGTATCCCCCTCTATCTCATATCCATCTCTCACACCTCTCTCTAGTATCCCCCTCTATCTCATATCCATCTCTCTCACCTCTCTCTAGTATCCTCCTCTATTTCATATCTATCTTTCTCATCACTCTCTAGTATCCCCTCTATCTCACATCCATCTCTCTCACCTCTCTCTAGTATCCCCCTCTATCTCATATCTATCTCTATCACCTCTCTCTAGTATCCCATTCTATCTCATATCTATCTCTCTCACCTCTCTCTAATATCCCCCTCTATCTCATATCTATCTCTCTCACCTATCTCTAGTATCCTCCTCTATCTCATATCAATCTCTCTCACCTCTCTCTAGTATCCCATTCTATCTCATATCTATCTCTCTCTCTCACCTCTCTCTAGTATCCCCCTCTATCTCATATCTATCTCTCACCTCTCTCTAGTGTCCCCCTCTATCTCATATCTATCTCTCTCACCTCTCTCTAGTATCCTCCTCTATCTCATATCTCTCTCATCTCTCTAGTATCCCCCTCTATCTCATATCCATCCCTCTCACCTCTCTCTAGTACCCTCCTCTATCTCATATCTATCTTTCCCATCACTCTCTAGTATCCCCTCTATCTCATATCCATCTCTCTCACCTCTCTCTAGTATCCCCCCTCTATCTCATATCTATCTCTCTCACCTCTCTCTAGTATCCCATTCTATCTCATATCTATCTCTCTCACCTCTCTCTAGTATCCCCCTCTATATCATATCTATCTCTCACCTCTCTCTAGTATCCTCCTCTATCTCATATCCATCTCTCTCACCTCTCTCTAGTATCCCATTCTATCTCATATACATCTCTCTCACCTCTCTCTAGTATCCCATTCTATCTCATATCCATCTCTCTCACCTCTCTCTAGTATCCCCCTCTATCTCATATCTATCTCTCTCACCTCTCTCTAGTATCCTCCTCTATCTCATGTCCATCTCTCTCACCTCTCTAGTATCCCCCTCTATCTCATATCCATCTCTCTCACCTCTCTCTAGTATCCCCCTCTATCTCATATCCATCTCTCTCACCTCTCTCTAGTATCCTCCTCTATATCATATCTATCTTTCTCATCTCTCTCTAGTATCCCCCTCTATCTCATATCCATCTCTCTCACCTCTCTCTAGTATCCCCCTCTATCTCATATCTATCTATCTCACCTCTCTCTAGTATCCCCCTCTATATCATATCCATCTCTCTCACCTCTCTCTAGTATCCCATTCTATATCATATCTATCTCTCTAACCTCTCTCTAGTATCCCCCTCTATCTCATATCTATCTCTCTCTCACCTCTCTCTAGTATCCCCCTCTATCTCATATCCATCTCTCTCACCTCTCTCTAGTATCCCATTCTATATCATATCTCTCTCTCACCTCTCTCTAGTATCCTCCTCTATCTCATATCCATCTCTCTCACCTCTCTCTAGTATCCCCCTCTATCTCATATCCATCTCTCTCACCTCTCTAGTATCCTCCTCTATCTCATATCTATCTTTCTCATCTCTCTCTAATATCCCCCTCTATCTCATATCCATCTCTCTCACCTCTCTCTAGTATCCCCCTCTATCTCATATCTATCTCTCTCACCTCTCTCTAGTATCCCCCTCTATATCATATCCATCTCTCTCACCTCTCTCTAGTATCCCATTCTATATCATATATATCTCTCTCACCTCTCTCTAGTATCCCCCTCTATCTCATATCTATCTCTCTCACCTCTCTCTAGTATCCCCCTCTATATCATATCCATCTCTCTCACCTCTCTCTAGTATCCCATTCTATATCATATCTCTCTCACCTCTCTCTAGTATCCTCCTCTATCTCATATCCATCTCTCTCACCTCTCTCTAGTATCCCATTCTATCTCATATCCATCTCTCTCACCTCTCTCTAGTATCCCCCTCTATCTCATATCCATCTCTCTCACCTCTCTCTAGTATCCCCCTCTCTGTCACTTCTCTATCTCCTTTTCTCGTCTTTGTCTTGTATCCTGTTAGTAGCTACTTATCCCCTCAGAATTTTTATGTCTCTGCTTGTCTTGTCATCTGTCAGCAATGGGAATCTCAATAAAAAAAGGGTATAATTTTCAGAATTCAGGATCTGTAAATTCAATAGGTAAATATGCAATTGTTCTTTAATTTTGTGTCTATTCATGTAAAGAGTCTATAAATTCTTTTAGGAAAGAAATACAATAGAATCACATGGCAATTATAGAGAAACGAGTGACAGGATTGTATTATAAAGAGTAAAATGTATCCACATTATTACCACTGACAATGCAGGATTTTGTTACATTGAATCAGTTTCTACCAATCTTAAACTGTATGCATCTATACATTATCTACATATCTATTATCTATCTATCTATCTATCTATCTATTTATCTATCTATCTATCTATCTATCTCATATCTATCTTTCTCATATCTATCTATCTCATATCTATCTATTTATCTATCTATTCTATAAGCTATGAGGAAAAATGTGTGATATAAGAGCAAAAGATGGTCCTGGAGGCGCTGCCCAAAGGATGGTCACAAAAGATCACCAGCCAGCACAGGACAATCTTATTTAATTGTTTGCAAGGCGGACAACGCGTTTTGGTACTAGTGCCTTCTTCAGGTCAAAATATACCTTGCACTCCTTGTCGATAGTAGGGGGTAAGGGTGTGCCGGGACTTTATCCAGCAAAATCTTCTCTTCTGCAGAACGTGATGCCCAGATGGCTCCTTACTGTGTGAGCAGGGTCTGATCCTCTCTGAATTGGAAAAAAAAAAGTGTGCCCCTCACATATAGGAACAATGCCTCCTGCCCTGTGAGAGGACAGAACATAATGGAGTGCTGCAGTGATCCTTGGTGTTTGTGTATGCTTCAAGAATTTTGTGGACCTTACCCCTTATTTTTTGCTTGCACCCACTCTTCTAGTACCAGGAAGGAGGAATTCTACTCCCGAGAGAGTGAAGCTGATCATTGCCTTATTCTATCAGCTATCTATCTCATATGTCTATCTATCTATCTATCTATCTATCTATCTATCTATCTATCTCATCTGTCTATTTATCTATCTATCTATATCATATGTCTATCTATCTATCTATCTATCTATCTCATCTGTCTATCTATCTATATCATATGTATATCTATCTATCCATCTATCTGATTTGTCAACTATCTACTGTATATATTTATCTATCTGTCTAATATCTGTATATTAATCTGTCTCATATGCATTTCTTGAGACCTTATGAAATTGAGTTACAATCTTGGATTGCTGCTACTAAAGACCCTCCAATAATTTTGTAACTAAAAGAAGGTAGGAATTATTGATCTCTATGGGGGAGATTTATCAAAACCTCTGCAGAGGAAAAGTTGCCCAGTTGCCCATAGCAACCAATCAGATCGCTTCTTTCATTTTGAAGGGGTCTTTTTTGAAAATGAAAGAAGCGATCTGATTGGTTGCTATGGGCAACTGAGCAACTTTTCCTCTGGACAGGTTTTGATAAATCTCCCCCTATGTCTTTACTTTTAGATCAATCTTTAGTTAAAAAAATGCCAGTGATTTTTTATTTTTTTTTATCAATATGAGTGTGGAGGAAGAAACAAGTGCAATAAGAGTCCTCATATATTACACAGATGAATATTATATCTATTTGTAGAATTCCATTTATGAAGAATCCCTACAGGATAACTCATTCGACGGGAATTGTCACCGCTGTACCTTGAGAAAACACCCTCTACCACAGTATTGATTTCCTTAACTGTAGAGTAACTAAGAGGAAGTTCGGCATATAGTGGATACATAGCGTCTTATCTGGAGTGCAGAGCTCTTCTTTTTATCACGGAGATCTAAGAAGACAGGAGTGACTTTGAGCGAGATGTCTTGGAGCTGTGACTTCATTCTCATTCTAGTATTCTTCTACCTTCCCGAACCTACAATGAGTGCCCAGCGCTGCAGTATAACTCTCCATAATACACACATTATTTTCTATACAGACGCTGCAGTCAAACACAAAAGGCAATGCAGCAACACAGCCAGGAGGCAACCGCAGCTCTAGTGGGGCTTCAAAGAAGCCTGTCCTGCTGTGAAGGTGGAGCTGAATAATTTCAGTTGGCCAGGGTTATAAATAGATAGTTTTTATTTATTGAATTACATCAAATAGATCAAAATTAAACTATACCAACGATTTTATAGGTTCACATCTGATTTTGTACTGACTGACACCTTAAGAAAAAAATGTAATGTAAATTATTAATCAATTTATAGCCTTAAATGATTAAAATGAGGTTTAACTCACCTGGATCCACCGTCCGGTTCTGGATATAGACCTATTATTAGTAGACGTTGCTAGTAAGGTAATTGCTGTCTTTTGTGTAATGGAGGTTGGACTCACTCGACATACACAGCATCCCATTCCTCCATGCCGCGTCCTGCCTCCATTGTGCAAAGTCAGTGATTAACATATTAGCTATGCCGGTTAATATTTTCGAAACTGAACCACTGATTCTGGTGAGTTATTTCTCATTTCAATTGTTTTATTCCCACTATAACCCAATGTATTGGAATTAGTGCAAGATATGTTTCATAGATTTATTGTTAGTATCAATCATCAGGTGTGGACCTGCTGTGTTACCAACCCATATGCCTTTGGGCCATGCTTCAGAGGGGAGTCAAAGTTTTCACCCTTTATCCCGCTCCTAGATGCAGACGCTGGGCTTTGCTGCCTGGAGGTACCAAGTCACTTCTTTAGAGTGGTCCTGGTGTGGTAGGTGCTGGCCCAGGAGGGATGGCACCAGGAAATCACACGGGGAAGGGTAGTCAACAGGTAGGGTCATACACTGGAGAGTCCGAACAGTAGCAGGCAAAGTCAAATACAAGTGGTTAAGGCAAGTGGCACAAGTTTAAGTCAGAAATCTGGGTCTGCAACAGGAGATTCAGTATGGTACAGAAGGGGTCAGGCAGAATCTGAATCTACGAAACAGACATAGCTCAGGAAACATGGGATAGCAGACACAGAACGACACACCTACACTAGGAACCAACAATACTCAGACACCAGATGCTGGACTGATCCCCTACGTATAGAAAATTCCTAGTGTGAATAGGTGAGGGAAGAATAACCAATGTCCTCACGGGCCTTTAAAATGAGAGGAGGAGCATGCGGCGGGGCCCTATAAGCCACACCTGGTACTGTGCCCAAAGGAAAGCAAATTCATGAGGGAAGAATAATATGCTGAACTGGATGCATGGATGTTTGTTTTCAACCTTACAAACTATGAAGGAGTTCTACTACTACTGCATGCCACAACACATGGACATTAAGTTTTCCTTGCTGTCCTGTGTGTTATTTTTATGGCTCTTTTCTTAAATGGGCACTGTCACTTTAAAGAAAAAAAAATGGACATGTTGAAAAGACATGTCAAAAGTCTTGATCAGTCAGGCAGGGGCTGAGTGCTTACACCTTAACCCATTACTACAATGAGCTGGCAGAAGTGCATATTAGACATACATGTTCTCTCTAGCTCTGTGCCACTAGACCAAGACAAGTCACTGGGACAATCTAGGCAAGTGATGGCGAACCTATGGCATGTGTGCCACAGGTGGCACACCAAGCCCCCTCTGTCAGCACGCGGCCACAGGCCCCCATCACATTCTGGACATTCCTGTGTCCCGAAAGGTCATTTCAGGACACAAGGATGGCGGCCCCGCGTTAGCTTTAAAAACGCAGGGACTGCCGAGAGGTAGAGCACTGCCATCCCGTACGTGCACCTGTAAAGCAGAGCGGAGCATCCGGGAGGACTGAGGATGATGCGTGCATGGTAAGTGACCAGCGGGACATCATCTTCGGTGTTCAAACACAGACATACATCCTCCACTGCCAACCTTGTGGGAGGAATTATGCTGCCAACCTTGTGGGGGGAATTATACTGCCTGCCTTGTGGGGGGAATTATACTGCCAACCTTGTGGGGGGAATTATACTGCCTGCCTTGTGGGGGGGAATTATACTGCCAACCTTGTGGGGGGAATTATACTGCTAAGCTTGTGGGGGGAATTATACTGCCAACCTTGTGGGGGGAATTATATTGCCAACCTTGTGGGGGAACTATACTGCCAACCCTAATGTGGGGGAACTATACTGCACCTAATGTGGGGGAACTATACTGCCAACCTAATGTGGGGAACTATACTGCACCCAATGTGGGGGAACTATACTGCCAACCTAATGTGGGGAACTATACTGCACCCAATGTGGGGGAACTATACTGCCAACCCTAATGTGCAGGGAACTATACTGCCATCCTAATGTGGGGGAACTATACTGCCAACCTAATGTGGGGAACTATACTGCACCTAATGTGGGGTAACTATACTGCACCTAGTGTGGAGAACTATACTGCACCTAATGTGGGGGAAATATACTGCACCTAATGTGGGGGAACTATACTGCCAACCCTAATGTGGGGGAACTATACTGCCAACCCTAATGTGTATATTCTGATTTAATTGCTGTGCTGGCACTTTAAGGGGAAAAAAAGTTGGCGTACACTACGGTTTGGGCACTTGGGCTCAAAAAGGTTTGCCATCACTGATCTAGGCTATGGGTTCAGAGAGGGTGGAGTGAAACACTCAGCACTGAACACTCAGACCCTGACCAATCAAAACTTTTGACTTGTCTCTAGGAAACATCCAAAGTTTTTTTAAGTGACAGGTAGTCTTTAACATTTTGTCCTGTTACCATTATATAAGTCCTACTTGTTAGAACTGTCCCTTTCTAGCAATCTGATCGTGTGATGCCAAGTGATCAGTTGTAATCTGTGGGCACACCTGGCAGATACAGTTCAATTTCTCTGCAGTGCCACCGCAGAATAAGCATTACACAGTGCCTATTCTAAACAAAGGGTTGCTCCTAACAGTGCACATTTATAACTAGGGTTGTCCATGTTATAAAGGACAGGTCTCCAAAAAAAAAAAATATAATAATCTTTGTGGTTGCTCTCCACTTAGGTGAAGGTGATCTATTAACCCAGAATTCCCTATTGGGTGTATAAAAATGGATTTTCTAAACTATACAACCACTTTTCATAGGTTCCAGTGCTTTGGATATAGACCCTAAAAATACATTGTCTTCCCAGACCGAATAGGGTCATTCACCTGTGCTACAATTTTGTTATATTGCATAGGTTGGCTGTGAATAATCATGAAAGGCAATAAGAAGGAGAGGTCTACGTCCAGGCCAGGTCTGCTCTTCTTCATTACTTCTCCCAGTAATGCCACAATTATGATGTGAACTGGATGCTGTATTTCCTTGGCTGATGTTATTGAAAAAATTCATCATGCATCGAAATCATTTTCTACTTTGCTTCAGGCAAAACGCTGCACACTGGATTTCTGAAATGGAGCACTCCGTCTGCCTTTCTGCTCACTTACCCCAAGACTAATGATGAAAGGCATGAGATGGGATGGGAAGAGGGGCTTAATGTCAACGTCAGCACCAGTCGGATAAGGCGACTTGGAGATTTATCATCTGATTTCCCTATAAGAAAACTAGAAACTCTTTGCCTGTAAGATAATGGAACAAATTTAAAATGGAGAACTCATAAAAATACTGTGCCATAGCAAAGCCCTGAATTTAAATGGCGATCTAGCCCTATTATCTCTACGGTAATGTCATAAATAGAATTTGTATCCATCTCTTAAAATAATGCCACTTCTCAGTGCTACTAAATTATTCTGCTCATTGGCAAAAAAAGGAGAGAAAAAAATGTCCCTGTCGCTCCTCCGCCATTTTCAAGCCCTGGGGCTTAACTGAAATAAATCCCTTTGCTATTTTTTAATGCACTAATAAATTGTGTTACTTTTATAATATTCGTGCTGTATAATGGAATCACTTTCTCTACACCTGTCTCCGCTCTGTAGTATATTTCATCGTAATCATCCTGACGCACTGAGCAGAACACAAGAAAAGCATAAAGACGTCTTCCATGTATCCATCTCCTAGAATGTATCATCTAATTAAAAGAAGTGTATATTTACATTAGGTTGCTTCTAAAGATGTCTGAGGGGAGTGTGGCGGTGCATTTGCCACAGTATTAGGCGGCCTATTTCTGTGCAAGTTGTAGGTGTAATTTTCCTACTTTAGCTTGTGATATTAAACTTGACCCTTTTGTGACTCAACCTACCCAACTACTCTTTGGATTTTTCACACCCAGATGTACATTCTATGCTACTGTCTATTCTAAGATATCACATCCTGAATCTGCCTGAACTCCTGTTACCTGATCATTGGCTCATCAGGTCTACACTGTTCCACAGTACCACATACCCAATTCTATCTGACCTCCATTGCCAACCATTAGCTTGTTTGTCTATGCTCCTCTTTGTTCCAACTAATAGTTTCTTCCAAGAGTATTAGTCGGGACCATTTAGGACAGTTGTAGAAAAAGGGTTCTTATAGATGCATTTCACCTAAAACACATTCTGCCAATTATATATAAGCTCCATTGCCAACCACTGGCTTGTTACTCAATGCTCCTGTATGTTCCAACTTTTACCTTCGTAGAGGCTTTTGACTTTGATAAAGGTCTGCAAGGAGTCAATCATAGGACAACACACAACACTGTTTTGTTCTATAACTCAGAAATAGACATACAGAACATGGCCGCACATCTACAACTTGTACAATGCTTCTCAACATAATTAAAAAAAATGTATGAGATGTCATTGCACCTTTTGATCAAAATGTGCAAGTGCACTCATCATGTCAAGGCCACCTAGTCAGAGTAGGTCCCTAAACTAACACTGGTATAGCACCGGGTGGCGATCACTGCCGCCACGACACAAAGCCCACATGGGGAATGACCCAGTGGCCAAATAGCCCCACTGCTGTTAGACCAAGCCCACGGCTCTGGGCAGCACCATCCACCAGGCAAAGCATCACAGCAACAACGGCCGATGCAAAGCACCACACCAGTGTGAACACCTACCATGTGCTCCCTGCCAGAAGGCTGGGAGAATGCTATGAGGAAACCCATATGCATCTCCTGCTGATTAAAAACACTGTTCTGTTTCTCGATTTATGAGTTACTGTTTTGTAACATGACTTCCTAGTTGTTGATCAGGATATCATTTGTTTCTGCCCATTATCTCAATAACCTGTACTTTCCTCATTTGTCAATTTTTTCACCATTCTCATTTCAGGCACCAAAGGCCCATTAATAGTCCCATGTCATCATATAAACTTTATATGATGACTTGGGACTCTAATAGGGTCCAAATTTAATATATTGAAATTCCTGAAATGAATGTTGGTCCTCAAATGTCAAAACATCCTTTATATTATAAAGGATGCTTAGCCATGTGAGGACCAATATTGAAATTTCTATACATTAAGTTTAGTGTTCCCAAAGTACATCACATTCATTCATGTATGCCCACATACACTCACGCCATTATGTAATGCCCCATCCATTTCATGGTGTATACAACTGAACTAAACAATGTAAATACATTTATCCTTTAACCATACATTGATCACAGACCCAAATTTACTGCTGGTAGGACCCACTGCTATCAGCTTTGATCTTTTCTAGGTACTTTAAAAAAAAAAAGTGGTCATTTTCTCTACAGCACCGCCACATGGGACATGAAGCATTACACTATTTCTACAGAAATCAATGAGCTGTATGTGTAATGCATGGATATTCCAGATGCTCTTTGCAGGTATTCTCCACTCTTCCTAATAGGTCAGGGTCTTGAACGGGGGACTCCATTCTAATGCTTTTGTAATAGGTTGTATGATAAGTATATACTAGGGTACATACTAAACCATCTTAAACAGTTCTTTGCTCTATAAATTGGATTATGTTGTGCAATGGAAATTGCGCTTTCAGCAGCTCTCCTTCTAAGTTGTGATTTGCATAGCTTTAATTGGGCCAACGCATTTCATAACTCAAGTATAAGAAACTGGAGGTTACAAGCATTGATAGAGACATTTGTTTAATTATCCCTCACAGGTCATAGGGCATAAAAGACCAAATTTGAGTTGGAACGAAGCAATTAAATAATAGAATGTGCCCTGTTTTCTGCCATCATGTGTAATTGGCAGGCATGTTATAGCCTCAAATGTGAAAAAATAATAATTGGACAGGTGAACATTGTGCTTCAGATAATTACTCTACCACTTGCTTCTCCTCCAACAATATCAAGGCAAGGTGGGTTTGTAGACCTTTTTATTCTTCTTATGTAAAACAATATAACATATCATCTCGTATCCCTGTCAGGAATGTACAGTAAAAATAGCTCTGGTTGATATGCCTCCTAATTGACACTTGCAAATCTGCTGTGACACTAACTCTGACACAAAAAAACAATACGGTAATCCTACACACGCTATAAATCTAGAAAATACATGTTGTTGTTTCTGTAGAATATTAAGCCATTGGGAGCCTGTTTCCATGGTAACATGAAATTCTCCAGGCTCCACCCCTTCTGGTTGGTACCACCTCTCATTCTGCTATAAGGGACATGCCCCTTTATTGCTGTTGTTCAAAAGAAGTATATCCAAGAAAATTTTGGGGAAAAATACAGTCATGATTGTAGACAGCATGCTATAGAGAAGGAGTAGCTGAGCAGATTGATATATAGCTGGGAAAAGATTCAACATAACATGACATTTATTCATCCTCATTCCTGCCTTCTTACCTTAGGAGTCAAGTAGGAGGTCCTAACCAGTAAGCGATGACATGTATGTATGTATACAGTGAAAGATGCCAGTTACTAAGTAAGACCACCCACAGGACTTCAAAACATAACTTGTAATTTATTTATGTAAATCTCTGCCTATTATGGCCTAAAGAATCTGTCTTATGGTTGGGGGCCAATTTTGATCTTTGCTATGAGACCCTTTCTATTAAAGCCGCTACTTGAAACTAGTAAAAAAAAAAAAAAAAAATCAGTCATGTGAGCTACAAAGAAAGGGTTAAGTCTGAGAGTGCTTTCTTTTGCTCTATTGTTCTGTGAGTTCCCCTGGAATTGATCAGGATACAATTTATTACTACTTCCCATGATCTCTACAACCTGCCCTTTCCTCAGATGTCTCCTCAGGCAGGTCTACGGTGTACATTTAATGAGCAGGCAATGTAATCATTCCAACACTCTAATTTTAGGGGCCACAGGGCCCTTTGATGGTGCAATGTCATCATATAGCTATTGTGCTATTAAGGAGAAGCTGTTGTTCAATGGTAAGGTATACTGTGTCAGTATCGATCAAACTCTTCCTATACAGCCTGCAAATAAAGCTTTCTCTTATCCTAAGGCTTCATTGCTTATTGTCTAGAGAGTGACAATCAATAGCTTATTTTATATTGATTGACTGCTTCAGTGGCCATTGAATAATGAGTGGACGCTATCTTCTTCCGATATTATATCTATTTAGCAACTAGAGGCCTTCAATATTCTCTGCTACAATAATTGGGAGAAAAAGGATTTGTTCACCAGCCCAGCATTCCTAGTTACAAACATCAAGTTGTTTAGAAGCCTCAACTAATATTAGTGAGAGGTGTGTTAAGACCTGCAGAGAAGTAAGGACAAAAAAAAAAACAACTAAGCAATGGTAGATAATGATTGGATTGCAGGGTGTAGAACTTAGGTACTGGTGATGGTTGCCATGTTTCAAAGGGGTACTCTGCCGCTAAACATCTTATCTCCCATCCTTTTAATCGGGGGTCCCAGCACGGTAGTCCTATGAAGCACCCGGCGGTCTGAACGAACGCTGGGTTCCAGCCGCAGTGGTCGTGATGTCACGTCATGCCCCCTCGTGATGTCACCCCAAGCCCTCTCAATGCATGTCTATGGGAGGGGACGTGACGGCTGTCACACCCCCTCCCATAGACATGCATTGAGGGGGCATGGTGTGAGGTCACGACCACTGCCACCGGAACCCAGCGTTCGTTCAGAACTACGGGTGCAGAGATCGCAGGGGTCTCTCAATCCAGAGGTTCCATCAAGATCAGCTTGATGGACCCTCTGGATCAATAACAGACCTGCCATTAGCCCACTAAAAGGTGAGCGGTGCACAGCACTGATGCCATCTGTCTCTTAGAAGCCAGTGATACCGGGACTTTGTTTGGGTGAGAGGTGCAAATCACCAATACAATTTTGATTTCAGCCTATTCTCATAGGAGGACACCATCTGTACAACTGCTATTGCAGATAATGTGCTTTCTAAGCTATACAAGTAGTAATGCTGATATAAGTGGGAGTTGCTAGATACAAGTGATATAAGAAACTATTTTTGTCCCAGAAGGGGCCATTTCTATGTGAACTATACAAATGTAAATAATATTGTTACAATGTTTATGTGATGTCCCAGCACAGGACATGGCCCTGCACTACATTTAGGCCCTGTCAGGTTGAGTCCCTCAGTGACCTGGGGCTCTCCTGCAGTGTCTCCCCTGCTGATACTATAATGTCATTTATTGTAATAGCATTGTAGTCAGTGTATTAATGTACTGTATAGTTAGTATAAAGGACCTGTGAGATGTTGTCTAAAGGACTTGTGAGATGTCACATATTATGTTTATGTTGTCACATGTTAGCCAGAGGGCACCAGCTTGACACTTGACCCACAGCTTGACCAATGGGCTTTGGCTCAGCCCCCTCTATATAAGGGGCGGCCATTACAATTCTCTCTCTTCTTTACTGAGACCAGGCAGTACAGATGTCTCAGTGCTAGTTATCAACTACCTGGAAGGCCTCCAATCTACAGTCATTCCAGTAAGTCCAAGTCTATGTCTGCTGTCACTACTGTCTACAGTACAAGTCTAATTGGTCCCAGCAAGCTGCAAGGTCCTTCTGTGTTCCTGGCCACCTCTCTGGGATTCTAGCCTAGCTGTGAAGATAATAACACATAGCTGACCTCAGTAATGCCTCCGTTAAACCATAACTTGGTTGTGGACTCTCATTTTCACTGCCAAGCCATTGGAATAGCGGAGATACTGTTTGTGTGGTTCCAGTATCCAAAATCCCCTCTGGCATCACGAACATTAGGGTTAACAACACCTTGCCCCTTGGGTTAATACCATCTTGCCCCTTCCACCTACACCGCTACACCCCGTGGTCCCGCCATCACCGTGGGTTGTAGTTGAAGATTGTAGTTTGTTTCTTATACGCAATATTTGCTAATAGCTGATATAGGATTATTGATACAGCTGAAGGTGGCAGATAGTACTATTGTATTTATTTGATTTACATATTTTATTTCTATTTTCTTTATCGTCTAGGCGACAGTTGTGTGTTATATTTTATATAGTATTACCATTAGGCTTGTGTGGGTCACAAAAGCCCTGTGACTCACCAGTCTTTTTTTTTATGTAACAAATCAAAGTTAATTAAAGGGGTATTCCAGGAATGTTTTTTATTTGACTATTCTACAGGGGCTGTAAAGTTAGTGTAGTTCATAATATAGTGTCTGTACCTGTGTGTGACGGTTTTCTCACAATTCTTATGTAATTTTCACCCCAATTTTTATTTTTAACAGCATACAAAATGACTGTTGTCTCAAATTTTTCCCAGCTTGCAATGCGGCCGAGACCAGACTCACTAGTCAGCTGATGACAGGGAACCTGTCTGCTTCAATGGGTGGAGTGATCGCTTGGTGGGAGAGAGATCATTCTGCCACTAATGCAACAGCTGTAGGCACCCTGATTGAAAACCACAGGTCTTTTGAATGGATGAAGCTCTTTTATGTTTCAATGGGTGGGGTGGCTGATGTGTGGGAGGAAGAAAAAAATGGAATTATGGGATTTGTAGGCAAAGAAGCAAACTCAAACAGGAAATACCAGTTCACAAAAAGATAGCCACAGTATTATAGTAATCTCACAACATAGCCATTTAGCCCCAAGACAAGCACAGATTCTTGTACCCGTCAGACAAGCATGTACATTACTGTCTGGCAGGTACAAACTAAAATCACCTTTTGGTGGATAAGCCCTTTAATATTGTCGTCCATATTCATTTTTTACCTGAGCGCCAATATATTTTCGATTGTGCTGTTATTTTGAGACACCTTTAACCCCTTAAAGACGCATGACGTAAATGTACGTCCTGGTGCGGTGGTACTTAACGCACCAGGACGTACATTTACGTCCTAAGCATAACCGCGGGCATCGGAGCGATGCCCGTGTCATGCGCGGCTGATCCCGGCTGCTGATCGCAGCCAGGGACCCGCCGGCAATGGCCGACGCCCACGATCTCGCGGGCGTCCGCCATTAACCCCTCAGGTGCCGGGATCAATACAGATCCCGGCATCTGCGGCAGTGCGCGATTTGAATGAATGATCGGATCGCCCGCAGCGCTGCTGCGGGGATCCGATCATTCATAACGCCGCACGGAGGTCCCCTCTCCTTCCTCCGTGCGGCTCCCGGCGTCTCCTGCTCTGGTCTGTGATCGAGCAGACCAGAGCAGAAGATGACCGAAAACACTGATCTGTTCTATGTCCTATACATAGAACAGATCAGTATTAGCAATCATGGTATTGCTATGAATAGTCCCCTATGGGGACTATTCAAGTGTAAAAAAAAAAACGTAAAAAAATGTAAAAGTAAAAGTAAAAAAAAAGTGAAAAATCCCCTCCCCCAATAAAAAAGTTAAACGTCCGTTTTTTCCTATTTTACCCCCAAAAAGCGTAAAAAAAATTTTTTATAGACATATTTGTATCGCCGCATGCGTAAATGTCCGAACTATTAAAATAAAGTGTTAATGATCCCGTACGGTTAACGGCGTTAACGGAAAAAAAAAGTCCAAAATTCCTACTTTTTTAATACATTTTATTAAAAAAAAAATTATAAAAAATGTATTCAAATTTTTTTATATGCATATGTGGTATCAAAAAAAAGTACAGATCATGGCGCAAAAAATGAGCCCCCATACCGCCGCTTATACGGAAAAATAAAAAAGTTATAGGTCATCAAAATAATTATAAACGGGGGATTATAAACGTACTAATTTGGTTAAAAAGTTTGTGATTTTTTTAAAGCGCAACAATAATATAAAAGTATGTAATAATGGGTATCATTTTAATCGTATTGACCCTCAGAATAAAGAACACATATCATTTTTACCATAAATTGTATGGCGTGAAAACGAAACCTTCCAAAATTAGCAAAATTGCATTTTTCGTTTTAATTTCCCCACAAAAATAGTGTTTTTTGGTTGCGCCATACATTTTATGATATAATGAGTTATGTCATTACAAAGGACAACTGGTCGCGCAAAAAACAAGCCCTCATACTAGTCTGTGGATGAAAATATAAAAGAGTTATGATTTTTAGAAGGCGAGGAGGAAAAAATGAAAACGTAAAAATTAAATTGTCTGAGTCCTTAAGGCCAAAATGGGCTGAGTCCTTAAGGGGTTACTTGCCTCTCCATATTTTTATATTTCCTGTTCACTTGCTGCCCAATATATCCCACCAGATAATCCATGATATAGACTTTACTTGTCAGTGGTTTTAATGTGATGGCTGATCACTATATACTTTTATTTTTGTAAAATTTAGATTTTTTTTTTTTTTTTTATTATCAGGTTCTTGTAGCAGACTATATAAATGGCTCCTGACTTAATGTCTTTTTCTCAAGCAACTTTCCATCTGAACCTTATTGCAGCCAATGATGGATGATTGATCACCTTCCAACTCCACATAGAACAGAATTGCAGTTTTGTCCCTGCTCTGTCTCCTCCGCCTGCCACAGATGCTGCTGGAACTTGAGTTAACTTAAGAGCCATTTCGCTTCCTTATTTGTAACCATATTGGCAACAATTACTGTTATAGATTTTTCTTTGCAAGATCCATGTTCATGTAATCACCCAGTAAAATCACCTGTGAGTGTAGAAAGCCATATAATATGCAATGAAATCTCCGTTAGCAGTGAGAAATCTCAACTTAAAAGGAAGCACTCGAGAGACCATGTTGTTCCTCATGAAAAGATGGGGAATCTGCCAAGTTTTCTACATTTCATATCTCAAAACGTGTACTTCCCGCAAAGCTTTGATTTGTCTTTTATCTGATGTGACAGAGATGACCTTGTATCTTATATTAACCTACTGTACACAGTAGTCTTTCCTTAAAGTATCACATCCCTCTTGTTCCATGTCACGTATACATGTGAATTTCATTTACCCAATATTTAAAGGGGTTGTCCAGTAGTAAACCTGTTTTTATACACCGTATTATTGAGTTCTGAGTTATAGGGGTACTCAGCCCCTAGACATCTTATCCCCTATGCAGAGGATAGGGGACAAGATGTCTGATCGCGGGGGTCCCGTTGCTGGGGACTCCTGCGCTCTCGACTGTGGCACCCCAGACATCCAGTGCGCAAACCGAACTTCGCTCCATGCTGGATGACATCACAGTCACGGCCCGCTCGTGATGTCATGACCACGCCCCCTTAATGCAAGTCTATGGGAGGGGGTGTGACGGCCGTCACGCCCCATCCCATAGACT
Organism: Hyla sarda; assembly: GCF_029499605.1. Taxonomy (NCBI): domain Eukaryota; kingdom Metazoa; phylum Chordata; class Amphibia; order Anura; family Hylidae; genus Hyla; species Hyla sarda. Next base: position 58,449,003 of record NC_079200.1, read on the forward strand.
TGCATTGAGGGGGCATGACGTCATGAGTCTCCGGCGCTGCACCCTACGCTCTAAATGAATGCCAGGTGCAGCGGGGAGATCGCGGAGGTCTTCAGCGGCGGGACCCCTGCGATCAGACATCTTACATCTTTCATTTGGATAGGGGAAAAGATGTCTAGGGGCGGAGTACCCCTTTAATAATGGTGGTCCTCTGTTCAGGATTCAAATCTTTGGACTAGAGAATGTCCCTCTCTGTCGAGGACCTGTCCTGCATTGCACAGTGAATTAAAAGCACGCTGTGCAATGTTTAATTTCGCCTGTGCTGGCGCTGCAGGAAAACAGAACACTTTCTGCTAGATTTACAGATGAGCGCTGTTCATTGAGGGTCCCAGCCGGGGGAATTTTTGTTAGCTGCTTATGTCTAACATGGGGGGGGGGGGGGGGCACACCTTTAAATATTTAATGAATCGATCAGCAAATCAAGTTTAATCCATGGGAATTACATTGTTAACAATTCTTTTACATGCAGTAATAGAGACTTTTTTTTAAAGGGAACTAAGACTGGAAGTGCACATAAAAGAATGGGGGGGGGATACAAAATAAGTGGGAAGTAGGACTCCTTCTTTATAATGAGTAATACATTTTCCCCTCCAGGGGCATAGCTATAGAGGTAGCAGAGGTAGTAGTCGTATCGGGGGGCCTTGATGCCTAAGGGGGCCCCAAAGCACATCTGCCCCATAAGAGAGCAGTACATTAATTGGATTTTGGGGCCCTGTTGCGGATCTTGCATCGGGACCCCGAAGCTAAAAGCTACGCCTCTGCTCACCTCCATTCCTGGATGGGGCACTTGTACAATCTTCCCTTGTAGGGCCTTTAAGCTAGTTTATTTGCCATTGTATTGCCTATAAGAAAGAGAAAGTCTGAACAGGATCATACTACCCAAGGAATTCATAACACTCTTCATGAATCCCATAGTAACTTTGTTTCTATGGTTAAGGCTGGGTCCACACTACGTTTTGTCCCATACGGGAGCGCATACGGCAGGAGGGAGCTAAAACCTCGCGCTCCCGTATGTTACCGTATGCGCTCCCGTATGTCATTCATTTCAATGAGCCGACCGGAGTGAAACGTTCGGTCCGGTCGGCTCATTTTTGTGCCGTATGCGCTTTTACAACCGGACCTAAAACCGTGGTTGACCACGGTTTTAGGTCCGGTTGTAAAAGCGCATACGGCGCAAAAATGAGCCGACCGGACCGAACGTTTCACTCCGGTCGGCTCATTGAAGTGAATGGCATACGGGAGCGCATACGGTCACATACGGGAGCGCGAGCTTTTAGCTCCCTCCTGCCGTATGCGCTCCCGTATGGGACAAAACGTAGTGTGAACCCAGCCTTACTTGATCCAGTTACAACAGCCAGTAAGAGGCTCTGACAGCTGTAACTTAAAACAAACCTGTCAGCAGGTTTGAAGTTAGAACATAGGTGTATAGGGCTTTTGGCCCTGAGTCCTTACATTCTTATTAGTCAGATGACCCCTCTAGTGCTGAAATATCAGAGTTTAAATGGATATGTTGGCTTTTAGAGCCCAGCACAGTCCAGCCCCTTAACCAGTTAGTCACTCCACTATAGTGTTGCTCGCAAATATTCGCAATGCAAATTTTGTTCGCGAATATAGCACTATATATTCACAATTACGAATATATATATATTTTTTTCACAGTACACAGCAAAGTGATCATCCCTCTCTGCTTCCAGCTTGTGTGGTGTAAAGAAGGCTCTAATACTACTGTGTGAGACTGGCGTACGAATTTTCGCATATACGAATTTTTGCTTATGCGAAAATAAACGTGAATATTACGAATATGCGAATTTAGCGAATATATGACGAATATTCGTCCATATATTTGCGAAATATCGCGAATTCGACTATAGCCTATGCCGCTCAACACTACTCCACTCTGTGCACTAGTCATCTCCTCTATCCCTCTGACTGACATCCATTACACTGTACTGTAATCCAGGCCTCTCCCCTGTAATCTAGCATCTAAAAGGAACTGCAAGTGATCTACAAAGTCTAATATGCATAACTTTTTACATTTTAATATCTCTGCACTGGAGGGGTCAATTTACTAATAAGAGGTATTTACAGAATCAAAATTAAAAACCCTATACAGCCATGACCTCAATTTACAATGGCCTAAGGTTACAATATTTTCAACATACAATGATCAGGCAGAGGAAGGCCACCCCGCAGGGGCCGTCGTGGTGCTGGGATTCCCTTTGGCCCTAGAATGGCCAGTGTTCAGAGGCCACGTACCCTGAACCCCCAAAGTTCTGAGGACTTAGTTGACTGGCTATCACAAGACACCCAATCTACTAATAAAGCTTCCGCTCGGAACCTTGACGCACTGTCCTTCTCCTCCTCTAGCTTAGCTTCGGGCAACTCTCATGCTACCACTTGCCCGCCTGCCGCCCCCACCAACACTAGCACCACAGCAGCTTTACTTGATCCGTCAGAGGAGTTATTTACACATCAGTTTGAAGACATGAGTGATGCACAACCATTATTGCCAGAGGATGTAGTTAACAGGGATATGTCTCAGTCAGGCAGCATTACACACATGGACATACGGTGTGATGATGATGTTGTACCCGCTGCTGCTTCCTTTCTTGAGGTGTCAGATAGCGGTGAAGGTGTTTATGATGACGATGTGTGTTACGCCGAGCGCTCCGGGTCCCCGCTCCTCCCCGGAGCGCTCACGGCGTCTCTCTCCCTGCAGCGCCCCGGTCAGTCCCGCTGACCGGGAGCGCTGCACTGTCATGGCCGTTGGGGATGCGATTCGCACAGCGGGACGCGCCCGCTCGCGAGTCGCATCCCAGGTCACTTACCTGTCCCGGTCCCCGGCTGTCATGCTCTGGCGCGCGCGGCTCCTCTCTCTAGGGCGCGCGCGCGCCAGCTCTCTAGATTTAAAGGGCCAGTGCACCAATGATGGTGCCTGGCCCAATCTTCCCAATTAGCTTGATTAGTTTCCACCTGTGCACTCCCTACTTATACCTCACTTCCCCTGCACTCCCTTGCCAGATCTTGTTGCCCTTGTGCCTAGTGAAAGCGTTCCCTTGTGTGTTCCTAGCCCGTGTTCCAGACCTCCTGCCGTTGCCCCTGACTACGATCCTTGCTGCCTGCCCCGACCTTCTGCTACATCCGACCTTGCTCTTGCCTTATCCCTTGTACCATGCCTATCTCAGCAGTCAGAGAGGTTGAGCCGTTGCCGGTGGATACGACCTGGTTGCTACCGCCGCTGCAAGACCATCCCGCTTTGCGGCGGGCTCTGGTGAAAACCAGTAGCTACTTAGAACCGGTCCACCGACACGGTCCTCGCCAAACCCTCTCTGACACAGAGGATCCACCTCCAGCCTGCCGATCCGTGACAGTAGATCCGGCCATGGATTCCGCTGAGGTGCCGCTGTCAAGTCTTGTCGACATTTCCACGGTGATCGCCCAGCAAGCCCTAAAGATCACCCAACGAAATCACCAGCTGGCATACTTGACCACCGTGACACAGCAACTTCAGTCACAGATACAGCAGCTGCTGCCGCAGATACAGCAACTTCAGTCACAGACACAGCAGCTGCAACAACCATCTCCTCCGCCGGCTCCTGCAACTCCTCCACAGCAACCGGCCGCTCCTAACCTATGCTTGTCCCTGCCGGACAAATTTGTTGAGGACTCTAGACTCTGCCGTGGTCTCCTGCCTGGGAAGGCCCTGCCATGTGCCACACCGCCCGGAGCACCTCTCTTACAGTATCCTTTGCAATCCACCCCTGTGCCTCCCGCCGAGGAGGCTATGCAAGTGGATCGACCCCGCCTGACCCCTGAAGAGAGGACTCGCCGCAGGAAGAAAGAAGATTTACTTCTATACTGCACTGTGCGTTACCGCACAGAACCCCTGCTCTTCAGCATGGAACTTTTTGTTTTGCCCAAATGCTCCTCTGAAGTCCTCCTCGGTCTGCCATGGCTCCAACCCCCATCTTCTGCCCTTGTCTGGACCACCGGGGAGATCGGGAGCTGGGGTGCTTCTTGCCACAGGAAGTGCCTCACGTCTGCTCCCAGTCCCGTCAGTCAAGCCTCTGTGTCTCCCCCTTTACCTGGCCTCCCCAAGGCCTGTCTGGACTATGCTGTGCCTCCTCCTCATGGCTCCCGTCCTGTTGACACTCTGCCCCGTGCCGGGCTTGACCCTCTTCCCTCCCTCCCCACCCCCACGCCTTCTTGTGTGCCCGCTGTTGATGTGGTTTCCCGGGGCTTCGCCACCATCTGGAGAAAGACTCTGAGATTCCTCATGCTGGCCTCATCCCGGGTGAAGAAGCTTGCCGAGGAAAGGAGAAGAACTCCTCCTGTTTTTGTGTGGCTCTCCACCAAGTATATCCGCTTCCGTGTCCCCAGTTTTAATCTCGGACCACGTTATCTTGGACCCTTTGTACTTGAGTGCTCAGAGGAGAGATCTTGGGAACCTGAGGACAACGTCCTGGACAAAAGTCTTATCCTCAGGTTCTCGGGCTCCAAGAAGAGGGGGAGACCCAAGGGGGGGGTACTGTTACGCCGAGCGCTCCGGGTCCCCGCTCCTCCCCGGAGCGCTCACGGCGTCTCTCTCCCTGCAGCGCCCCGGTCAGTCCCGCTGACCGGGAGCGCTGCACTGTCATGGCCGTTGGGGATGCGATTCGCACAGCGGGACGCGCCCGCTCGCGAGTCGCATCCCAGGTCACTTACCTGTCCCGGTCCCCGGCTGTCATGCTCTGGCGCGCGCGGCTCCTCTCTCTAGGGCGCGCGCGCGCCAGCTCTCTAGATTTAAAGGGCCAGTGCACCAATGATGGTGCCTGGCCCAATCTTCCCAATTAGCTTGATTAGTTTCCACCTGTGCACTCCCTACTTATACCTCACTTCCCCTGCACTCCCTTGCCGGATCTTGTTGCCCTTGTGCCTAGTGAAAGCGTTCCCTTGTGTGTTCCTAGCCCGTGTTCCAGACCTCCTGCCGTTGCCCTGACTACGATCCTTGCTGCCTGCCCTGACCTTCTGCTACGTCCGACCTTGCTCTTGCCTTATCCCTTGTACCATGCCTATCTCAGCAGTCAGAGAGGTTGAGCCGTTGCCGGTGGATACGACCTGGTTGCTACCGCCGCTGCAAGACCATCCCGCTTTGCGGCGGGCTCTGGTGAAAACCAGTAGCTACTTAGAACCGGTCCACCGACACGGTCCTCGCCAAACCCTCTCTGACACAGAGGATCCACCTCCAGCCTGCCGATCCGTGACAATGTGTCTGTGGATGCCACGCGGGTGCCCGCTAGAAGAGAAGAAGAGGGGGAAAGTTCAGATGGGGAGACAGAGAGGAGGAGGAGACGAGTTGGAAGCAGGGGGAGATCATCGCAAGGAGCTAGTGGCACAGTCAGACAGCATGCATCGGCACCCGGGGTCAGCCAGACGGGACGCCAATCAACGCATTCTGTTGCCACCACCAGAATGCCGTCATCGCAGAGCTCAGCAGTGTGGCATTTTTTTGTGTGTCTGCCTCTGACAACAGCGAGGCCAAACGCCTATGGGATCAACACGTCAGTACAAGCAGCACACAAAGTCAAAGCCGTCATCCTTCTCCTGGTCCAGCATCTTCAGCCAGGTCAATCACTGCTGCCCTCCTTGCCCCCTCTCAACCATCCGCCTCTCCGTCTCTCGCCTTGAGCAATTCCTGCTCATCTGCCCACAGTCAGGTGTCTGTCAAGGAGATGTTTGAGTGCAAGAAGACAATGTCTCAAAGTCACCCCCTAGCCCGGCGTCTGACAGTTGGCTTGTCAGAACTGCTAGCCAGCCAGCTTTTACCATACAAGCTGGTGGAGTCTGAGGCCTTTAAAAAATTTGTAGCCATTGGGACACCGCAGTGGAAGGTACCCGGACGAAATTTTTTTGCACAAAAGGCAATCCCCAACCTTTACTCCATTGTGCAAAAGGAAATTATGGCATGTCTGGCACACACTGTAGGGGCAAGGGTCCATCTGACCACTGATACCTGGTCTGCAAAGCATGGTCAGGGCAGGTATATCACCTACACTGCTCATTGGGTAAACCTGGTGATGGCTGCCAAGCATGTAATGCGTGGCTCTGCAGAGGAGTTGGTGACACCACCACGACTTGCAGGCAGACCTGCTGCCACCTCCTCTACTCCTCCTACTCCATCCTCTTCCATAACATCCTCGGCCGAGTCCTCTTCCACTGCTGCGTCTTGCCCCACATCACCGGCACCCCCCCCCCCCCCCCAGTTCCCCATGTGCTATTCCACATCCCGGTTACGGCAGTGTCACGCCATCTTGGGGTTGACTTGCCTCAAAGCAGAGAGTCACATCGCACCAGCGCTCCTTTCGGCCCTGAACGCACAGGTGGACCAGTGGCTGACTTTGCACCAACTGGAGATCGGCAAGGTGGTTTGTGACAACGGAACAAATTTGTTGGCGGCATTGAGGTTGGACAAGTTGACACGTGTCAAATGTGTGTAATCTGATTGTACAACGCTTTGTGCTCAAGTACCCAGGCTTACAGGATGTCCTGAAACAGTCCAGGAAGGTGTGTGGCCATTTCAGGCGTTCCTACATGGCCATGGCGCACTTGTCAGATATCCAGCAGCCAAACAACATGCCAGTGAGGCACTTGATTTGCAACAGCCCGACACGTTGGAATTCAACACTCCTAATGTTCGACCGCCTGCTCCAACAAGAAAAAGCCGTCAACGAATATTTGTATGACCGGGGTGCTAGGACATGATCTGCGGAGCTGGGAATTTTTTTTTGCTACGTTACTGGAGGCTCATGCGCAATGCCTGTAGGCTCATGCATCCTTTTGAGGAGGTGACAAACCTGGTCAGTCGCACCGAAGGCACCATCAGCGACATCATACCGTTTGTTTTCTTCCTGGAGCGTACCCTGCGCAGAGTGCTGGATCAGGCAGTAGATGAGCGTGAAGAAGAAGAGTTGTGGACACCATCACCACCAGAAACAGCCTTATCAGCATCGCTTGCTGGACCTGCGGCAATGAGGAGAAATGTGGCTTTGAAGAGGAGGAGGAAGACCAACCACAGCAGGCATCCCAAGGTGCTCCTTGTCACCTATCTGGTTCCCGTGGTGTTGTACGTGGCTGGGGGGAAGAAGATTATACCTTCCCTGACATCACTGAGGACGAGGAACAGGACATGAGTAGCTCGGCATCCGTCCTTGTGCAAATAGGGTCTTTCATGCTGTCATGCCTGTTGAAGGACCCTCGTATAAAAAGGATGAAGGAGAACGACCTGTACTGGGTGTCCGCGCTACTAGACCCCCGGTATAAACATAAAGTGCCTGACATGTTACCGCATTACAGCAAGGCGGAAAGGATTCAGCAGGTCAAAAATAAATTAAGAAGTATGCTGTACACAGCGTATAAGGGTCATGTCACAGCACAACAGGGATCTAAAAGGGGAAGAGGTGAAAGTAATCCTCCTCCTCCTCCCACGAACACGCCGGCAAGGACAGGAAGCTGTACAGACATGCTGTTGATGGAGGACATGCGGAGCTTTTTAAGTCCTATGCATCGCCACAGCCCTTCAGGGTCCACCATCAGAGAACGACTTGAGCGACAGGTAGCAGACTACCTGGCCTTAACCGCAGATATTGACACTCTGAGGAGCGATGAACCCCTTGACTACTGGGTTTGCCGGCTTGACCTGAGGCCTGAGCTATCACAATTTGCGCTCGAACTTCTGACCTGTCCCGCTTCAAGTGTCCTGTCTGAAAGGACCTTCACTGCAGCAGGAGGTATTGGCACTGAGAAGAGGAGTCGCCTTGGTCAAAAAAGTCTGGATTACCTCACCTTTCTTAAGATGAATGAGGGATGGATCCCAAAAGGGACTGACACTGGGCGATACATTTGACTGAACAAGGCCTGATCAGATTACCTACCTTGGCCTTAAAATGGTCCACACTCTGCTGTATTTGAACTCTGAATGCCGGATGACTTGCGTGACTTATCCGCCACCAACTAGGGTTCAAGCCGCAATGTTTTAGGGCACTTTCTGCCTGGCAAAACAAACATACATTTTTCAGGCCGCTGCTACAATACCAAATTTTCCAGCCAGGTGTACATGCCTAATTTTTCTGGCCTCTGCTGCTAATTCCTGCTGATAATTCCCTTTACACATCCCAGGGTTAGCTGCTCTTTTGGACACCAAGTGAGGGCACTTTTACAGGACCGTAAAATAGCTCCTGCCCTCTACATAAACAGTGATTTACAGCTTCCAGCAGCGTTTTCTTACTTTCATATGCACTTTCAAATGTCTTGATTTGATCTGTATCAGTTATCTGCCTATTTTTCTTTAATCCTCACTTTTTCCTATTGTTGGATGACATTTTGGGAACTTTAGAACCAATTACCAGGTTTCCGTAGAGTTATGGTCTCAAGATACAATGGCTATAACATACAATGGTCGTCCCAGAGCCAATTAATATTGTAACTTAAGGGACCATTTTACTCTAAAAACCTGCTGACAGGTCAGTTTTAAAGGGAATCTGTTAGCTATAATTCACGTTCTAAACAGTTGACACTGTTAGATTTGTTAAATGTCATATATTTATCTGTGTTTTCATTACATAGAAAAACACTTTTATTCTCTGGGTGCCAAGTGTCAAAGAGGTGTTCCCAAGCCCCTAAAATGTTAAAGGAAATCTGTCATCAGAATCAGATTTCCTTTAAGGACAAGAGCACACCCTTGCTCCCCTCTGCCATTGCTGTCCTTGCTTGATTGACAGTCAGCTGGAAGCCGAGCCGTTTCCATATCTCGCACATGCTCACAATGTCGACCAAACAGGGAGGGGAACAAGAAGGTGTTCAAGCCTTTTAAGGGAACTCAGGCAGTAGAGGAAATAGCACGGTATTGTCTCCAGACACCCTTCTCTTCATATTCATATCTAAGACATTGGGCAAGCTCCCAGTAAACAGAAATTTTCAAAAATGTTATTGGTTTAGCTATCAGACATGGTTAAAATTTTTGATGTTTTTTTTTCATGGGAATCAATGTTGAATTGCAAAGTGTTGCATAGAAGATTTGGTAAAATCACTATTCGTATAACAATTTAAATGTGGATAGCCACAAAAGATGGGAGTACCCCTTAAGGGGTACTCGGTGGAAACCTTTTTTTTTTTTTTTTTTTTTTTTTTTTTAATCAACCGGTTCCCGAAAGTTAAACAGATGTGTAAATTACTTCTATAAAAAAAAATATATTCTTCCTGTACTTATCAGCTGTTGTATAATACAGACGAAGTTTCTTCTCTTTTTGGATTTCTTTTCTGTCTGACCACAGTGCTCTTTGCCGACACCTCTGTCCATGTCAGGAACTGTCCAAAGCAGGAGAGGTTTGCTATGGGAAATTGTTCCTGCTCTGGACAGTTCCTGACATAGACAGAGGTGTCAGCAGAGAGCACCGTGGACAGAAAAAAATAAATTAAAAAATAAACAAAGTTCCTCTGTATTATACAGCAGCTGATAAGTACAGGAAGGATTAAGATTTTTAAATAGAAATAATTTACAAATCTGTTTAACTTTCTGGCACCAGTTGGTTTTAAAAAAAATTAAAAAAAATTCCACTGGAGTACCCCTTTAAAGTATTCCTCCACTGGCCAATGTTCGGAAGTAAATGTTCCGAATGCTGTTTTCGCGTTGCGGGGGTCGGTCACACCCCTTGTGACATCATGGCCATGCCCCTCAATGCAAGTCCATGGGAGGGGGCGTGACCACCATCACGCCCCCTCCCATAGACTTGCATTGAGGGGCATGGCCATGATATCACAAGCTGCATGGGTTCAACCCCCTGCAGCGTGAAAACAGCGTTCAGAACATTTACTTCCGAACGCTGGCCAGTGGAGTACCCCTTTAAATATTGATGTACCCCCTACCAATCTGTGTAGTCAAGACACCCTTTTTTGGGTTAATAAATTGCATGTGAGTAACAAGTGCTCTAACTGACCATTTTTGCCCCTAGAAAGCATTCCAGATGCGGTAAATCTCTGGCCTTCAGAGCACACAATCTAAAACACTTAGTACAGTAAAAGAACATAAAAGAATGAGGGTTAACACTTTATTAAATAAACCCTGAGCGTGTCCTGAAGTGTGAACATTCATACAACGCATCCATTAGCTCAGTTCTTTTCTGGTAATATAACTGCATTACTTGATACAATATGTCTTTATATCTCTGCCCTGGATACAATATTGATTTCAGGCAATACATACTTGCTGTACAAGGCTATGAATTTATGATTGGAGATTCATCTTCCATTGTTCTCACTACTCACAATTGACACATTAATACATAGACCGAATTCAATGAACAGTGGAACTGGAGGGATTATTGGTAAAATAGATGTTGTGTTTGTTCTTGCCCAATCAGCACATTGAGCATAATACTTCGTATTGATCAGCAAATTTACTATTGCAGAGCGGCATTAAATTGGAGTAAAAGACCCAGGCTGGTTTCTCTGTAGGAAAATGATATTTAAGAACAAGCCTGACCTATATTCTTTTATTTAAGGCTGTGAAGTGCCTGTAAAATAAATTACTAAGCATAATGTAAAAGAGATAGCAGAAAGGACAACATAGAGATGTTTGCAAAGTAATTGTCACGATGCCGGCTGGCAGGAGGTGGATCCTCTGTGCCAGAGAGGGATTGGCGTGGACCGTGCTAGTGGACCGGTTCTAAGTCACTACTGGTTTTCACCAGAGCCCGCCGCAAAGCGGGATGGTCTTGCTGCGGCGGTAGTGACCAGGTCGTATCCACTAGCAACGGCTCAACCTCTCTGACTGCTGAAGATAGGCGCGGTACAAGGGAGTAGACAGAAGCAAGGTCGGACGTAGCAGAAGGTCGGGGCAGGCAGCAAGGATCGTAGTCAGGGGCAACGGCAGGAGGTCTGGAACACAGGCTAGGAACACACAAGGAAACGCTTTCACTGGCACAATGGCAACAAGATCCGGCGAGGGAGTGCAGGGGAAGTGAGGTATAAATAGGGAGTGCACAGGTGAACACACTAATTAGAACCACTGCGCCAATCAGCGGCGCAGTGGCCCTTTAAATCGCAGAGACCTGGCGCGCGCGCGCCCTAGGGAGCGGGGCCGCGCGCGCCGGGACAGGACCGACGGAGAGCGAGTCAGGTACGGGAGCCGGGGTGCGCATCGCGAGCGGGCGCCACCCGCATCGCGAATCGCATCCCGGCTGGAGGCGGTATCGCAGCGCACCGGGTCAGTGGATCTGACCGGAGCGCTGCAGTAGCGAGAGTGTAGCGAGCGCTCCGGGGAGGAGCGGGGACCCGGAGCGCTCGGCGTAACAGTACCCCCCCCCCCCTTGGGTCTCCCCCTCTTCTTAGAGCCTGAGAACCTGAGGAGCAGACTTTTGTCTAGGATATTGTCCTCAGGTTCCCAGGATCTCTCTTCAGGACCACAACCCTCCCAATCGACTAAAAAAAAAGTTTTCCCTCTGACCTTCTTGGAGGCCAGTATCTCCTTTACGGAGAAGATGTCCGAGGAGCCGGAAACAGGAGTGGGAGAAACAAGTTTGGGAGAGAAACGGTTGATGATGAGTGGTTTAAGAAGAGAAACGTGAAAGGCATTAGGAATACGAAGAGAAGGAGGAAGAAGAAGTTTGTAAGAGACAGGATTAATCTGGCACAAAATTTTGAAAGGACCAAGATAGCGTGGTCCCAATTTGTAGCTAGGGACACGGAAGCGGACATATTTAGCGGAGAGCCATACCTTGTCTCCAGGAGAAAAAATGGGGGGAGCTCTTCTTTTCTTATCAGCAAACTTCTTCATGCGTGATGAAGCCTGTAAGAGAGAATTTTGGGTCTCTTTCCATATGGTGGAAAGATCACGAGATATTTCATCCACAGCGGGCAAACCAGAGGGCAAGGGAGTAGGGAGGGGGGGAAGAGGGTGACGGCCGTACACCACGAAAAATGGGGATTTGGAGGAAGATTCAGAGACTCTGAAGTTATACGAGAATTCGGCCCATGGTAGAAGATCTGCCCAGTCATCCTGGCGGGAGGAAACAAAATGCCGTAAATAATCACCCAGGACCTGGTTAATTCTTTCTACTTGCCCATTGGATTGAGGATGATATGCAGAAGAAAAGTTTAATTTAATCTTGAGTTGTTTACAGAGAGCCCTCCAGAATTTTGACACGAATTGGACGCCTCTATCCGAGACGATCTGCGTGGGCAACCCGTGAAGACGAAAAATGTGTACAAAAAATTGTTTTGCCAACTGAGGCGCTGAAGGAAGACCAGGAAGAGGGATGAAATGTGCCATCTTGGAGAATCGATCAACGACCACCCAAACAACAGTGTTGCCACGGGATGGGGGTAAGTCTGTAATAAAGTCCATACCAATCAGAGACCAAGGCTGTTCGGGGACAGGCAGAGGATGAAGAAGACCAGCGGGCTTCTGGCGAGGAGTCTTATCCCGGGCACAGACAGTGCAGGCTCGCACAAAATCCACAACATCCGTCTCCAGGGTCGGCCACCAATAGAAACGAGAGATGAGTTGCACGGATTTCTTGATGCCCGCATGACCTGCGAGATGGGAGGAGTGACCCCATTTGAGGATTCCGAGGCGTTGGCGTGGAGAGACGAAGGTCTTCCCTGGAGGAGTTTGCCTGATGGAGGCTGGAGAAGTGGAGATCAGGCAGTCAGGAGGAATGATGTGTTGCGGAGAGAGCTCTACTTCCGAGGCATCCGAGGAACGAGAGAGAGCATCGGCCCTAATGTTCTTATCGGCAGGCCGAAAGTGAATTTCAAAATTAAATCGGGCAAAGAACAGAGACCACCTGGCCTGGCGAGGATTCAGCCGTTGGGCAGACTGGAGATAGGAGAGGTTCTTGTGATCGGTGTAAATAATAACTGGAAATCTTGATCCCTCCAGCAGATGCCTCCATTCCTCAAGTGCTAATTTAATGGCTAGAAGCTCTCGATCCCCGATGGAGTAGTTCCTCTCCGCCGGAGAGAAGGTCCTAGAAAAAAAACCACAAGTAACAGCATGCCCGGAAGAATTTTTTTGTAGAAGGACCGCTCCAGCTCCTACTGAGGAGGCATCAACCTCCAATAGGAAGGGTTTAGATGGGTCAGGTCTGGAGAGCACGGGAGCCGAAGAAAAGGCAGACTTGAGCTGTTTAAAGGCGTCTTCCGCTTGAGGAGGCCATGACTTAGGATTGGCATTCTTTTTGGTTAAAGCCACGATAGGAGCCACAATGGTGGAAAAATGTGGAATAAATTGTCTGTAATAATTGGCGAACCCCAAAAAACGTTGGATAGCACGGAGTCCGGAGGGGCGTGGCCAATCTAAGACGGCAGAGAGTTTGTCTGGATCCATTTGTAGTCCCTGGCCAGAGACCAAGTATCCTAGGAAAGGAAGAGATTGACATTCAAACAGACATTTCTCCATTTTGGCATAAAGTTGATTGTCACGAAGTCTCTGAAGAACCATGCGGACATGCTGGCGGTGTTCTTCTAGATTGGCAGAAAAAATCAGGATATCGTCCAGATATACAACAACACAGGAATATAAGAGATCACGAAAAATTTCATTAACAAAGTCTTGGAAGACGGCAGGGGCGTTGCACAGGCCAAAGGGCATGACCAGATACTCAAAGTGTCCATCTCTAGTGTTAAATGCCGTTTTCCATTCATCCCCCTCTCTGATGCGGATGAGATTATAAGCACCTCTTAAGTCCAGTTTGGTAAAGATGTGGGCACCTTGGAGGCGATCAAAGAGTTCAGAGATGAGAGGTAGGGGGTAGCGGTTCTTTACCTTGATTTTATTAAGACCGCGGTAGTCAATGCAAGGACGAAGGGAGCCATCTTTTTTGGACACAAAGAAAAATCCGGCTCCGGCAGGAGAGGAGGATTTGCGGATAAAGCCCTTTTTTAAATTTTCCTGGATGTACTCAGACATAGCAAGAGTCTCTGGGGCAGAGAGAGGATAAATTCTGCCCCGGGGTGGAGTAGTGCCCGGGAGGAGGTCAATAGGACAGTCATAAGGCCTGTGAGGAGGTAGAGTCTCAGCTTGTTTTTTGCAAAAAACATCCGCAAAGTCCATATAGGGCTTAGGGAGACCGGTTACAGGGGGAACCACAGAGTCACGGCAAGGAGTACTGGGAACCGGTTTAAGGCAGTCCTTGAAACAAGAGGGGCCCCAACTCTTGATCTCCCCAGTGGACCAATCCAGGGTTGGGGAATGGTGTTGAAGCCAGGGTAGTCCAAGGAGAATTTCGGAAGTGCAATTGGGGAGGACCAAAAACTCAATTTTCTCGTGATGAGGTCCGATGCACATTAGGAGGGGCTCCGTGCGGAAACGTATGGTACAGTTCAATCTTTCATTGTTAACACAATTGATGTAGAGGGGTCTGGCGAGACTGGTCACTGGGATGTTGAACCTGTTGACGAGAGAGGCCAAAATAAAATTTCCTGCAGATCCGGAATCCAAGAAGGCCATAGTAGAGAAGGAGAAGGTAGAGGCAGATATCCGCACAGGCACAGTAAGACGTGGAGAAGCAGAGTTGACATCAAGGACTGTCTCCTTGTGCGGAGTCAGCGTACGTCTTTCCAGGCGGGGAGGACGGATAGGACAATCCTTCAGGAAGTGTTCGGTACCGGCACAGTACAGGCAGAGATTCTCCATGCGGCGTCGTGTCCTCTCTTGAGGTGTCAGGCGAGACCGGTCGACCTGCATAGCCTCCACGGCGGGAGGCACAGGAACGGATTGCAGGGGACCAGAGGAGAGAGGAGCCGGGGAGAAAAAATGCCTCGTGCGAACAAAGTCCATATCCTGGCGGAGCTCCTGACGCCTTTCGGAAAAACGCATGTCAATGCGAGTGGCTAGATGAATGAGTTCATGTAGGTTAGCAGGGATTTCTCGTGCGGCCAGAACATCTTTAATGTTGCTGGATAGGCCTTTTTTAAAGGTCGCGCAGAGGGCCTCATTATTCCAGGATAGTTCTGAAGCAAGAGTACGGAATTGTACGGCGTACTCGCCAACGGAAGAATTACCCTGGACCAGGTTCAACAGGGCAGTCTCAGCAGAAGAGGCTCGGGCAGGTTCCTCAAAGACACTTCGAATTTCCGAGAAGAAGGAGTGTACAGAGGCAGTGACGGGGTCATTGCGGTCCCAGAGCGGTGTGGCCCATGACAGAGCTTTTCCAGACAGAAAGCTGACTACGAAAGCCACCTTAGACCTTTCAGTAGGAAACTGGTCCGACATCATCTCCAAGTGCAGGGAACATTGAGAAAGAAAGCCACGGCAAAATTTTGAGTCCCCATCAAATTTATCCGGCAAGGATAGTCGTAGGCCTGAAGCGGCCACTCGCTGCGGAGGAGGTGCAGGAGCTGGCGGAGGAGATGATTGCTGAAGCTGTGATAGTAGCTGCTGTAGCATCACGGTCAGTTGAGACAGCTGGTGGCCTTGTTGCGCTATCTGTTGTGACTGCTGGGCGACCACCGTGGTGAGGTCGGCGACAACTGGCAGAGGGACTTCAGCGGGATCCATGGCCGGATCTACTGTCACGATGCCGGCTGGCAGGAGGTGGATCCTCTGTGCCAGAGAGGGATTGGCGTGGACCGTGCTAGTGGACCGGTTCTAAGTCACTACTGGTTTTCACCAGAGCCCGCCGCAAAGCGGGATGGTCTTGCTGCGGCGGTAGTGACCAGGTCGTATCCACTAGCAACGGCTCAACCTCTCTGACTGCTGAAGATAGGCGCGGTACAAGGGAGTAGACAGAAGCAAGGTCGGACGTAGCAGAAGGTCGGGGCAGGCAGCAAGGATCGTAGTCAGGGGCAACGGCAGGAGGTCTGGAACACAGGCTAGAAACACACAAGGAAACGCTTTCACTGGCACAATGGCAACAAGATCCGGCGAGGGAGTGCAGGGGAAGTGAGGTATAAATAGGGAGTGCACAGGTGAACACACTAATTAGAACCACTGCGCCAATCAGCGGCGCAGTGGCCCTTTAAATCGCAGAGACCCGGCGCGCGCGCGCCCTAGGGAGCGGGGCCGTGCGCGCCGGGACAGGACCGACGGAGAGCGAGTCAGGTACGGGAGCCGGGGTGCGCATCGCGAGCGGGCGCCACCCGCATCGCGAATCGCATCCCGGCTGGAGGCGGTATCGCAGCGCACCGGGTCAGTGGATCTGACCGGAGCGCTGCAGTAGCGAGAGTGTAGCGAGCGCTCCGGGGAGGAGCGGGGACCCGGAGCGCTCGGCGTAACAGTAATACACTGATATCAATTGATCAGATTACTGCATTTTTATTAAAGTTTTAATTCCCTTTACACAGTCCCTCTTGCTAGAAGAGTTTAGAAAAACGAAGCTGTAACGCCCATTTATATGCGGCTATTTGTAGGCAAGCCTGGTAGCAAGTGATTTCCGCACAGCACCCCCACAGGGGAAATAAAGAATTGCATGGTGACTATTAAAATCAATGGGTTGTCTGTAAAATAAAAAAAAATACACTGGATCAATATGTGCTACAATGTAGCATTGCCCATGGTGCCTAAGCTTATATTTGCTTGCACAATGTAGCTAGTGTAAGCAATGTGTCTTTTTGAGTTTATCGGATAGTATTTTTACAGTAAAGAAGGTATGATCATAAATGAGCAACTAGGGTCAAAAAGTGTGCCTTCTATATGTTACAGGTACTGTGCATTAATACAGGCATGAACAAGTATACCCACTGTCTAAGCATTAGATCACTGGGCTGTAGAAATAACCACCCACGTGACATAATCTTTAGAAACTTGAAGGACTAGAAAAAGATTTAAATGCCTGATTTAAAGGGGTACTCCACTGGAATTTTTGGCATCAACTGGTGCCAAAAAGTTAAACACATTTGTAAATTACTTCTATTAAAACATCTTAATCCTTCCCGTACTTATCAGCTGCTGTATGATCTACAGGAAGTTCTTTTCATTTTGAATTTTCTTTCTGTCTGACCACAGTGCTCTCTGCTGACACCTCTGCCCATTTTATGAACTGTCCAAAGTAGGAGCAAATCTCCATAGAAAACCTCTCCTGCTCTGGACAGTTCCAGAAATGGACAGAGGTGTCAGCAGAGAGCACTGTGGTCAGACAGAAAGGAAATTCAAAAAGAAAATAACTTCCTGTGGATCATACAGCAGCTGATAAGTACTAGAAGGATTAAGATTTTTTAATTGAAGTAATTTACAAATCTGTTTAACTTTCTGGCACAAGTTGAGTTAAAAAAAATATATATAATAATTAAAGTGCAGTAGTAGAATAGTTACAGCTGACAACAATTTCCTGCTAGTCAATGGGGTATCAGTGTTGGACTTATCATTGGGATTCCCCAGAAGGCCAAGGCTGCCACAATGATAAGTCCCAAAGGCATACTTTCCAACTGACCCCAGACCTACCTGGCATTGGTTAAACCGTTGGGTGACTTTCAGATGTAACAGAGGGCTACACCAGGGAGTGGAGTCTAAGGGCTAATGCGCATCTTTACCCTTAAAGGGTTACTCCGCCCCTAGACATTTCATCCCCTATCCAAAGGATAGGGGAAAAGATGTCAGATCACCGGGGTCCTCCTGCTGGGGACCCCCGCAATATAGCAAGCAGGACCCCAGCAGTGGGACCCCGGTGATCTGACATCTTATTCCCTATCATGTACAAATTTCTCATGCTCCATATTCCTACGCATTTTTCCCATATCTTTCAGATGGGTTCATCAGGGTTGAAGGAGAAATTTTGAACATATTACAGATTAAACATAAAACAATAAGATGTGCTTGAGGCGAAAAAAGAACATGATACTAGATATTGATGAGAAAGTCACTGTCAGTCACAGTCAGATGGTCATGATCAATGATCAATGGTCAAATTGTGATGTATGTGCAAAAAAAGGGGGTTTGTTAATAACATCCAAATTACTGTCTCACAATTAATATGAGGTAGATATATGCACAAAATTATACAGCATGTTATATTCAGCAGTTTATTCGATGTATTAGAGATGTCAGTAGATGGATGCCTTAGTAATTATGCATCAACAGTGGTGTCCTAAAATGAAATTAGGAAAATATACTTTATTTACTTCACTGTTAGTATACAAATGGTGACTATAAAAAAATATATATATATAAAAAGCTGTATAAGCATGTACCTTTTTTCTAGGTACCATAGGACTGATGATTTAACTAGAAACAGTAGAAGGATGGTACCCAAAATTAGATGACTGTATAAAAAACAATGAAGGTGTAACTTAGGTACTTATTTCAGCCCCTCACAGAAGACCGTAAAACACTCTTCTTACCGGACTCTTGTATTCACAAGACAAATCCTAAGAATATGCTGCGTGGTCCTCTTAATCATCAGGCTGATGAGCCCAGAAGATATTTGATAATAGGAAGCAGCTAGGAAAAAAGGGGGATAATGTCCCCTGTAGAAAATTTAAAGATGACTAGAGGGTGACTGTGCATAGATAAATAAAACGGCAAAACAATGACAAAGGTACCACATTAATGAATATTTATGATACCTATATGAAAGGGGCTATAGATAATTATAGTGTGTGATAACAGTAACATCCTATATAGTGCATATGGCCAGTATCTCTTTAGCAAATGTGTTAAATGTGCACAATTGTCTTATAAGGTAATGCATGAGATAGATGGTTAAATAACCCTTCTTCTACATGCCGATAAAGTAGTGAAGCACAAATAATAAGGCATAAAGTGCAAAGGATAAATCATAGACTTTAACAACAAAAACAACAAAGACGTGGCCTCAAAGGAGGTGTTCAACCCCTAATGCAGTTGTACGTAAACAAAGAGATTAAGTCGGCACTGCTGCGAGGGATAACATGCACTGGTAATGCTAGTAGACTCCCGATCGGCATAGACTCCGAAACCCTGGACCCTAGACTGGTGGTGCTCAGTCCGCGATGAAGCAAGCAAAGCTGGAATTTGAGACACAGAATAGACGTCACTCACCGCTCTTCAGGGTAGCTTTATTTCTTCAAACAAACGGAGCCGCAGGCAGGTGGGACTCAGCGGTCGGCAGGGGGCGGTTGTGCACATATATTGGGGGAGCAGATCCTAGACTTGTGGTCTGTTGCTAGGGGCGATCCCCAGCATAAAAATGCATACAATGGAGGATTCCTGCAGCAGACTACAAGTACCACAATATAATCCTACACCAGATAAAAAGGTGTGGATGTATAACACTTAATAATACCAAACAGTAATTTAGGTGCACAACTGTGGCAGATGTAAACAATGACATTGGCTAATCCTCAACATTGATATTAAAATTGAGACATTAGCCAGTATATCCTTAGATGAAGGACATACCTGAGCCCGCACACCGACGCCAAGGTTTCTCAAGTGGTGCACCTAAATTCCTGTTTTGTAAATCATAGACTTACCAGTCTGGATGACTGTGTTAGATGCAAGTTGTGACCGGAAGGTAACGCCGCTCACTACATGCTGGTGTCAGGAACCAGCTGAGTGCGTTTCACGGCACGGAAGTGATGCGCATAGTTGGAGCGCATACTTCCGGATGTTATGTGATACACATCAGTAACCAATAGGAGATCACTATACGATATTGAGCATCCTCCAATCACTAGAGGTAAGGTGCGTTGGTGAGGTGCCTATTTCAAATGAATGAAATGCATCAGATTTCAGAACTAATCGCCTATGACATCCCTAATAGATGTAATGTGCAAAAGATGAATAGAGCCATAGTAACCGGCCTATATATGGAACGCAATTCATTCCAAAGAGTATCACATAGAATGCCCAAAGTATATACATAATAAACTCTGCACTTATATGCTATTTGGATGCAACAACTATATATAACCCGATAGTCACAGCCGGGACCGGCACATTCAGAGTTAATAAAGTTTGATGTACATAAGTTCCATAATGATCAATGTAACATTTATTACTTTAGGGGGCATAATAGCACCCCAGATACAATAGACCATACACTGATTAATGAAATTTGGTGCACCATAAGTTACATAATGGTTACAAGAGATTGATGTGATATATATAAAATTTAATAGGCATAGTAAAACCCCAGATACAATAGACCCTGTACTGACTGATGATCCTGATATTTGTAGATCATATATGACGAGATTGAATTCATTATGGATTTTATGTTAAAGTGGGATAATAGAATAAACCAGACTATGGCAAAGTTGATAAAAGATGGTTATATTAATGGTCAGAAAAAGCTTTTCTTAGATGTATCAGACACTTGAGACTATTTAGATTTCATAGTTTTTTTTAGATTAATTAAATAAAAGAACAGAAGGATGTTGTTTCATTTAGTCCTCTTAGGGCTACTGAGCGCACATGGTATATCCATTTTGCCTCCTTCTGAAGGAGTATTTTGTCCACATCACCACCTCTCCGATCCACCTTGAGTACCTCAATCACCTGAAATGATATAACACAGGGGTTTTTGGTGTGATGGATGTGCATGTGGTTTGGAATCGGCTTGTCCCTTTTGTGCTTTATGTCTCCAATATGCTCCAAGATGCGACGTCTTAGCTCCCTGGTTGTTTTCCTGATGTAGATCAAGTTTTACAGTTGGCATAGAAGGCCCAAATGAAGAAACAGTATACAGTACTGGTGCTCAGTCATCTGGGATAAAGGGAGTGGTCCTTTTGTAAACTTAAGAATCAAGAAGTACTGTATGCAAATGTTTAGCAGAAAGAAACACTATTTGGAGATCACTTTGGAGTAATCCCTTACCACTAGGTTTTATTCCTTATGGGCTGATTTACAAATAACCTTTCAGCATTGATGCTATGTCCTGTGTGTATTTATAACCCTGAATGTATATTTTGGTTGAGTAGTTTAAAGAGGCTCAGAAGGTGGTTGTTCCCACTGTCAGCTCCTGGTCTGTGCTTCACTTGATCTCCCTAGCTTCTGCCATTCCTCTTATGATCTACTATACCTGAAATTTTTGTGTGAGAGGTTATTGGCGCCTTAGGAACCAATGTATTTTTGGGAGATAGAGAGGTTGTTGGGCTTCCTTAGGTACCATGGTATTTTTTGTGTCCCAGAAAGATGATTGACCACCTTTAGGCACCACTATATTCTTGTGTGACAGAGAGGTTATTGGGTCCCCTTAGATATCATTGTATTCTTGTGTGACCAAAAGGTTAGTGACCCCTTACGCACCTTGGTATTCTTCTGTGACATAGAGGTTGTTGGGCCACTTTATTAATTGATGTATTCTTGTGTGGCAGAGAGGTTGTTGGGCCTCCTAAGGCACGTATATATTTTTCTGTGACATGAAGGTTGACGCCTCCTTAGACACCATGGTATTTTTGTGAGCCAGAGTGGTTGTTGGGCCTCTTAAACATCAATGTATTTTTGTGTCACACAGAGGTTATTTAAAATCAAGCAAGACAGTGCTCCATAGCATAAAACCAACAGGACAAGAGGAAAAGTCAGGTGAGAATAGCACTTAGCCCCGTGAATAGTAACTTGAAAGGATGCTTTAGAACATAAGTGCAGGGTATTCAACGCTGGAATGGACCGACAACCAGGTAAAAGCAAATGGTGTTTATTGGACCAGCATGCAATGTACGTTTCACAGCATGAACTGCTGCTTCATCAGACATCCCTGCATTATGTTCTGAAGCGTACTTTCAAGTTACACAGAGGTAATTGACCTTTTTAGACACTATTATATTCTTATTGAGTCCCATTAGATACTACTTTATTCCTGTGTGGTAGAAAGGTTATTGTCTCCTACAGGCACCAAGTGGCAGGTACAACTTCAACCCCTGCACCCCTTTTGGTACAACACTGGTAAAAATGTTTAATGTTTTGCTAAAAAAAAAAATCACTGAGATTATAACATAATACTATACATTCACAATAGAAGAAAAGCTCCAGGAGTTGTACTGAACTGTGTCCATAAGTGATAAATAAACCTACTATAGAAATATATCCAAGAAATTAGGTAACACATAACATCATTTCACATTAGAAGAGTTAAAGTTGTATTTGCTGACTGACGGCAGATTCATTGTGAGATCACTGAGCCTCCGCTGTATGGAAAAGCTATTTTCTTAAGTGACAAAAGAACATGATTTGAGAACAGATTCAATTGTTTTA
Source organism: Hyla sarda (assembly GCF_029499605.1). NCBI lineage: Eukaryota > Metazoa > Chordata > Amphibia > Anura > Hylidae > Hyla > Hyla sarda. Next base: position 58,471,189 of record NC_079200.1, read on the forward strand.
TATGCAATAACATAATTGAAAATTCAGGTTCATTCATGCACAGGATGCAATGAATTTCCTATTACTTGGGAAGCAAGCTTTTCTTTATTATCACCTGTCTAAACAAGCAAAATAACCCAAATAAGTGTTAAATTCATGTGGGTAAGGACTGGCAGGGGTTAATTGACAATTACTTATATGGTAGACAACAGGGGCAAGGGGAGAGGGGGCCAGGTTTTTTTTAACCAAGTGTTAATGATGTCTTAAGAAACAATAGGGTTATTTCTAATAAGCAACTATGAATACAATGGTGATGATGAATATACAAAAAAAAGCAAATAGTATAAAAGCACTTAATTGCATATATACACTGAGAACTTAATATATACTGAGTGGTTAATATATATCACATTGCTACATCTAATGTACACAGCTGAATGGTAATTTGGTCACATGTCATCCACTAACCAATGATTGCAGAAGAAAGTCCCTAGTCCAACTTTCCTCTTCTGGTGAAATGGGTGGACCTAAACCTGTTGTAATTAGTGCAGGCCTGCCAGAGCAACATGTGTGTTCCTCGGCTCTGCTTCCCTAAGGAGACCAAGTATAGTGGTTCTAGGTTTGCTAATGCTAAGCGTACCTTACATAGTCGACATGTCACCAGTCTAGCCTACAATCAAGTTGCAATTCCTGATCCCTGTTCTAATCCACGCAGTGAGGGAGAATTTTCATCTTTTCAAGAGAGGAGAAGTTGTACAAGGGACTCTCTGCATTACTCTGACCATTATTCAGGGCCACACGATCAGGTGCTGCTTCTTGCCAAGTCAGAGAGACTTCCCTAGATGTGCTTTCCGAAGTGTTGTGTCACAGATTAGAGCCAATAAGTAGAGTCCTATTTTTCACCTTGCACCATGGTAAACTAACCCATGAAGATCCTCGTTCAGCCATTATAGTTAATAACATTACATACTGTAGACACCACGTATCAAATATCACCCTTTCCTCCCCAATTAATTAATAGTGCAAAAGGGAGTTGCCACCAGCAAGAGGTTTTGTTTCTGCAGTGGTCATTAGAGGGGAAATGCAGAATTACATGGTCACCATTGGCAAGAGACATTTAACTATTTCCTCTCCATCTGCATAGGTTTATTTAAATGTAGAAAATGTTTCTTCATTTACACATTTTTCCCTAATAGAATCTGTCCTACTAAAACAGAGAAATCTACCTTTAGTCACATTTGACTGACCAATATGGATTCTAATGACACTTGATTTTAAGCAAGAGGGATGTGCGCTTCATTAGACTAATATATCTCACCAGCTATTTATCAACCACAAATTCAATTACACTGTCCTGCAGAGCGAATTACCACCTCAGACGATCGTAGCGGGAATTCCCACAGACCGGTCAATGGAGCTCATATCCCAGTCTCCTCATAGATCTTGTGCCTTCATCATCTACCATTGGGATGATTATACATCAGCCTCAGAGTTATCTGAATCAGTAGACAGTGCATGTTTCCTCTCTCGGTACAGACAATGGCATACCTAAAATAGTAGCTGATCTGGCAGTTGCTTTGGGGCTGATGGAAAAGAGGGACACCAACTCTGGTTGGCTACCTTCTGGTTCCCAATGGAAATGTTTCTACTTTTGAATGGCCCCCTTTATTTTAACATATAATGTATTGTGAAACAAATAAAAACTGAAATAAAATAGAGGGTGAACTGCAAAAACCTAATAAAAATAAATAAATTCTGCTATTTTTCTGTCTATGGAGCTGTTTGAGGGCTCATTTTTTGTGTGGGGAGCTGTAGTAGTCAATTGAGTTTTCACATTTACAAACATAGCAGAAGAAAGCTTCTAGAACTATCCGGAGGATGCCCTCAGCAGATGTTATATAGTAAGTGTGGGTCCACTATCTAGCAGGAATTATTGAGTTGTTTCTTTTGCCAGCACCAGGTGGTAAATGAATGATTAATAAATAATTCCTCCCTATTGGGCTTGTAGTCCATAGCAATAACGTGTCATATCCATGTACACAGAAGTATTGTGAAGAAGCAGGAGGCAGTAAACATCTTTATATTCTTCTGTAATATTTTTTTTTTCAGTAAAGCTGTTTCCACATACAGAGTATCAGGGATCAGGAGTAGCAACTTGATTGTAGACTAGACTGGTGGCATCTGGCCTATATGTAAGGTATTCTTAGCATTAGCAAAACGTTTGGCGCGACAAGCACACTTTGTCTAGCCAACGTGTTGGCGAGACACAGTGTGCTTGTCACACTAAACAGTGTGCTTGTCACCCTGCATCTAAGACATATGTACCTGCCGAATATTTCCTAATAAAACAAGACTGGTTAATGCGACTTTCTTTGATAGACAGTATAGCAAGCTTACTACCGTATTTATCGGGGTATACCACGCACCGGCCTATAACACGCACCCTCATTTTTACAAGGATATTTGGGTAAAAATAAGTTTTTTAACGAAATACTCTTTGTAAAATGAGGGTGTGTGTGTGCATGTGCATACCATGATAGACTGTTTCTGACCCCGCAGAAGTGCGGCTTTTGCGGGGTCAGAGCCCGCAGTCGCTGCCAGCTTCTCTCCCCCTGCCTTTCCTGGGGTCTAGAGTCCTGCTGCGGCCGCTTCTCTCCCCCTGGCTATCCAGAGACTGCTGCCGCTGCCACATTACCTCCCCCATCCCCGGTTTTATAATTACCTGTTCCCAGGGTCCACGCTGGTTCTGGCTCCGGAGGCGTCCTTAGCTGTCACTGTGCACTGGGCCACTGATGGTGACGTCGCGTTGAAGACATCACTCGTCAGTGCGCAGCGCATAGCAACAAAGCAGGAGACCGCCGGAGCCAGAAGCAGTGCGGACCCCGGGAACAAGTAATTATAAAACCGGGATGGGGGAGGCAATGGGGCAGTGGCAGCGGCGGTCTCTGGACCCCAGGATAGGCAGGGGCAGAGAAGAGGGCAGCAATGGCAGGTCTCTGGACCTGCAAAAGCCGCTGCAGTTCATTGATTTAAAGTGCCCGCTTTAAATCATTGAACTGCAGCGGCTTATCGGCGTATAACACGTAGATAGACTTTAGGCAAAAAAAAATTACCTAAAAAATGCATGTTATACGCCCATAAATACGGTACTTTGTTATATACCCTTTGTTGGCAATGACAGAGGTCAAACATTTTCTGTAAGGGTACGTTCACACGTACACAGATTTGATGTGCAGGATTTGATGCACAGGATTTTCTACTGCAGATTTCAATGTAAACTAAATGACTAAGCACAGCTTCTAATCGGCTGTTAAAAATCCTGCGCATCAAATCTGCGCAGGATCCTGTATGTCTAAACGTACCCTAAGTCTTCACAAGGTTTTCACACACTGTTGCTGGTATTTTGGCCCATTCCTCCATGCATATCTCCACTAGAGCAGTGATGTTTTGGGACTGTCGCTGGGCAACACAGACTTTCAACTCCCCACAAAAGTTTTCTATGGGGTTGAGATCTGGATTCTGGCTAGGCCACTCCAAGACCATGAGTTGCTTCTTACGAAGCCACTCCTTCATTGCCAGGGCATTGTGTTTGGGATCATTGTCATGCTGAAAGTCCCAGCCACGTTTCATCTTCAATGTCCTTGCTGATGGAAGGAGGTTTTCACAGATTCAGTCTTCCCAGACTGGTGCAGGTCTACAATTTAGTTTCTGGTGTCCTTCGACAGCTCCTTGGTTTTGGCCATAGTGGAGTTTTGAGTTTGACTGTTTGAGGTTGTGGGCAGGTGTCTTTTATACTGATAACAAGTTCAAACAGGTGCTATTAATACAGGTAATGAGTGGATGGCAGAGGAAACTCTTAAAGAAGAAGTTACAGGTCTGGGAGAGCCAGAAATCTTGTTTGTAGGTGACCAAATACTTATTTTTCACCATAATTTGCAAATAAATTCTTAAAAAATCAGACAATGTGATTTTATGGATTTTTTTTCTCAATATGTCTCTCATAGTTGAGGTATACCTATGATGAAAATTACAGGCCTCTCTCATCTTTTTAAGTGGGAGAACTTGCACAATTGGTGGCTGACTATATACTTTTTTTGCCCTACTGTAAGAGGAACTGCAGCAGCTAGGGTGCTTCACAATATGTTGCTTTGTAAAGAACAGTCATTGACTAGATGTTACATACCTGTCTTCTTCAGCATTGAATGAGCACTCTAAGAGCCCGCTACCCATTCATGATTGGTACTTTCCTATATAGAGGTTAGACACGTGACCTTGGGGCATAAAATCCAGGGATCAGTTTCACTGTAAATCCACATTAAATAAAAGGCCATGACAATGGTGCTAGACTAGCTGAAGGCCAGAATTTACTACCAGTCTTGTGGGGTTTTCAAGTGCAGAGTAAATAAAGAATGGTGTGATAGAGGTAATGCATTTAGGGAAAGCAGGTTTCTATGTAAAGAAACAACTCATCAACAAAAGGGGTCCGGAGAATTGTTCTGATGAATAGATGGAACACAGTCAGGAAACTGAGGCCGGGTACAACACTGTGAAACAAAAAGTCTAGACTCCAGTAGGTAAAAGAGCAACAATTGTATCATTGAGCAGTGGAGAAGCATTGCATGGTCAGATGGATCCAGATCCCTGTGGCACCGTACTGATAAGAAGGTCAGAATTGGGTACAAGCCGCATAAATCGTTAAAGCCTTCCTGTTAGGGGTGAACAGTTTCGACTGGTAGTGGACAAGAAGTAATGGTGTGGAAAATGTTTTCATGGCACACACTGGCTCCTTGGATACTTGTCAATGAATATTTGGACAGTAGGGATTAACTAAGTATTGGGGCTGACCAAGTTCTTCCCTTCATTTGTTTTTCCAAAGGACACTTTCAGCAGGGCAGTGCACCCTACCATAAGGGTCATATGGAAAATATAACCAAGAACACAGTTTATAGTGTAGACTGGGTTACAAAAAATAATAATGCATGAAACAGATGGAGGTTCACCAGATTAGGTTATACAATGAAGAGGCACAACTTTCAACAGGCATCACAACAATATTGACCCTGGCAGCAGGCTCTCAGCTAACCAATCGCCATGGAAATTCCAAAAAAAATCCCACCTCCAACTCCTTGCTGGATTGCTCACCAAGCCAGGTATAAAGTGCAAGACATCCTGACTAAGGGGTGCTTCATACCTGGCATGATGGGCAATTTAGCAAGAAGTTAGAGGTGTGATTTAGTTTTGAATTCACAAGGGGATTGTATAGTCATAGGCTGGCTCCAGGAATATGACTTCCTTCACAATCAGATATTAATCTTATAGACATCTCTGGGACAAGGTAGGACTGAAGAAACAAATGTAGAGTCAGCTCCCCACTTTTGAAGTCCAGTACAGGTACATCAGGACCATGTGCAAGGGAGCACGGAAGAGTGTACTCGAGTCGGTTCTCAAAGAAATGATTCCAAACATAAATTTGTGTGATCCAGCTCCCCTAAAAACGTTAACTTTAATTCATCTTGTTAAAATCCATGTGCTCAATAACAAACCAATAAAACAAAAAAAAAGCTGTGTTTCATGTATCAAAAAACCTTAATAATGGCGATAAACGTTCTATGATAACTTGCTTCTTAAATACCTTGTACTGAATGAATTTAACAGGTTCAGAGTCCACCCACTGTTCGATCGGTCACCTGACCCCACATAATCCCTTTGTATTCACGCCTGTCATAGGCAAGTTGTTCAGCTTAAAAGGTAAATAACCTACCTTGATTATCTACCTTGTAAGCTGAACAACTTGCCTATGACAGGTGTGAATACAAAGTAATTATGTGTGGTCAGGTGACTGACCGAACAGTACATTCCAATAAGCTTACAGGGCATAATACACACAAATGCTAATGGACACCCTATATGTAATAAACAAAACTATAACATCTTACCCAATCATGTCATCCCTGCATTACCTTACTACTGGCTTCTTGGCCCGTAACTCTACCAACAAACAAAAAACAAAAAAGTTAATAAAAAATAAAAAGAGAAAGAGATAGCCCACTGCAACAACTTAAAATATTTTCTTGGTATAACAATTGGAATATATAGAGAAATCAAGGTATAATATCCATTTTGATAACATTCATCCGACCAAACCACAATAGATGTTTATATTGATATGCCTTTAAATCAAGCAAGTCATGAAGCAAGTCGTCCGCATAAAGGGCCAATTTATGCTGTATCTGTCATATTTCAATTCCCTTTATATCCGCCCGTATCTGCAAAGCATTGGTTAGATGTTCCATTGTAATGATATAGAGCAATGGTGACAGGGGACATCCCTGGCGAGTTCCATTTGTGATTTGAAAGGCCTCCGACAGGATCCCATTAACTCGCACCCTAGCCGTCGGTGATGTATACAATGCCATTATTTTAGCAATAAAAACTGGGCCAAGGCCTAACTGTTTCAAGGATGCTGAAATAAAGTTCCACCAGATCCTAGGGACACATAGGGATCCCACGTGAATGAGCATATGATACCACTGATATTGTGTGCAAAGTATTAATCCTTGCCTCTTGTCCAGGCACAAAACCCACTTGATCCCTAGTGATGACCCCTGGAATCACTTCCCCCAGCCTTGCTGCCAACAATTTAGAATACATTTTTATATCACAGTTAAAGGGGTACTCCGGTGAAAAACTTTTTTTTTTTTTTTTTAAATCAACTGGTGCCAGAAAGTTAAACAGATTTGTAAATTACTTCTATTAAAAAATCTTAATCCTTCCTGTACTTATTAGCTGCTGAAAACTACAGTGGAAATTATTTTCTTTTTGAAACACAGAGCTGTCTGCTGACATGACGAGCACAGTGCTCTCTGCTGACATCTCTGTCCATTTTAGGAACTGTCCAGAGCAGCATATGTTTGCTATGGGGATTTCCTTTTACCCTGGACAGTTCCTAAAATGGACAGAGATGTCAGCAGAGAGCACTGTGCTCATGATGTCAGCAGACAGCTCTGTGTTTCAAACGGAAAATAATTCCCACTGTAGTATTCAGCAGCTAATATGCACTGCGTAGAAACGGAAGCCCCCAAAAGTTACAAAATGGCGTTTTTTCTTCGATTTTGTCGCACAATGATTTTTTTTCCGTTTTGCCGTGAACTTTTGGCTAAAATGACTAAGGTCACTGCAAAGTAGAATTGGTGACGCAAAAAATAAGCCATAATATGGATTTTTAGGTAGAAAATTGAAAGGGTTATGATTTTTAAAAGGTAAGGAGGAAAAAACGAAAGTGCAAAAACTGAAAAACCCTGCGTCCTTAAGGGATTAATAAATTAAATAGGTCTATAATTCCCACAGTAGCGTGGGTCCATATTGGACTTTGGCAGTACTACTACATTGGCCTCTAATGCTTGCCTCGGAAAGGGGCACTCTAGAGAGATAATATTGAAAACACATGTCATAAATGGTATTAGTAAGCTTTTGAAAGTTTTTGAAGAACATAGCTGTAAAGCCATCTGGCCCTGGGCTTTTCCCATTCTTTAGAGCTAAAATCATTTCCTCTAAACTCTCTTCTGTAAAAGGCTCCTCTAACTTTTCCTCTTCATCCTCTCTTATTTTGGGTAAGACAGATCCCTGTCAACTGTATAAAGTCTTCTTGCTCACTCCAATGTTTATGTTGCTTTGTAATCTTACCACGGTCCTCCAGCAGGCCCTCCAGCTTAGCCTCATTTGTTTTCTTCATCCTTGCCCCATATTGAATCAAAACTCCCCTTACCACACATTTTAATGCCTCCCACTTCATAGGGATAGAGGTAGAATCAGTAGTATGATCTAACAGAAATGTCTCTATAGCTCTAGAGACTGCATTTTTACATTCTATATTGCTCAACAAGGATTCATTTAATCGCCACATCCATTCTTTAGGTCTTCCCCCTGGCATATCGATACATATCAATCGGAGCATGGTCAGACCACACTGCCGTTCCTATTGAAGTTTTAGGGTTATATAGCATAGCATGTTGTGATATTAAAAACATGTCAAGCCGAAAAGTAAGTACACTGCTCAAAAAAGTAAAGGGAACACTTAAACAACACAATGTAACTCCAAGTCAATGACACTTCTGTGAACTCACACTGTCCACTCAGGAAGCAACACTGATTGACAATCAATTTCACATGCTGTTGTGCAAATGGAACAGACAACAGGTGGAAATTATAGGCAATTAGCAAGACACCCCCAATAAAGGAGTGGTTCTGCAGGTGGTGACCACAGACCACTTCTCAGTTCCTATGCTTCCTGGCTGATGTTTTGATCACATTTGAATGCTGGCGGTGCTTTCACTCTAGTGGTAGCATGAGACGGAGACTACAACCCACACAAGTGGCTCAGATAGTGCAGCTCAACCAGGATGGCACATCAATGCGAGCTGTGGCAAGAAGGTTTGCTGTGTCTGTCAGCGTAGTGTCCAGAGCATGGAGACACTACCAGGAGATAGGCCAGAGGCCATTAAAGGCATGTGTCCACTCAGAGGGTCAGAAACACTCAAAGGGTGTCCACTCAAAGGGTCAGAAACAGGGTTGTGTGAAGGCTCGATATCCACAGGTGGGGGTTGTGCTTACAGACCAACACCATGCAGGACATTTGGCATTTGCCAGAGAACACCAAGATTGGCAAATTCGCCACTGGTGCCCTGTGCTATTCACAGATGAAAGCAGGTTCACACTGAGCACATGTGACAGAGTCTGGAGACGCCGTGAAAAATGTTCTGCTGCCTGCAACATTCTCCAGCATGACCGTTTTGGCGGTGGGTCAGCCTTAATATTCCTCAGGCTTTATTTTCAGCGACAGCATTTGGAAACCCTATATATGCTTCTGGTCTTTGCCCTGCCAGCTGTGGACACAGAACCCAGACACAGAACTCAGGTAAACCCAGAGTTCTTAAAAAGTTCGGAAAATCACTAGGCACTCTTAACGTCACCCTTTGTCTATTAACCCCTTCCCGACCTATGACATACCTGTACATCATGAGTGGCAAGTTGTTCCCGACCCATGACATACAGGTACGTCATGAACATTTTTGCCGCTACTCGCGGCATCCCGCAGCGCCCGGTAAGATGGTGGCTATCACTGATAGCCAGCCATCTTACCATGCGACCAAGGGGGGTTTCATCTCCCACCCCCCCCTCAGTGATCGCTGCTATCAGCTAGTCAAATCTGACTAGCTGATAGCAGCGCTTCGCTATGACAATACTTAGCAGCGCGGTGTGTGAGTCCGGATCACGGGGATCGGGACACACACCGTTCTGCTAAGTGTCCCTTACCCATCCCCCGGCATCACTTACCTGGCCATGCGGTGTCCTGAGCGGTCCCGGCGCGAGCGGCGTCCTCCAGGGCGCCCCGGCGGTGGTGCGTCCCGGCGAGAGTTTCCGGCAGCAGGGCAGCATCTTCATTGGCAGCAGTGAGATCGCCGTAAAGCGATCTCACCGCTGCCTCTGGGAGTTTCAAAACTGCAACTCCCAGCATGCCCAAACAGCCTTTGGCTTTCTGTGCATGCTGGGAGTTGCAGTTTTGCAACATCTGGAGGTCCTCAGTTTGGAGACCACTGTATAATGGTCTCCAATCTGTGCTCTTCCAGATGTTGCAAAACTACAAATCTCAGCATGCTCAGTCTGTCCAGGCATGCTGGGAGTTGTAGTCCTGTAACATCTGGAAGAGCACAGATTGGAGACCATTATACAGTGGTCTCCAAACTGTGGACCTCCAGATGTTGCAAAACTACAACTCCCAGCATGCACGGACAGCCAAAGGGCATGCTCGGAGTTTGCAACAGCTAGATGTTTGCCCCCTCCCCCCAATGTGAATGTACAGGGTACACTCACATGGGCAGAGGTTTACAGTGAGCGCTGCAAGTTTGAGATGGCGCAAATTTTGCGCTGCAGCTCAAAATTCCAGCGGCAAACTTGCTGTGAACCTCTGCCCATGTGACTGTACCCTAAAAACACTACACTACACTAACACTAAAAAACACTACATATACACATACCCCTACACAGCCCCCCTCCCCCCAAAAAATGAAAAACGTCTGGTACGCTACTGTTTCCAAAACGGAGCCTCCAGCTGTTGCAAAATAACTCCCAGTATTGCCGGACAGCCATTGACTGTCCAGGCATGCTGGGAATTTTGCAACAGCTGGAGGCACCCTGTTTGGGAATCATTGGCATAGAATACCCCTATGTCCACCCCTATGCAAATCAATTTAGGCCTCAAATGCGCATGGCGCTCTCTCACTTTGGAGCCCTGTCGTATTTCAGGGCAACAGTTTTGGGACACATATGGGGTATCTCCGTACTCGGGAGAAATTGCCTTACAAATTTTGGGGGGCTATTTCTTCTTTAACCCCTTATGAAAAGGTGAAGTTGGGTTCTACACCAGCATGTTAGTGTAAAAAAAAAATAATTTTTACACTGACATGCTGGTGTTGCCCTATACTTTTCATTTTCACAAGAGGTAAAAGGGAAAAAAGACCCTCAAAATTTGTAATGCAATTTCTCCCGAGTACGGAGATACCCCATATGTCGGCGCAAAGTGCTCTGGGGGCGCACAACAAGGCCCAGAAGGGAGAGTGCACCATGTACATTTGAGGTGATTTGCACAGGGATGGCTGATTGTTACAGCAGTTCTGACAAACGCAAAACAATAAATATCCATATGTGACCCCATTTTGGAAACTACACCCCTCATGGAATTTAATAAGGGGTGCAGTGAGAATTTACACCCCACTGGCGTATGACAGATTTTTGGAACAGTGGTCTGTGAAAATGAAAAATAAAATTTTTCATTTGCACAGTCCACTGTTTCAAATATCTGTCAAACGCCAGTGGGGTGTAAATGCTCACTGCACCCCTTATTAAATTCCATGAGGGGTGTAGTTTCCAAAATGGGGTCACATGTGGGGGGGTCCACTGTTCTGGCACCAAAAGGGCTTCCTAAATGGGACATGCCCCCAAAAACCCTTTCAGAAAAACTCACTCTCCAAAATCCCATTGTCGCTCCTTCCCTTCTGAGCCCTCTACTGCGCCCGCCGAACACTTGACATATGCATATGAGGTATTTCCTTACTCGAGAGAAATTGGGTTACAAATTTTAGGGTGATTTCTCTCCTTTTACCCCTTGTAAAAATTCAAAAATTGGGTCTACAAGAACATGCGAGTGTAAAAAATGAAGATTTAGAATTTTCTCCTTCACTTTGCTGCTATTCTTGTGAAACACCTAAAGGGTTAAAACACTTACTGAATGTCATTTTGAATACTTTGGGGGGTGCAGTTTTTATAATGGGGTCATTAAATGGGTATTTCAAATATGAAGACCCTTAAAATCCACTTCCAACCTAAACTGGTCCCTGAAAAAGTATGATTTTGAAAATCTTGAGAAAAATTGGAAAATTGCTGCGGAACTTTGAAGCCCTCTGATGTCTTCCAAAAGTAAAAACTTGTCATTTTTTTATGCAAAAATAAAGTAGACATATTGTATATGTGAATCAATATGTAATTTATTTGGAATATCCCTTTTCCTTACAAGCAGAGACTTTCAAAGTTAGAAAAATGCAAAATTTTCTAAATTTTCATGAAATTTTTAGATTTTTTACCAAGAAAGGATTCAAATATCAGTGAAATTTTACCAATAACATAAAGTAGAATATGTCACGAAAAAACAGTCTCGCAATCAGAATGATAAGTAAAAGCATTCCAGAGTTATTAATGTTTAAAGTGACAGTGGTCAGATTTTCAAAAAATGCCCAGGTCCTGAAGATGAAAATGGGCTGGGTCATGAAGGGGTTAAATCTTACCACCAATTGAAAGGGAAATCCCCAATAATATACAAGTTCTCGCTCCCTTCTTACATCCAGTAGTGGCCTAAGTGTAATCCTTGATAGATAGATCCTGTACAAACATTAAGTGTGCCCCCTCAAAAACAATATTCTCCATAGCACGTGATTTGCGCATTAATTCTTCCTTGACTTTATAATGATGTAACCTACATATCACATCTCTTGGCTGATTTATGGCATTTGAGCCCAATGCACTATGGGCCCTATCTATCTCCATCTCACTGGACACTGGCCATACTAGAGTTTCACAAAAAATCCCCTGCAGGGTTGTAGTCAACTCTGGCCCTTTAACTCTCTCAGGTAAGCCACGTATGCGAATATTGTTTATGCATTCACAATTTTCTATATTTTCTTGCATTCAATATAATTTGTTGTATATGGAGATCCTGCCCTTTACTTGATCAGACAGCTTATCCATCCGGGACCCCAAAGCAGAGTGCTTTTCTGTTAGCTCCTCCTCCTTGTTTTCCACCTTTTGTAACAGTACTTTAACTGTATTCAGTTCCTGCTTATCAGAGTTCTCTAGCCTTTCCACAAAGCCCTCCATTTCTATTCTTGTGGGGAACATTTTCCTATTAGCTTTCCAGTCCCACTCCTCTATGTCTTGGTGTCCCATTCTCATCACTGGGGTTCCATTGTCTCTAGCCTGTATTCCACTGTTCTCCTGGTTTACCATGTGTTCAGGAATAGTTCCAGTCATCAGATCAGAAGAGCCATATTAGCCCCTAGTACCTCGGGACTACTTTGTGTGAGTTGTACACTGTTACATATATGGACTCCTTGCACAGGTGACTGGTCTATTACCTGAGTCAATACTTGACCATCTTGGTTCTGAGAGATACAGATTTGTGCCATCTGAGCCGGTACCTGGATAGTATGTTGCTCACTAGCATGCAACTCTGCCCCATATACTACATCTTCCCCTGCTGACACTCCAGCCATTTGTCTTCTTCTCCTGCCCCTTATTGTCTGAGCTAAGACAGTAGGATTTTGACTTGGGCACTGCGATTGTCCCTCTCTCAATCCCCTCCTCTGACCAAAGTGCACACATCCGTCAAGCCTCTCTTGCCTCCCAGATGACCGCAGGTTGTGGTAGCCGTGTGAGGTGGGTTTCTTCTTCACAGGCATGGAGCCTCTATAATTTCTGATTCTCAGTCCTCCAAGCTTGCTTTTAGCAAGGGGGGGGGGGGGGGTAACAATAGCTTGATAAGGAGGAAACCTCTCAGAAGGGCCACAGTCAAGATAGACAGTGCAAAACATATTCTGACATTAAAATGTATAAAGTGCTCCATTGTTCTTGCACTGTGACCAAAGTGTGCACTGAAGGACCCATGCTCCTGAGCCCTCTCAGCCCACTGTAAAACTTTAATAATAGCCCCCAAAAGTCCTAGAGGTCTTTAAGCTAATAACACGAATTAAGATGCAACTGTCTCACAGCAGGATCCCTGATAGATGACATTGACCACAAGCGTCCATCTCGAAAACAAATTCATCAGTATCACCATTTCATTTATTGACCATCTGTCTGAACCTCCCACCCCCCTGTGCAGGCTACATAACTAAATGAAGCTGCAATTAACCCTGTGTAATTTTATTCCTAGATTTATTACCAGACACAGATATTGGTTAGGTATTCAGACAACAGATGTTTTGGATTATTGGATCTGGACTAGGTCTGAGATGTCGCAAAACTTTCTCCTCTGCCATATTCTAACTTTTGGTTCAGATAAGATTCCATTGTTCAATTTCTTATTTTATTTTAGACCTTACAAGTAACCGCTAGTTTCCACTCTGTGGCTGTCTGACTGTTGCACAACTACAATTTCCAGAATGTGCTGACAGCAGAGATAGCCTGTCCACAATGGTTTAGATCAGTAGTCACAAACTTATGGTGATGATCTAAAAATGCATGTCAGCTATCATGCATGGTGGGAGAGTCAAAGGTTGAGTACCACTGATCCTTCAGACCTTGCAAGGGACCAGCGATTCTTAAACTACTACTCCCAGCATGTCAGCTATCAGGGCATGCTGGGAATACCAAAGCTTGGAACCCACTAATCTTTCAGACATTACAAGTGACCAGCTGTCCTGAAACTTGTATAAATGTTAAAAAATTTAGCCATATTTTCAAAACGTCATCCATTTTTTTTGAAAGACAGCAAATACTGAACAATAACGCCCTATTTTTCAGCCATAGACACCCAAAAAGAGGTCAAACCACTTATTTTTAAAGAGTACCTGTCATGATCATGTTACATTTTATAATCCTCCCAGTTCACTGCCCCATCATGATAAACCACCACCTGCCTTTATTTTTATAATTTTTTAGTTTTCTACCTTGATATTGCTCTGTATTTTCTGCTCAGTCAGATTCACAGACTTGGAAGAAGCGTTACCCAGCAGGCATGACATCATCTGAAGCAATACAGGGAAGAACTACCTCCCTCACTCTGCTACACACAGCCCAGAGCAGTTTATTGTGAGATGAGCTATGATTGGCTAAGGCTGCACACAAACCCTCAGCACTCCAGACTGCATTTCCTGATTTTAGACCTGCCAGGCCAGCAGGAGTCTGTGCAAGAGATAGGGGCAAATGTACTCTGGACAAGTAGGGAGACACCTAGTGGCAGTTTTTTTTTAAACACAAATAAAACATAGAAAACTTCATTTTTTAAACAAAGTACATTAGAAAGATTTTGTATTTCCCAGAAGGAGTGCTATAGCAAAAAAAAAATTTTAATGACAGTGCCCATTTGAGTCCTTAAAAATTATTGCCATAAAATGTGTGGTTTGGGGGCCTTTTAGCCCCTTTCATGTATGAGGACCAAGTGTTCCAGCTACCACTACACCCACTATTGCTATGTCCTTGTCCACAAATGCAAACCTAATACCACTGAACCTAGCATCAACCTGGCATTAACAGCTCTGTTTCTATCTTTGCAGATGACACCATGCTTTGTAGCACAGTACAGTCTATAGAGGATGTGCATAAGTTACAAGATGACTTGGATAGACTAAGTGTCTGGGCATCCACTTGGCAAATGAGGTTCAATGTGGATAAATGTAAAGTTATGCATCTGGGTACTAATAACCTGCATGCATCGTATGTCTTAGGGAGGATTAAACTGGCAGAGTCACTGGTAGAGAAGGATCTGGGTGTACTTGTAGATCACAGACTACAGAATAGCATGCAATGTCAGGCTGCTGCTTCCAAAGCCAGAAGGATATTGTCATGTATAAAAAGAGGCATGGACTCAAGGGACAGGGACATAATACTCCCCCTTTATAAAGCATTGGTACGGCCTCACCTGGAATATGCTGTTCAGTTTTGGGCACCTGTCCATAAAAGGGACACTGCGGAGTTGGAAAGGGTGCAGTGACGCGCGACTAAACTAATATGGGGCATGGAACATCTTAGCTATGAGGAGCGATTAAAGGAGTTACAATTGTTTAGTCTTGAGAAGAGATGTTTAAGGGGGGATATGATAAACGTATATAAGTATATAAATGGCCCATACAAAAAATATGGAGAAAAACTGTTTCAGGTGAAACCCCCCCAAAGGACGAGGGGACACTCCCTCCGTCTGGAGAAGAAAAGGTTTAGACTAAAGGGGCGACACGCCTTCTTTACCGTGAGGACTGTGAATTTATGGAACGGTCTACCTCAGGAACTGGTCACAGCAGGAACAATTAACAGCTTTAAAACAGGGTTAGATACATTCCTGGAACAAAATAACATTAATGCTTATGTAGAATTATAAAACTACATCCCTTCCCCTTATCCCCTTACACCCTTCACTTCAATTCCCTGGTTGGACTTGATGGACGTATGTCTTTTTTCAACCATACTAACTATGTAACTATGTAACCTAGCCCCAGTGCTTGCAACTGAGGAACAAGTCTGTCTCTCAGGTCTATGGCCATGTCCTCAACAACCTCAAGCACTTGATAAAATCATCACCTTTATTTACTACGTAGTAAAATCACAAACACACTTTCGTGTTCTAAGCCCCATTGGCTCTAAGTCGTAAAGTGATTTTACTATGTAGTAAATAACAGTGAGGATTTTATCAAGTCCTTGGTGCTGGCTCATCTAGATTCATGTGTACTGTATCTAGGTATGCTTTGTATCCACCTGCATTTTTTTTCTAAGTTTGCATGTAAGTATAAGTTTGTAGCTTTGCATGTGTCTCATAAGTATCTTGTAAGAGAGAAATAAAGGCAATCGCACTCACCATTCAGTGAAAAGGTTTTTCTTTACTGTAGTCCGTTAGGCATTAACAGCAATGTGACAGGTATAAAATAGAACGTATTCACCTCTGCCTCCACTCTATGTTATACCTGTCACATTGCTGTTAATGCCTAACGAACTACAGTAAAGAAAATCCTTTTCACTGAATGGTGAGTGCGATTGCCTTTATTGCTCTCTTACATGTTCCATTGCTTGTATTTCATCTGCACCCCATACTACAGGATTAGGTGAGGTTCTCAGGTCTACTACAGGTGTTTACCTAATTGCTACCTAGCTGCAGCAGTGCCGGTTTTCTTCTCTTCCTTGTGGACATCTCATAAGTATCTGCATGGATTTCTTTGTATCTTCTTTGTATCTGTGTATTTGTATGTTTGTATATTTGCATGTGGGTAGAACTCTGAATAAACAGAACAGTATCAGGGTTGCTAACCTTACTTTTCTCCAACTTTTGCATTTCTCCAACTGTTCTATTCTCTACTATAGCCAACCCCTCATCTATCCCAAAGATAAGATAACAGATGGAGCAGAGATAAGTAATGAAATCACTGCAGATGGAGCAGAGATAAGTAATGACATCACTGCAGATGGAGCAGAGATAAGTAATGACATCACTGCAAATGGAGCAGAGATAAGTAATGACATCACTGCAGATGGAGCAGAGATAAGTAAAGACATCACTGCAGATGGATCAGTGATAAGTAATGACATCACTGCAGATGGAGCAGAGAAAAGTAATGACATCACTGCAGATGAGGCAGAGATAAGTAATGACATCACTGCAGATGGAGCAGAGATAAGTAATGACATCACTGCAAATGGAGCAGAGATAAGTAATGACATCACTGCAGATGGAGCAGAGATAAGTAAAGACATCACTGCAGATGGATCAGTGATAAGTAATGACATCACTGCAGATGGAGCAGAGAAAAGTAATGACATCACTGCAGATGAGGCAGAGATAAGTAATGACATCACTGCAGATGGAGCAGAGATAAGTAATGACATCACTGCAAATGGAGCAGAGATGAGTAATGACATCACTGCAGATGAAGCAGAGATAAGTAATGATATCACTGCAGATGGAGCAGAGATAAGTAATGACATCACTGCAGATGAGGCAGAGATAAGTAATGACATCACTGTAGATGGAGCAGAGATAAGTAAAGACATGACTGCAGATGGAGCAGAGATAAGTAATAAAATCACTGCAGATGAAGCAGAGATAAGTAATGAAATCACTACAGATGAAGCAAAGATAAGTAATGACATCACTGCAGATGGAGCAGAGATAAGTAATGAAATCACTGCAGATGGAGCAGAGATAAGTAATGACATCACTGCAGATGAGGCAGAGATAAGTAATGACATCACTGCAGATGGAGCAGAGATAAGTAATGACATCACTGCAGATGAGGCAGAGATAAGTAATGACATCCTGCAGATGGAGCAGAGATAAGTAATGACATCACTGCAGATCAAGTAAAGATAAGTAATGACAACACTGCAGATGGAGCAGAGATAAGTAATGACATCACTGAAGATGAGGCAGAGATAAGTAATGACATCACTGCAGATGGAGCAGAGAAGAAATTACATCACTGCAGATAAGGCAGAGATAAGTAATGACATCGCTGTAGATGGAACAGTGATAAGTAATGACATCACTGCAGATGAGGCAGAGATAAGTAATGACATCACTGCAGATGGAACAGAGAGAAGTAATGACATCACTGCAGATGGAGCGGTGAAGTAACAACATCACTGCAGATAAGGCAGAGATAAGTAATGACATCACTGCAGATGGAACAGTGATAAGTAATGACATCACTGCAGATGAGGCAGAGATAAGTAATAACATCACTGCAGATGGAACAGTGATAAGTAATGACATCACTGAAGATGGAGCAGAGAAGAAATTACATCACTGCAGATAAGGCAGAGATAAGTAATGACATCGCTGCAGATGGAACAGTGATAAGTAATGACATCACTGCAGATGAGGCAGAGATTAGTAATGACATCGCTGCAGATGGAACAGTGATAAGTAATGACATCACTGCAGATGAGGCAGAGATAAGTAATGACATCACTGCAGATGGAACAGTGATAAGTAATGACATCACTGAAGATGGAGCAGAGAAGAAATGACATCACTGCAGATAAGGCAGAGATAAGTAATGACATCGTTGCAGATGGAACAGAGATAAGTAATGACATCACTGCAGATGGAGCAGAGAAGTAATGACATCACTGCAGATGGAGTAGAGATAAGTAATGACATCACTGCAGATGAGGCAGAGATAAGTAATGACATCACTGCAGATGGAACAGAGAGAAGTAATGACATCACTGCAGATGGAGCAGAGAAGTAATGACATCACTGCAGATGGAGTAGAGATAAGTAATGACAGCACTGCAGATTAGGCAGAGATAAGTAATGACATCACTGCAGATGAGGCAGAGATAAGTAATGACATCACTGCAGATCAAGTAAAGATAAGTAATGACAACACTGCAGATGAGGCAGAGATAAGTAATGACATCACTGCAGATGGAGCAGAGATAAGTAATGATAAGTAATGACATCACTGCAGATCAAGTAAAGATGAGTAATGACAACACTGCAGATAAAGCAGAGATAAGTAATGACATCACTGCAGATCAAGTAAAGATAAGTAATGACATCACTGCAGATGAGGCAGAGATAAGTAATGACATCACTGCAGATGAGGCAGAGATAAGTAATGACATAGTTACATCTGATTTCCTAATGGATATGGTTACTTATTCCAAAGAGCAGTACAGAGTAAAAAAAAAAAAAAAGCATGCAAAGTATATATAAATTATTTTTTTTTTCCTTAACATGGGGGCATGTGTAAAATGGATACCTCAGAGTAGGTTCCGTCATTGTGTCGTATCAGGTAGGGCAATACAATAAATTCAAAGAGTGTCTATGCAGCTCCACTGCAGTGAGGTTCCCTTTCTCCTTACTCTTTATACATCTAAAACAAAAAAATGCAGTTTAGAGAGCAGTGCAGGCCTGAATTTGGCCCAACCAAAACGTCGGTCCCCAAATGGGCGACAGGCCGTACACTTAGCTAAGTGCATGGGCATCACACAACAAAAATAGATGCCAAGTCAGCAGGCAAGGAGTTAACTGAGGAGAAGTCACAAAGTCAAAATCAAGAGGGCAGCACAGTTCATTAAAAAGTCAGTGGAACCAAAGGACAAAATCAGCAGGCAAAGGCAAGATCAAGTCACAAGCAGAAGTCAAGTCACAGAAAATAGCACAGGGGAATTAGGCACGTTGATGATGGGTAGGAACCACAATCAATGTTTCAATATTCCGCCACTGAAAGGTGTGAGTGTCAGATGCAGTGTGAAATTAGTCTAAGAATAACAGGATCCTATATGTGATCAAGCGGAGAATAGGAGGCCCTGTTATTTTATATTGTGAGATGGACCCCCCATTTCTGCTGTATATATGGTATTTCCATCCCTGGTACTATTAACTAAATATCTATCCATCATCTATCTATCTATCTATCTATCTATCTATCTATCAATCTTATATCTATCTATCTCATATCTATCTATCTATCTTTCTATCTATCTTTCTATCTTATATCTATCTATATATCTATCTCACATCTATCTATCTATCTCATATCTATCTATCTCATATCTATCTATCTATCTATCTCATATCTATCTATCTCATATCTATCTATCTATATGTTATATCTGTCTCATATCTATCTAGTTAAAGATGTGAGCAGCACTACTCAGATGCAAAAAAAAATGGTTCAAGCAGGAAGGTTCAACGTAGACAAACAAAGAAAACCTGCAGCACTCAGAACAGTCAAAAAAAACTTGCAGAAGTGTATTTATTCCATCGTACAGCAAAAATATAGTGCAAACTGAGTGCTGCAGGTTTTCTTTGTCTATTTATTTATCTATCTCTTTCACGTCTATCATCTGTCTATCTATCTATCATCTATCTATTTATTCATCTATCTGTCTAGCTAGCTATTTATAATCTATTTGTGGTGTCCCGGTACCTCATCCTATGCGGTCCCTTTATGTGTATGGGTCCCCATAGCCAGAGTCCCTAGGACATAGGGGTCCATGTTGTATAGTCTACCCCTTGTCACTTCTATTCCATCTAGTAAACCAGTAACTTATGCAAGGTTTATTTAAATAAAGTTATGTAAATGAATAGTTAATTACCTGCGCGTAGCGTACCAGGACCTGCGGGTCATGTGACTAGGTGAACTCTATGGTATTTCTGCTTGAGGACCTGTGGAGGTCCATATGACGTATGCAATCCCATCATTCTGTGTACGAGTGAGTGACAGGTATTCGGAACAATCAGATTCACCCTGCCCATATAAGGGAGCGGCGGACATTATTCTCTCGCTTGTTCCTGCGCAGCCAAGCAGTAAGCACCTCTCTTGTTCCTGGGCTGTCAACCCAGAAGGACCTGCGCAGCTATTCTCGCAGTGAGTTAGGCCTGAGCCTTGCGGCGACGGCTGATCAATGCTAAATCGAGAGTGTATCAATCCCCAGACACTCTGCAGCATCACCGGACCTAATCTAACCCCTAAATCTGGACAGATCTGCAATATCTACCCTAAATCCAGAGACTTTCTAAATACCTCAAGGTCCGCAACAACTGTCAGTCACTGAGCAATATAAGGACTGTTATATTAGACTGTTACTGTGCCTTGGATGTACCGTAAGCACTTAAGTAAAGTTGTTCAAGTTAAATCTCCTTGTGGACCTTCAGTCATTTCAAGCACCTATCGTTACTGGGAAGGGCGGTGATAGGCCGGAGAATTACCTCAGCATACTAGCCCTCAGCCTGGCGTCACGAACTATAGGGTTAACATCCCCACTACTATACACCCCCCAAGGGCTACCACATATGTATCTATCTATCGTGTCTACTATCTATCTATCTGTCTACTATCTATCTATTTATCTATCTATCTACTATCTATCTATCTATCTATCTACTATCTATCTATCTGCTATCTATTTATCTATCTGTCTAGCTATCTATTCATCATCTATCTATTAAATAAAACATCTCAATAATAGAGAACATCATTGTTCCAGTTAAAGGTGACTGGCTTCTGACTGTCTGATCCTGGTTTATTTCTTCTATGAAACCTTCATAAAATATTAATGTACTTGTGATGAGCCCCCGCACTTTGCTGAAAACTTATTAGCCAGACAAATGCTTGAGATGTTCCTCTGATGGTCTCGGGGGGCCGCATTTAAGAAGTGGTTTAATCACAGTTTTAGTTACCGCTGGGCTGGTTCAGAGGGTCAGCCATGATTTAAACCTCTTCTCATACCACGCAGCACCAAAAGCCTCATCGATAAATCTCAGCCGGCCTCCCCAGCACATCTCCTCTAATGTCTATACTGGGGCCAGAGTGTATGAAAGTTATTATATAATCATCGTTCCTCATTTATCTCCCGGCAATGAATACACAGAGCACAAGATAGAAGGCTCCAAGAAGTCACCGAATGAATTGCAGAGTAATTATATTAAATGTTGGAATTTGATATTGCAAACTTGGTTTAGGAGGAAAAAAAAATCGATGTTAGTTGGAGATTAGACGTCTAATGGACGGCGCTATGATCGACGCGAGGACAGAGCAGGTCAGAGCGTAGCATTTATTTCCATAGCCTCTTTTTAGAATAAAGATTCTGCATAAATCTTTGAGGGTTCAGCTCCTCTGGTCACAGTCGTCTGATCTTAAAGACATTGAAAAATTCAGCTTCTAATTCTTATTTGCAATCTCCAGAATATACTTGTCTTCATTTCACATTGCCACTTTAGAAAAATGAGACTTTAATGGGCTTTTAATAACATTTCTTAATATTCCCTGTGCATCTATCATTCTGTTACACAAGTCAGGCACACACTTTCTTGATGGCGATGACTGACTCAATTCCATTTTCCTTTTTGTCATCAGATATAATAAGAATAGCCCACCTGCAGAGATAGACAGATGTAACGCCCGCCAACTTGTTCGCTGCAGTAGCTACAGTTTTCTAGCACAACAAACCAGTGGGGAGGACTCCATGCAGACCTCTTCCAGCCATATCACTTCCAGCTCATAGGAAGTGATGTCTGCAGTTATATATATATATATATATATATATATATATATATATATATATATATATATATATATACAAAGCAATGGTGTGAGACAGCACTGGGGATCGACCTCCTGTCATGTGAATGCCCAGGCAGCCAGCCCAGGTTTAGTACAAGCAAAATCCACAAATCACAGCACCAGTCAGGTCAAGGATCTTCAATTACTGGATTATTTTATTCTTCCCCAATGTGAATACAACGTTTCGGCAGTAGTAGCCTTTATCAAGCATGATAAAGGCTACTACTGTCGAAACGTTGTATTCACATTGGGGAAGAATAAAAGAATCCAGTAATTGAAGATCCTTGACCTGACTGATGCTGTGATTTGTGGATTTTGCATATATATATATATATATATATATATATATATATATATATATATATACATATATAAACGCAAAGAAAAAACTAGTGGCACCGGGGCCTTCTGAAAGCAGCTCCCTGAGATGGATACTGTAGCATACGGGCAGGTAACCACATAGGAACAGAAGCCGGTGGTGCTAGGACAATAGGAATAACAGTAAATAACGAGTGTAGAACACAGACAACAGGCGTCCTGCACTCACCGTGTAGATTCTGGTAGAACGGCTCCCATCTCGGGTTGCTAATCCGGCACGGCAGACAAGGTGGCCTCCAGGAGGCCGGAAGAAGCGCATACCTATGCGTGAAACCGCCGGCAGTCGCCTCTGAGCGCCCCACGCCATATTGTCTGCCATGCCGGATTAGCAACCCGAAATGGGAGCCGTTCTACCAGAATCTACACGGTGAGTGCAGGAAGCCTGTTGTCTGTGTTCTACACCGTACATACTTATTCTTTGGTTGTATTACACATACGGGGGAGTGGCTACCTCCATGTTGGCTCTTGCACCCCACCCACCTCTATCAGGTGTATATAAGGTGCCTTGGATGTTTCAGATCCTGCAATGCCTGCTGAACTGTTCACACAGAGGCATATTCATAGTGTAGGGTCCGTCCCAAAATGAGGTCACCTTACCGTGGTGGGACGGTCCAAGCTATTTGGCCACCAAATTTGCAAGCTAAGTACCTCACTGTTTCATAATTTCAAATTTTCATTTGTTGCACTACAGCTGTATAGCTTTTCATGTTTTATCTATATACTCATGTTTCATCTATATACTCATGTTTTATCTATATCTTTGTGCTAGCAGTGTGCTGCTGTATTCTCCTGTTGCTATATATATATATTTATATATACAGTACAGACCAAAAGTTTGGACACACCTACTCATTCAGAGTTTTCTTTATTTTCATGACTATGAAAATTGTAAATTCACATTGAAGGCATTAAAACTATGAATTAACACATGTGGAATTATATACATAACAAAAAAGTGTGAAACAACTGAAAAAATGTCATATTCTAGGTTCTTCAAAGTAGCCACCTTTTGCTTTGATTACTGCTTTGCACACTCTTGGCATTCTCTTGGTGAGATTCAAGAGGTAGTCAACTGAAATGGTTTTCACTTCACATGTGTGCTGGTGTGGAGGAGGAGGTGTGATGGTGTGGGGGGGGGGGCTTTGCTGGTGACACTCTTGGGGATTTATTCAAAATTGAAGGCATACTGAGCCAGCATGGCTACCACAGCATCTTGCAGCGGCATGCTATTCCATCCGGTTTGCATTTAGTTGGACCATCATTTATTTTTCAGCAGGACAATGACCCCAAACACACCTCCAGGCTGTGTAAGGGCTATTTAACTGTACACAGGTCAAAGAAGGAGAGTGATGGGGTGCTGCGCCAGATGACCTGGCCTCAACAGTCACCGGACCTGAACCCAATCGAGATGGTTTGGGGTGAGCTGGACCGCAGAGTAAAGGCAAAAATGGCCAACAAGTGCTAAGCATCTCTGGGAACTCCTCCAAGACTGTTGGAAGACCATTTCAGGTGACTATCTCTTGAAGCTCATCAAGAGAATGCCAAGAGTGTGCAAAGCAGTAATCAAAGCAAAAGGTGGCTAGAACCTAGAATATTACTTATTTTCACACTTTTTTGTTATGTATATAATTCCACATGTGTTAATTCATAGTTTTGATGCCTTCAGTGGGAATCTACAATTTTCATAGTCATGAAAATAAAGACAACTCTGAATGAGAAAGTGTGTCCAAACTTTTGGTCTGTACTGTGTATATATATATATATATATATATATATATATATCTATATATATATATATATATATATATATATATATATATATATCATCGCTTACCTCACATTCACCTGGCCAGGTGCAAGGCCAATGTACTGTCCAGCTAGGTGAGTAGCAATGCATATAGTACTGCATGCATCACTGCCCACTCAAATTAGCACTCACTTTAACAGGCAGGCATCTCTTGTGAATGTTACTGCTATGCCAGTGCCAAAGCTTTTACACCTGGCTCATCAAATGTAAGGTGCACACCTAAAGGGGATGTTCACATAGGCGCATTTCCTGTCAGTTCCGTACAGCAGGTGGTGTTCTGTGGTGGATTCTGCTGCAGAAAAAGATCCTGCAGGTTTTCCATAGCAGTAAACTTGTGGGAAATGGGTAATCTACCCTAAAGGGGTTATCCCTTATTTTTTTTTTTTTTTTCAAATAATAAACCAGTGGAGAGCAGCGGGGGACTATAAGTCATTGCAATAGCAGCTGTGGGGGACCAGGGTAGATAAGTATTGTTTTTAGCAGCCCCACAGCAACATTTGAAAAATGCTAAAATCCCAGAACACCTAATAGGGCTGGGTTCACATATGGGGTAGAATTATAAGTTTGTGCAAGGGAGCAGTGGAGCAGTTGCCCATAGCAACCAGCTTCTTTCCCTTTTAAAGGCCTCTGAAAAAGAAAAGCTGGAATATGTTGCTATGGGCATCTGCACCACTATTCCTTTGAACAAGATTTTCCATATTTCTCAACGTATAACACTCACTTTTGAAACTTAAATTCAAAAACCCTACCTGTGATTTATATGCCGATAAATGTACTGGTCACTGATTTAAAGTGGCCGCAGCGCCAGTTGCTTGTTAAAGATCAGCAGCCCAGCAGCGGCCACTTTAGAACAGGGACCAGTGGCGGCTGCTGCAGGCCTGGATGCAATACTTCTACCTGGTAGGCTCAGGTCAGGTGGTGGGTCTGCTGTGTGGGCAGTAAGGCATATGACGAATGACGTTCCCTGCTGGCTCCTTTGCATGGGAAGGAATCATGTGGAACAGGGGGGGGGGGGGTCCAAACTGAGGAGCAGGGGGAATGATGTAGCAATTGGGGGGGGGGGGGCAAAGTTGGGGCAATGATGTGGCATTTAGTTCAGAGCTGTAACGGAGCTGGATGTGGATCATCTAACCTGTGTGGATGATGACTCAGACCGTATCGGGGAGCAGAGTCTAAGGTGCCTCTGCTCTTCACAGGAGCCTGCTGCAAGGCAGGATGGGCTTGCTGCGGCATGCTACACTGAGATCGCTACCCCCGACATGGCTCGACCACACAGGTAGCTGGGCAAGGCGAGGTACTGAAGAATAAGACAGTAGCATAGTCAAACATAGCAGAAGGTCAAGGCTGGCGGCAAAGGTGCAGAGTCTAATAATGTAGCGGAAGGTCTGGATACACAGGTATGGCTAACAAGCTATAAGGGTCGCTTTATCTCATGCTAGGGGCACTGAAGATCTGGCAGGGAAGTGTGGGAGGTTCAGATACTTATAATGTGGTGTCAGGTGCAAACACTAATTATGGTCCCACTGGCCCTTTAAATTTCAGAGCTTCGGCATGCACGCACCCTAGGAGATGGGGACATGCGTGCCGGAGCTGAGAGACAGAGGCAGCGGAGAAGTCAGAGGAGCCTGGTAAGAGAAGTCGCATATGGGCGCGTCCCGCGATGCGAATCCCAGCCCCGCCGACAGCAGGGACAAAGCACTTGCGCCCAGCTTGTGCAGCCGGAGCACAGTCCTTAACAAGACTTTTCAAGTAATTTATTTTACATTTTATTTATTTTTTACTTAAATTTCCCTTGAGGGTGCGTGTTATATGCTGATAAATACAGTAATAAATATTCCCTATAGTATTTTGGTCAGTATTTGTAGCCAAAATCTGTATTGGGTTGAAAACACAGAGAAAGGTGCAAATCCTTCCATTACAGTTACCGCAACCCCCACACCCCCTCCATCCCTCATATCTAACACAACACGGATGTTGATAGGAAACAGAGACTCCCACCCCAACATACCACACAGAACAAAGCTTCAGGGTACTATCATGCTCCAAAAAGGTTCTCCACTATAATAAACAGCTAAAAGATCAGTATAATAGAAGGGCACTCGAGGACTAATGATACACCAAAAGATGCCTTCATCTATATATGGCTCATAATGCATATAAGAAAGTGGGCCATAAAAAATCAATCCTAGAATGGTGCCCTATAAACTGACCTTATGCTCTGGGCATGCGTTGGTCATAAGGTCAGTTTCCAGGACAATGTACCGTACTACAATTTTAGCTACATCAATATCTACTTATACATAAAAGCATCTTATAATTTGTCAGTAGCCTTGTGTCCTAATATAGTGAAGTGTTTTCTGTTCATTATAATAGAGAGGCATATTGACAAATACCCTATTGCATTGATTTCTGTAAGCTCCTTTCAGATGACAAATGCAGAAATTTCTGCTGCAAAATTTAGTGTGAATTCACCCTAATTGGGCCACCACTTACCATGAACCTTTTAAAATACAGGGCAATTCAAAAAGGTTAATGTAAAAGTATTAGTTTAGCAAAAGCTGGAGGATTGCTGATGCTAAACTACAACCCCCATCATTTACAGACAGCCAAAGGCAGTTGGAGCATAGCTGTTGCTAAACTACAACCCCATCATTTCCAGACTAACAATATAGCATGTTTAAAATGCATAATGTGAACAATGCCATGTATACATCTCATTCCAGACTGTAAGCTTGACGTCATCGCTCGAGGCGGGGCTACACACGAAAAGACCCAGACCAGTAACAAGGGGGTAAATAGATATTTTGAATACTGAATACAGTATACAGCCATCTATGTAGATACCTCCCAAAGAAGTTAACTAGTGCTGCTCAACGCTAAAAAAAACTCCTTCCTTGCTAGGCCGGTGCATAGAGCTCTTCCCAGCAAGATGTTACAGTAAATCAGGGGATTCATTGCAAGTTTGTGGCAAAATAACACTTTCTGAACGTTCAGCAAGCCTGGTGAGTCGAACTTTTGGAAAACTCACTCCTCTCTAGTTGTGACAGTACAGCAAAATTTTCAGAATACAGTTGGTAAATGTGCTGCATATTAAAACTGCATTTGTGTTGGGTGCAGAAATCCGAAATCGCTGGATGTTTACGTCATGAGAAAGGTTTGGGCCACCCAAAGACTTGGAAAAAGACAGTGTATAGGATTTGAGCCGTGTACAAGTGTTGTCCTACAAACTCAACCAGGCTGGCTAGTATAAAACTAAAGGCACTACCAACCATGGTATGGTGTATCCTACGAAAAAACATAAGTCGTAGGCCATACAGATGACATCTTCTTCAGGAATGGAAACAAGATGACAAACCGAAAAACTGTGACATCTGCCTTGACTTGGGAATGGTCAATCACCAAAAAGTTTGAATTTTGGGCTCAGAAAAACCATTTGTCCTTTTTGAGCACATAAAGGACCCAACATGTTATGTGCAATGAGCTAGCGCAAAACCTATGGTTCTTTCTTTTTGACAAAGATACTGTCACTGGTTACTCCTATCTGTAAACATAAAAGCAATGGCTTATGCCACAAATGGAAAAAGATCTGTCAAAATGAGTCAGCAGGATGGTGCATGTCACACTTTCATTAAAGCATTCATCGATACCTAAAAGAAACTCTATTGGAACTTTGGATTGGCTGTGCCAAAAGCAATGTTGTGCTGGCCTCCATGATCACCAAATCTAACACCTTGGATACCAGGCTGTTTTCCGCCAGTGGAGAGGGTTGGATGCCGAAAACAGCAGTTATAATATGCCATTTTGGAGACTCCCATTGACATTAATTATTGCTTATGTAACTTTCAGTCTTATGTATACAATTAAGCTCCTTGTGCTATGTCATTTGCACAACTCCCATTATATCAATGGCAGTTACACCAGTTGTTTAACACAGCCAACTCGGCTGCATACAGGCTGGAGATGACCAGGCATATTTGTGAACAACCCTATTTAAATGAGTCAAAGTCAACACATAAGAGTGGGGCCCAAAGATCTAGAAGATGATGAGTCCATTTGACATTTTTGGACTTGCCACTAGGCTCTATTTCTTATAGGATGCTTTTT